>NW_009650072.1:802102-882835 GCF_000708025.1 Charadrius vociferus | reverse complement strand
CAAGGAGTCCTCTCTGTTTCACAGGGTATCTGCTTCCTTTTGACTGAGGAAGCCACCAGACCCCTCCAGGAAGAAAACGAAGAAAAGCAGCAGCAATAGCCAGCCCAAGCTGATGTTGCGATTTTTGTTACCGTTGAGGCATGGGAACACAAGTGATAGGTGAAGGAAGAAAGAGGAGACCAGCAGGGTTTCGGCACACCACTAAGGGCCATCCTGGTTGGTTCTTTACTTCCAGCGCCCGCCAACCTTGCCCTTGGCTCCTGCCTTCTTGCTGCTACAATGCAAAAGGAAAGAAAAACATGTCAGCTTGAAGGAAGCGGTGGGGCTCTGTGACCACTGCGCATTTCTGACTCTCAGATTAGGATCGAGCTGCTTTCACTTCTGACATGTTGGGCACACCTGCCATAGAGCACAGCCTGAGAAAAATATTGTCAATATTGTGAAAAAAATTACCTCCTTAGCCTCTTAGTGAAAGGTCAGGATGTGCACACCTGGAAGAGGTGGAACCTTCCAGATAGCTGCATTATCAGGACAGAAGTCCAGGTAGTCTCAAACCGAAATGACAGGCCTATCCAGCCACAGACTTGATGTTTCCTGAATTCAAATCTGCTGTGATGTGGATTTTAGGATTTAGAGCTGGTTTTGGTGAAAATTTCCTCATTATCAGGGAGCTCTGGTCAAATTCCACAGGTGGTCTAGTCATCGAGTAGTGGAGGCAAAAAGCTGAGCAATAATTTAAACACAACTAAGAATTGCTTTGGTTTAGCAAAGGCAGGATGGGTTCTGCTTTATATCACGAGAGCAAGAGCCTCCAAAACAGTCCAAACAACTGTTTAGGCTTCCCCCGATATCAGTATCCCTGTCTTGCTCATGGTGTGTGTGGGAGCAGTCCAGCTACACTCTCCACACAAAGAACCTGAGGCAAACTCTCTCCAAATAGTATCTTCTTGCACACAAAAGGGCAATCCTACATGCAAGCCACTTACCTTCTGACTGAGAAGCAGGCACGCCTGGAGTCAGAGAAGGGCCAGGCATGAAGTTAGTCGGGTTAGATTCTACACCGGCTCCCGTAGGCAGTACCTTGGCTTTTGGGGTTTAGCACACCACCAAACCTTTCCATCTCACACACAGATGATGAGGCTGTGTCTTGAACCAAAGCACATGCAAACTGGGGGCAGCTCTTTCATGTGGCAGAGCGTGGGGTTGGGGGCGAAACACAAGGTGGTGGGGTCTTTCTATCAACAGAGAGGCCTTCTTCAGAACCACTGGTTCCTCCAGGGAGCAGAAAAAAATGTGGACAACACACCTGGGGAGGTTTTTGTGTTGCTGCCCCATGGATTGGTTCGCGAGCACTAGCTGTATTTACGGAAGGATGTAGCACAGTGACACAGACATACATACAGTGGATACTTTACCTTTTGACCAAGTTAGACTTGGTCTATTCGAAAAACTGACCTTTTACATGAGAGAGAGCAGAGCGTTTTCTGCTTATCTTAAATTCATCTCAGTGCCCCTTTTGCCAGCCTTTCCACAGGTTTAAAACCCAGTATAGAAACTGCGTAGCTCCTCAAACGAAGGCAGAGTCCTTTTATCTCCATAAGCGCCTGTGATGTTTGATGTTATGCCTAACCTTTAGAGTGTGCTTAAGGAGACTTAATAAAGTCTGAAGCAAAAGGATCACTTGATCCTTGTATAACACATTAGCAGACATTGCTTTGGAATGATAAAGTCTAGTGTGGATAGAAATTTAAGTACACAGAATCTCACGAGCTGTGGACTTCTCCGTGCAACCTTTTTAAATGAAGTCCTGAGAGAGTATCATGTCTTTTGGGGGAACAAGCATGTAGTAATGGTACTGCCTGTTGTGGGTGGTGCGGTAGTGCCCCACAGAAGAGCAGCAAAACCCAGACAAACCATGGCATCCTTCTGCAGCTGCACATTCTGCTGAGGTTTATCAGCCTACAGCTCTGTACAGAAAATAACTATGGGAAGGTCAAGCCTTATGTTTGGCACCTACAGACAACTGAGCCCCCGGAGTTACATTCATCTGATAAGGCAGGGTGGCTTGGGAAGTGGGAAGGCAGCATCTGGTCACTGCTGTCATCCAAAGATCTCACCAAAGACCACCACTTCATTCCTGGCATGACTTTGCTAAGAAGATACAGAAGCACAGTGAAGATCAAATCCCACCACTTCAGTGCTCTCCTCCCTTGCTTCCCTGCAATTCCTTCTCTGTGTCTTAGTTTTCTACACGTCCTAGGCCCCAGGCTTTGTCTAGCCCTGGTCTCTCATAGGTTCACCGCAAACACCTAGGATAGTTTAAGATATAAGACTCAAAAAAATCTAATGAAATAGAAGTCTTGTGGGGAAGGAAAGTGGGAGAGAGATGATGAGTGAAAAGAACTCACAACAGTAATCCCATGATGTTAGTCTTGTTACACACCGTTCCTTATGATCTTAGCAACCACTTGTTTACCCTTCATAAACAAGTGTTGTATTCCCTCAAGTATTCAAAGCACCTCAGTCAGGTGTTTGAAAACCCCAGCAATAAGCAGATGGAAATTTTGCAGGCATGGTGTGAAGAAACATGATTTTTTTTCTTGTTAGCTGTTACGTACACTTCAGTTTCCCCTTCATTTTCTCAATGTGAGGCAGGATGGGAGTTGTCCTTCCATCCTTAGCCTCATTTCATTGCAACAAGAAAATGTCGGTGTTGAGGCTGAAGCAAATACTTTGAACACTGAGAAGATATCCCCAAGCCAGGAGCTAGGAAGGGGATATAGGTACTTACTGCTTCTGAGCCTGATCGATCCGGTTCCTGAGAGTGACAATCTGCAAACAACATACATGACCAGGGTTTTTATAGATAAAGAAACCTTGTTCCTTCACAGAGAGGGGAGTTTTACCTGCTGAAGTGCTGGAAGCAGGTGCCTGTAGTAGGGATTAATACTTCCTTTGAAATAAAAGCTCACCCTTGCTTGAAGTAGAGAAACGTTGCTCCTTGGCAATAAATCTGCAAGCCGGTTTTATATGTCAAGGGAAAGAAGAGCTAGAATTTTATAATCCTTATTAGAAGAGTTCCTATGTATACAAATTAATCTCCTATGAACTCACATGTCAAACTGCAGGCAAGTGAACCAAAATGAACATCACCCTGGCTAGCTGGAAAAGTTCTTGCATGGCCCTGTCCACCTATATGTGTCAACCTCATCTTCTCACTCTTCCCCTACTCCTACACATTCAAAAGTATATAAGCTCAAAGAGCTTTGGTGGGCTTTGGGTGGGGACCTCAAGAATGGAAGATGGATCGCACATTCTGCTGGAGTATCTTTGTTGCTTGGGAGAGCAGGAGGTGAGGAGCTTGCAGCAGTCACTACCTTCCCAGCCACTTATCTAGTAAGAGAAGATAACTTTTAAAGGGGCTGAAGAAGAAAATATTCAAGGAGGGAGGAAAATGTTGGAGTTGGGGTCTGAACACCTTCCCAAGCTCTGTTGATGACTGCAGGCCACTAGAGAGTCTGTGCTACAAGACAGAGCATCTCTTTGTTTAGCCATAGGTAAACTGCATATTTTGACCTGACACATGGGAAAGCAAATACCTACCTTGCACAGGATGAGCACCTTATGGCCTGACTTAGCACCTCAGTCCTGGCCCATAGCCCTGGACTCGCTACTGAAATCCTGGGACTCTTCCAGCTCAGGTGCTGGAAAAGCACAGAGGAACTAGGATGTATTAGAGAGCCCTCTTTTGTCCCTTCACCTTCTCATTTGTAACCAAGTCAAGGTTCTACCTAGTTTTCCTGGGGTGGAAAAATGCACTTGCCAAGACATGTTCTGCTTCTGCTTTTGGTGTAATTCAGAGTTCTCCACTGGCCCTGCAGGTCCAAGAACTGATGACCCAACATTTGAATATTTTAAGTGGCACTTGACATTCCCCGTGTGCAAAACAAGAAAAAAAAAACCAATGTTATACGTTCAGGTTGGTCCAGCAACTGGTATTTCCTGGCTCGTGTCTTTCCATGGCAAACAGAAACAGAATAAGAGACTGAAACATTAGTGGGGACAAGACAACACAAGGAAGGAAAGGTCAGCAGATCAGCTGCTTTTGTACTTACTCATGGAAGTTTTAATATCTGCAGCAGTGGTTTAAATTATTTTTTGCAATTGAGTATTTTTCCCAAGTGTGGAAGAGAACCAGCTGTCTTCAGTTTGACCCAAGGAGTTAAGACTTACCTTCACTGATAACCTTGTGATAGCAACTGTAACACTCAATGAAGCACCAAAGAGCAACAGACACTAGAGCTAAAGAACAGCTCTACTCCTGTGTGTCCCAGTTCCTTCCTTTGTCTCTCCCTTGCATCCTTGCTTGTGTCTCCTTCATTCCCTTTGCTGTTTTCACTTACCTTTCTCCTCACTTTTTTCCCTGCTATAATCTTCCCTTTTTCTTGCACTTTTCTTCTCCCATCTCAGTTGTGCATTTTCCTTCTATTTTGCTCATTCTTTATACTTTCTTTCCTTGCTTTTCAGCAGCAGCCACCCATGTCTTTGTTTACGCAGAAGTTTCATTACCACAGCATGTACATCTGCCCCGGCACTGCCTTAATTCCTGTTGTTCCACACGCAGCTGACCTTTTATCCTTAAGCCAGCCCTGTCCAGTATTTTGGATCTGGATAAGCATGTGGCCACAAGGTGGAGAATCTTTCCAAACCCCCTACTGTTCTTTTCTGTGAAGTCCAAGCTATTACACATGCATGCCTAAGTTTCTGCATGTATCGCAGGTGCATCAGGGTGACTCACCCACACATGTATTACCAGAGGTTTGGATAAGGAATTTTTTTGAGATGGTCTGAGTGGGTTGCATGCTCTGTTCTTTAGCCACATCCCTGTTGCACCCGACTCTTACTAATTGCCCTAAATTACCGTTTCATCTATTTTCATAGAATTGGAAGGTAGAGAAAAAGGAAGTGAAGGGAGAGACACAAGATCCAGTTTTCTCTTTTCTCTCTACACCAGTTTCTGTCTGGCACCTGGCCTCTGACCATGCGGCAGGCTCATGCATTTCGTAGCCTTTGCTGCTGCAGTTACACAGGCAAGTTCATTGTACTTACAACTTGGAAAGCTCCTGCAGCCTGCAACGCATTGTTAACATCTAAGAGAGATTGAGATAGTTACATTGGTGTTGCTCATTCCCTGTCAGCATGTCTGTGTGATTGGGAATTAAAAAGAGAGCGAGACAGAGAGAGATCCAGTAGGATTTCTCGGCCACTGAAACCTGACATAGGTGAGTGCAGCCCTGTCTTGGAACTGTGAAGGAAACATGTCCATTTTCTGTTACCATATGACACTTCAGTTAGATGCTCCTGTCTGGAGACAGTTTTCAGTGACTCCAGAGAGCTCAGTCCACAGGGAATCTGTCTGGGATGGGAATAAAACTTACAACATTCAAGTGTGAAATCAAGGATGGGTTTAAAAGTATTACTTTGCAATGGAGGATGAGTGAATCAAGTTACTGATTTTTCAGGCCACAGTTACCCATAGATAAACAAGAATGCACAAGATGTGTTTGGGCAGAGGGAGGAGTCCGTTTTCTATTGGGATTGCGTTTCCATGGGGCACTGAAAACCTTGAGAGTGGTTCATTCAGTTTCAGCTTAAAATGTGAAATCCAGTCCAAGTATGTGCATTAGGGGAATGAAGTTCCAAGTGTCTTGCTGCTTATACATTACAAAAGGGCATTGGAGACCCAAATGATGAGTAACTCCACATGGTTTTTGCCAGAAGAGTCACAGAGTTTTTTACATTTTGGACCCAGTGCCATTAGCAAAATGGCTTCTCAACTCACCTCGTATTTTTTCCTCTTGATCTGCTCTGTAAAGTCATACTTTTCAGTCTCCAGTTGGTATAACCAGTCCCACAGTTCCTTAGCCTTGTCCCTGTGTATTTATGGGGAAAGGGAGATGGAAGAAACACATTGCATCATATATTTTCTACTGTTTTCACATCAATAGTAATGAGGCTTTTTACTTTTTATTTAATGCAGTTCACACATTTTCCTGCAAACCCTTTCCAATTTCTGAAAGCTACTCACCATTTTCAAGGTCACATTTTTCTCACCTTCTCACCTGGGAACCTTTTAGATTTGTACTCTTGCATGTGTCACACACTAACATATTTCCTGCAGGTTTAATTTCTGCCCCTAACTCTTAATGAAAGAAAAGAGTCCAGGGGAATCAGATGAGAAGGAAGGAGGACTCTGAAGGCCACCCGGATGAGCAGAGCAGCTGCCATTGCGCAGTCTCATCTGTTTCAGGGCTGAGATGAGCCAACCTCATCTTTCAATCATGTAAACTCCAATGTGTGGAGTCCAGATTATCATCTGATGACCGCTCTGCACCAGAGCACTCAGCTCCCAAGCCTCCAGCCTCTGTGAAGACCCATACTCATACCTCAGCAGCTCAACTCACCTCGGGAATGTTACAGATACCAATCTGTAGGTTTGTTCAACTAATCTCAGAGCTGGGTTTAAAGTTTGTACCTAGTCCCGTAAATGACTAGTCCTAATTAGCAGAAGAGGCTAATAGAGCTATGCCAGGAGCATGGCTAGATGGCTACCAAACCATTTCAACAATTCCCCACATCCCCATTTCCCCTCCACTCTCCAGATCAAGGAAGGGCACAACTTAACATTGTCCCATGATGAATTTCAAGGAAGGCACTCTCCTCTACCTCATTTTTTTCACCAAAGACAACTCCAGGATGGCAAGACCAAATTTCAGTGGATTATATTCAGTAAGTTAGGATAAGCATGTTACCTCAGCTTGTCTTCATTAAGGTGGTCGATGTTCAAGGGCTTGCGCCTCTCTGCCAGGACCTTCTTCTTTGTCTCTCTAGCAGTTTGCTTCTTCCCTCTCTTCTGATCAGCCTATTTTCAGAACATCAATTAATGTCAGATTGCAGACTGAATGAAATTATTTCAGCAACAGAGCATGTAAGACAAGCTGCTAGGGCTCGGAAGAAGGAAAGGCGAGCTGTTTTCTCAACTTGTAATAACGATTGTTCCCGGTCAACCCCATGATTTAACGCTTCCATATTTCTTCCACAGATCCATGCTTTTTACCTTAGCCAGGTAGCTGCTGTATGTGGCACCCATGGAGGACAGAGCCTTCTTCTTCTTGAGATCATCCTCAGCTTTTCTCTTGGCATCCTCTTCCTCTCTGCGTGCCTTTTCCTCCTGTGGAGTGTGACACACACAAGCAGGTGACTCTAGGGGAGACTCACAGCTTCCCCAGCACCCAGTGTCACTGCAGGGAATGTGATCAGATTAAAATGTTGAAGAGACTTGGTGACTTCTGTTTCCTCCCCTTGCTTTAAGAGGGTGGTCATTTCTTCTCCAGACTAGGACAGGCAGAACCTGTAGGTTTTTTCTGTCTCTAAGAGATCTCCTCCAATTTGATACTGGGACCAGGATAGAGATGCAAAGACACTTACCGCAAGCCTTGCCTGACGCTCCTTCTCCTTCTCAGCCCGGATTCTCTGTTGCTCTGCTCTTTCAGCTCTGCGTTTCTCCTGCAAGAAGCAGTGGCAGAGGCATTGGGTTACTGTTGTGGCTTTACCTATCTATAGTATTACACCCCACCACCAAGAGCTTTGGTTTGTAGAGAGTGAGCCACATACTCCCTTGCCAGAACATGCAGAAGGGTCTCATGTGCAATTCCCAGATGTCAAACAAGAGGCTGAGAGAAGGGACAGATGTGGGAAGAAGCTGTTCGGCGGCGACTTGAGCAGTCCCTTCTGTACATGGCAATACAGCTTTCTGCCAAACTCTGACAGTGGACTAATGGATTCAATTTCTCATCTACAGAGAAGTACGGGAAGGGGCAGTACAAGGACTCACAATCCTCTCCTTGAGGGCAACCAGCTCTTCCTCTTCCTTTCTCCTGGCTTCAAAGTGGCTGTCAATCAAGGCCTGCAGTTCAATCAGGTCTTTGTTCTGCCTTTTCTTTTGGATGTCCTAGAAGACCAGGAAAATGCATTAAGCCAGCCCATAGTGCTCTAGGAACATGCCCTGAACCCTGCCTACACTGACAAACAAAAGCGGAAGGTGTCTGCAGATATCCGCGGACATCTATGGGATTAGCTTAAATGGCTGTTGGTGCAGGCCAGAGACAGAGACTCATCCAGGTGACAGTCAGGAGCCCAGAAGGGAACAGAATGCACAACTCCCATTCCCCTACACCGTATTTTATCCTGGCTTTGCTTAGCTGCCTCCTCTTCACAAATCTTATCTAGAAAATGTTCCTGCCTTTTTGGGCACAGCAGATATTTCTGTGGAGATTTTCAAGACCAGATTTTCTTCATTTTTCTATCAAGATTTGGATCTCTGTTTATTATTAAAAATCTGTTGTCGTTTTAGGTAGTGCTTCTCAGCAACAGATGAGTACAGGCCTGCTTTATTTCAACCTGCAACTTTCAAACCATTTACAACAACAGGACAGGGGATCTGAGAGCTCCTAAAACACTTATTTCTCCTTTCTTCATATATTGGCTTCAAAGATTCAAGGAGAGAAAAAAACCACATGAATTAATATTTTCATTTAGTCACATTAGCAAAAAATGTATCCAGAGAGTTTCAGGGAGCAGAGAATAGCTTCTCACTGAAAAGAGGCAACAAAGCATCCATACTTTTGTCCTTGACTTAATCCTCAGCAGTATCCAATACAGGAGGAGTTATGTGGGTTTGCGCACATGTGTATGTCTCAGGTACAGACAGACAAACACAGTCAGTCTCAGGTATACTTACATCAAAATCTACTTTTTCACCCTCCGGTATTTTAGGAGCAGTTAGTCTGCAGAGAGTCAAAAACAAAAATAGAAAAAAGAAAGAAAAAAAGGGATTTTCATCTTAAGAGCAGGCAGCTTTTTTAATAGCACATCCTGACCTGACCTGCCTTCAGGAATGATGCTGACAAGGAGAAATGCCGATGGAGATACAGAGGGGTAAAACAGCAAGTCAATGGAAAACTACTCCGGAATAGCACTAAGGGCCATTGTCCTTTGTGGAAGGTCATGCAGGGTATGGAGTCACCCTTAAAAACCCTTTTCATTCCCAAAGCCTAAGGTCATTCCCTACCAAATAGAAGGACATTGGCCTGCGAGGCTGTCGGCGCAGTGCTGCACGCTCCTTTCTGGGCAGCTGGTGGAGTGGGAAGGGAAGGTGCTAGGGCTCAGAGCCAGAGGTTCCATAGGAAACCTTAGTTAAGCTCAAGTCAGCCCAGCTCAACGTTTGCCATCCTTCTTATGTCAGCGACCCTGGATGGATGGGCAGTTTCCTGGCCATGGCCTCTCACAAGGGATTTAGTGTTGAGCCGCCTATATCTTCAGGTACTGTGAGACCACTGTATCTTGGATAGTTCACAAGTCCTTTGACTCTATCAGGAACTGGTCTTAAGACCCTGGCCAGTCACTACTGCTAAGACATCTTCTGGCAGAAGCAGACATCCTGGAAAGGCATGCAGGAACAGCTGGATGTTGCATGAGGGATAAAGGCTTCTAGTGGCCATTTGCCTAATAGACGATCTAAAGGCTTCTGCTCAGATCAGAAAATGGACCCCAGGGTTTTGAAACTCCCTACCCCTCATACTTACTTTATTCTGGGCTTCTCCTCTGTATGGGGAAACATGGAGCAAAACAGGAAGGGAAAAAGATGGAGAACAGTTAGAACAACAGAGATCATGCTAGCTGCTAAAGTGAAAGGAGGGAAGGGAAATTTAATCTTAGGGGAAACATCCCAGAGAAATTGGTTAAATCTCAAGCGCTTCCAAAAGAAATACACACACTCACACACCCATTTTCCTAGGAGTGAATCTGTTTTTACCCTTGAAACAGAATTTCGAAGAAAAGAATCAAGAGACTGTATAAAAGTCCCAAACGTAGCATCTGGAAGGCAATGGTTTCATGTAAATGCTAGATTATTTTTCTCAAACCATCCTGACCAAAGCTCTAAGGAGGACAGCTGGGCTGGAGGGTAGAAGAAAATGTTGCCTTTTTGAATAAGCACTTCTTTTGCTAAAGTTAACTTGAATTCACTGTCATGTCAATGATAACTCGGCTTCGCCAGTTTTGCACAAATGCCTCACATGAAGGCCATGAGAGAAAAAGCTTCAGGATACATTTTCTCCAGGTTCATTGACTCCCAAGATAGCTTAGAGCACATGTCCCTGAGATACCTTGGTGCCATGGGGAAGATAAGAATAAGCCGCTTCTGCACTGTGTGGTGCTCCTCAAACCCAGCTTGGAATGGCCATCCTCTCTTAGCCAGTGTCCTCTCCTGCTGAGATACATGCAAAATTCCCATGGGTGTTAAGGGGAATGATCTTTGCATCTCCAGAGGAGCTATAATACCCCTGATAGGCAGGCTAAACCATCAAAGAGACTGTCAACTTGGGCCCTGTGGCAATCAGAAGTGTTCCCCTACAACAAGCGGCCTTTCCCGGGCTCTCAGAAATGTGATGTCTTATGAGTTACTTGCTTAACATTTGTGCTTGTGATCAATTCCCCTCCCTGCTATGCTTTTTCAACTTTAGTTATTAACTCTGACGTATTGCCAGCAAGTCCAGCACTGTTATTCTCACAAACAGAAGTAAATTAAACCTATGTGTTTTTTCTGGCCCAGTCTCACAGGCACCCAGGTTGACTTTCATAACCACATGCTACGTTTGAACTTTCCGGGATGCTGCTGAATACTGCAGTACAAGACTCTCCCTGTGTTGCTTCGGTGGGAGGAACTGAGGTAAAAAGCTCACAGCCTATTGAATCTGGTAAAACCAACCAGCTTTGTAAACTAAAAGTAAAAACAGCCTCCCTCAAGAGTGGGTGCACGAGCCCTGCTATCCATATCATGATACAGAAAGCATATTATATTTTTTCAAATGCTTATTTGCATCCAGCTGTTTTGGAACTGATGGAGGAAATTGGGAATACCAAATGGAACAGAGTAGGATAAAACAAAATGAAACATTGTCAGAGGAAAAAAATAGGAAAAACTTATACTGGAAAATACTTAGTGGAGACATCAGTTGCAAGGATGTTGGTCAATCAAAAAAATGAGGAAGTGGCTGGAAATAGGTTATTGAAATAATTAAGAGAAAAGATGTGAGAAATCAGAAACCAATCTTTCCTTTCTCTCACACTTTCCCATACCAATTTCAGTAATGAAATTTGGCAGGGGTAGACTTTTCTCGTTTACTGCAAGAACAGTGCCTACCAGAACATATCTCAGTTGAGGCCTCAAGATGCTAGAGCAACGCTAATAAAATAAACAGCATGTAATTAGAAAAGTGTTTTAGAGCATTCATACACAGGAAGTCACAAATTGCTCCTGAAGAAAGATACCATTAGCCAACAGTGCACTTCTGTATTTCTCCAGTTAATTTTTTAGCTGTTTTGCTCTTCAAATAGCCAGTGAGCTTCTTAACACATTAGTTAAATTGTTGGGTTTTTTTTTTATCTGGAGAGAGGAAAAATAATCACAATTAACCAGTCTATCAGGGATTTTATTCACACAGGATTCCCTTCCATCGTGACACACCCAGATAATTTTCAGAAACATTCCTGTTTAGCTTAAAGCTGCCAGTTAGTAACATTTCAGAGAGAGGGGGGAAAAAGGTAGACAGGAAATGACTGGTTTTGTTTGTTGACCCTGGCTGCCAGGATCGACACCTGTCTGTCAATGACTCTGTGAATTTGGTTTCAGTTGCCACCAAATCAGCACTTTAAACTTAATTAAACCGACAAACAACTGTAAAAATTAAAAGAAAAATTAAGGTTAGTTGTTCTCAAAATAAGAAATTGTAGTTAGAATATTTAAAGGTGCCTCCAGAAAACCAGAAAAGGGGATAACAAAGAAATAGGAGCCTTTATTAAAAAACAAACAGTAATAAATCTGTCTTTTGCAGTGCATGACCCAGCATGGTCCATACTGTATGCACCAAAAGCAGCCCAGGGGTGCGATTTATTTTGAAATGCCCCTTCTTTCAAGACACCAAGTCAAGGAACTGGGCCAAAAATTTGTTGACAAGCAGGAATTGTCATAGCAAATTCCTGTTCCTGTGGTGGATTTTGACTGACGTTCTGGTCATTCTGCCCATGAACCATGGGGCTGTGACAAAATCCCCACATACAACCCTGCCAAAAGAAGGCAAGAGCCACTGGAAATCCAAATGCACTGCCCTGGTGATTAGAGAGTCTCTGAGTTTCTGGTTTCCAAAAGGATTAGCGCAGGGAGAGTGCACACCACCATAAACACAACCTCGCTTTCTCCTGCCCAATCTATGAGATATTCACACAGTGCTCCCCCTTTCTGGGAATCCATCTGAACTGCCTTTACTTCATTCAGGAATCCCTAAACACCCTCCTTTAATCCCACTTCTCAGAAGCAACATCTCTAAACTCACAGGGTGTCCTTGAAAAACAAAAATCAATATGCTATTAAAAATAAAAGGAAAGAGAGCGAAAAAGAAGGAGAGAAAGGGGCTCAGAAAGGTCCTCAGGGTAGTTCCCTAAATAAGAAAAAAGCCTGAAAAGCGAGCATGAAAATTAAAACAAACGAACAAAAAAAAGTCTACAAAAAAAGAAAACAAAACAAGGAAACACAGAAGATGCAGGGTGGTTTCAGGTGGCACTGGGCTTTGTTTCTGGAAACAGCTGGCCAGGTGTTTTAGGGGTTGAGGCAGTCAGGACATAATGAAGCTGCTTCAAAGGCCTGTAAAGGTCCATGAGAGTCTTTCTATACATTTAAACTGGTTTTGAATTTGGCCCAGGAGCCTTAAATTATCTTGCCCTCATACAAGAGCAAAACTGACCCTGCATACATTTAGATTTGGTCCTTTTACATGAGTCTTGTCCCCATCTGTGTGCTCAAGCACCCACTCAACCAAGTATTATGAACATACTATCTGAAGCCGATGGCCTGCCCCTCCAGTATGAGTAAATTTATTCATCACATGCTTGATGTTTAGCACAATTTTAAGTGCATGGCTGGAGCTGAAGTTTAAATATCTGTAGATTTAGCCTGAAGACCATGACTTTCTCAAGACTGCATGAGGAAGGCATGTCTCTGTAGGGCTCAGCTCCATTTTCAAGCGTGTCACTGGGATTTAAGAGATACTTTCATGATTTTGGGGGATAGACAAGGTTTGATGATGAGAGGTACGACACAACAGGTTCTAGCTAAAGACAAGCCCAGAGCAAGCTTCTAGAGCTTGGTTTTCACCATCTACTATCCTAATGAGGATGTAAAGGCTTCATAATACAATAGTGATCCCCCAAGGGTGATTGGATATGCACAGTAAGCAATTCTTTGCGGCAGAGATGTTTTGACCCAGTTCCTGAGTTTAAAATCAAGTGAGGAACAAAAACAAATGCAGGAAAAAAAGAGTGAGATGTTAGAAAGATGACTTTGTTGTCCTAAGACAACACTGAGCTACCATCATAGTATTCGCCTTCTTCATCAGCTGTAGGTTGAAGGATAAAAGCAAAAGAGAAAAAACACAGTAGTCAATCCACAACCAGTGCTGTTCTCCTAAGAGCAACTGTCCCCACTCTCTCCCTGCTACGCTGGGAACCTCGGACTCTCCGGAGATCGAACAAGAAGACAAAACACCTTTTTCTGGTGATTTGATTTGACAAACATACAGCCCTTTTCTCCATGTTCATCCAAAGCCATCCAGAGAGACCATTTCCCTCCTGTGCTCTCTTTGCTCTTGAACAAGGTCAGTGTTTTTAACACTGTTTCCCCAGCACTGAAAAAGAAACAGGGTAAGAGTCTGTAGGTGCATCACATACCTTCTTCAGGGGCTTCCTCTGCTGGTGTCATGGTACGAGCAGTGATGGAAAGACAGGAAATAGGGGAAAGAAAAACAGAACAGATATTTAAAGCTCTTGGAAGTCTGAGTAAGAGACCAGGGAGTGCATGAAGTAGGGGGGGAAAATAAAGGAATTAGTGAATTAAGGCAAGGAGAAAAGGTATCTGGAGAGGCTGTCAGGAGTTAACGATGCTGTAAGGTTAAAGTAGTAGTAAGCGTGGAGATTAAAGGAGAAAAGGGCTGCAAGTGATCATTGTGGTTAATATTTGTTTCTCTTGTTTTGTTCTCTTCTACCAACCCAAGACTCCTGTTCTCGGCTCTCTCGCGCGCACACACACACACACGCTCTTGTGCTGCAACCAGGTGGAGTAAATCAGAAGTCATGTCACATACCTGGCTCATGAACTTCAGGTGTGAAGTGTCATGGAACAAGGTGCGATGGAAAATAAGAGAATGAGAACGAGAAACCTGTTATTTCACACACCAAAAGAGCTTTTGAGCCAAAGGGGAGGAAGGGGCAGAGAGGAAAAGGGGAGAGGGGGGCGAAGTTAAGAAGTAAACCTGAGATAAAATAGATTAATTACATTTGAAATAGCATATAAATGGAAGTCACAGGACAGGAAAGGAATTCAGTCAGGTGAAATGGGCAGATTTATGATAATAATGCAGTGCTTAACAAAAACGTATGAGCATTATATGACATAAAGCACAACCTGACAGCACAGTGTACCACAGTGTACCTTGATTTGAAATATGCACATGAACATTGTCAGCACTCTCAAAGTGCTATTAGATCCATCCTTTTCTACAGCAGTATTTCAGACATTTGAAATCAACACAATGTGGATCAGAAACCTACTGAAATACCTGCTGTTCCAGAGAAGCTCGGTTCTCTTTTCTAGATCTATGGCTAAGGCCATTTTCTTCCTTGAAGACAAATTGGATGACTATATAAAGTCTACTGCTGTTCCTCACATTCATTTGCAATGGATAATTACAAACGGATTACTTTGTAGGAAGAAAAGGTTCATTAAAAGTCTGTGCAGGTCTACATTGCATTCTTCTGGCTTTTTCAGCAAAGCAAGAATCGATCAGCAACGCGGATTTGCGGGGCAGATTTTGCTTTTCAGCCATACACACACTAATGAATATTTTGCAAAGCAAGCATAAAAATAATGCAAAATCTCACAGTATTTATATTCCTTGTGTACAGTCAATAGGTGAAATTCTGCCCCGAGATTTGAAACAAAGCTTCCGCTACAGGAAAAAACATTCATTCTCCTACCACAGTGCAGAATTTAACCCATTTCACAAGGACACTTTTTGCTGAGCTACTCTTTCACGATAGTGTATGTGTTCCCCCAGTTTTTAGTAAAAATTTCGTGCAACAGATAAGTTTCGTCCTACTTAGTGCTGATTAAATTTTGCTGAGAAAAAAAAAAACCACCAAACTAAAAAAACAACCACCCGAAGGCATGCAAGTTACAAACTATCATTAACAGATAGGCTGTTGTCTCCTGTCACCTTCTATTCGCTTCCCACGCACACTGGTACAGCAGACAGACACTGGGGAGTTTAGAAGTTAAATCACATACCTGGAGGGGGGGCTTCATTTAGTAGGAAGTGTCAGGGGAAAGTCATAGGAAAGGAAGATAAAAGAATTAGAAAGAAGTTATTCAGGAGGGGATCACCTCAAACTTTGGTAAGACCAGGTTGAAGGAGTATTGTTTGTAGACTAGGTTATAGGGATGGAGTGTTAATAATAGTGGAAAAGGAAAGTAATTACAGTGGGGTATGAAGCAGACAGGGAGGGGATACCATAGAAATGAAAGATAAAAGGAATTTGAATGTTGATGAATTGCAACAATTTTAAATCATGCACATAATATCTACAGTGGGCAATTGTAGTGACACTGGTGACCCTTACATTTGAAAGAAAATGTGCCCAAGATGAGAGTGTTGCAAGTGTGCAGTGTAATCTGCGTTTCAGCTACGCACTTGCCCTTTTAGCTGTTGGAGGAGGTGTGGGGGTACAGGAGTTACTGCAAGGAAATAAGGCTTTAAATTTGTCTATGTGTTTGCTTCTGAAGGTCCACCATCTAAGGTCCTCCACTGGCAAATGTGAGGCTTTGCTCTGCAGAACTGGAAATATTCAGGTCTACACAGGGCTCGACTCTGCTGCAAAGGAGTAGAAACCACTCGAGCCTGCGTGACGGCATCCTGCTGCAGGTGATGGCGGCGAGCGTAAGTAGCTTGGGTACCCAACTCTCTGTCCCAGCTGCGGTATAGTCATAGCCCTAAAAGTTTTCAGGGGCACTAAAATGTTTATTCTAAGTTTCTCAGAAGGTGGCTTTTCAGTTACAAACAATAGTCGTTATACTTGTTTCCTATAGGGAAAATAAATTTAGATTGATTCTTCATGACGCTGGTTTTCTTCAACATCGTCAAATTCCTATGTACAGGAATGCTTCAGATTAATACATAGGAATTTAGATGTCGCACACGTGCGCTTGGTTAAGTGGAAAGTGTCAGTGAAGAAAAATAAAGGAATTAGAGCAAGAATCACAGAACAGCAACAACTCTGAACTTGTGCAGGCCAAGGCTGTGACTTAGAAGATGTATTAGGCAAAGACAGGGTTAATAACAGAGAAACTAAATAATCATACAGTGATATGAAAAGCTGGGACAGTCTCCCTCTGACATAAAAGTTTTAAACTTGTTACATTTACATCTTCTTTATAAACTTTCCTTTTTGTTATGGTTTATGTTACAGAGGGAAGAGAAAATATGGGGAGACTATAAGTATGGCTTTATTGTTAATCAAATTACATTAATACCTGGTGTTTTGTACAAATTTCCAGCTCATACGTATGTCAGAGCTTGAAACGAACACTCAGGTAGTGAGTAGCAATTCAATAAATACGCAGCGAAAGAGTACAGAGGCAGGCAAAGCAGCTGGGATGGCAGCAGTGACCTTTAACTTCTGTAAACCAAGGTCAGAAAAACCTTAGGAGCAGATAACAGACAAGAATGAATATGGCGAAAAGGAGAAGACAAGGACGTGAAACGAGAAGCGGTGAGAACAGGAGGGAAATGAGAAGCAGCGCACAGATGAATGTTGAAGTGTTAAGTCATGCAAAAATCAATTAGACAGCTTTCACCTCACTCACTCCAGCCCTGGCAAAGTACTGATCTCATCTAAACTAAGAGGCTGGTCTCCCTCTGTGGACAGCAGAGTGAAATAGCTGCGATGGGCGGCTGCTGAGATGTGACTGCTTTAATAAAGCTACTCCGAATGGCACAGAATAATTTTCACAGACAGTTTAGAGGATGCTGCAAGTTCCGTTTCTGTTTTTCCAGATAATAAACATTATAAAGTTCCCGTACGCAGTGTGAGGATGGCTGTGAATCCGGTCAGTGGCTATCATTACACCTTATACATTGAGATATACGTTATTGCATTTTTCATGCAACGGTTAGCTCTTATCTTCATTATTATGCATCACAGAGCAGAGGAAATTATTGCTGGTGGAAGGTGTAAGGAAGCTGCAAGTTACAGTTTAATGATCATTAATATTTGATTTTTATCTGTTTTCTTCCACCGTCTTTGAATTCCTGAGTATAATATTAGAGTTACTGTCATCATTTTCCTACAAGAATGATAGTTTCAATTAAATGTCAATATTTCAAAATTCATGTAGATTTAGTGAAGATTTTGGTTAAATATATAGAAACAGTTTCACAACCATAACAGGTTGCACAGATATTAACATCTCTAGAACAAAACCTTTGCATTTTTTGCCTTATGACAATCTCTCATGCCAGATTTGTTCTTGCATTTCACTGTGTATACCCCACATTATCCATAAAGTCAATGCTTCAGAAGCATCTCAAATAGACCTTTCATTTCAAAATTTGGAAATCTTCCATAGAGGAAAGAGGAAAAGAAAATGTTGGAATAAAATGTTTTGTTTCAACTAAATAAAATAATTATTTTTCAATCACTGCCAAACAAGGCTTTTCTCCATTTTTTTTTGTTGTTGTTTGTTTGAAAGGTTTCCATTTTGTCCCAATTCAGAACATGACCCAATTGTGAAATTGCCAAGCGCAACTGAATTTCCAGCACACAATAACCCCTCAGATTGACGCAGAGGAATTCAGAAGTCACATACCTGGTTCATGGACTTCTTTAAGAGGGAAGTAGCAGGGAAGGAGATGCAAAGAAAGATAAGAGAATTAGAGCAAGAAACAGAGGATGATTAAAAAAACCTTATGTTTTTTTTTAGCGGGGGGGGGGGTTAAAGGCGTAAAAACCATTAATAAGATTAAAAGAGAAATAGAGGGCACATATGGATGTCAATTAGAAAATCATGGGGAGGAAGGATGGGGGGTGTTGGGAGATAAAAGATGCAGATGATTAACATATACATTCATAATGATATAAATCAAGTGCCATTGGTAGCCTTTGGTTAACAAAAATAGTTACTTGTATTTAAATCAGGTCCATTACCTATAGGTTTGAATGTGCAGAAAGAGTATAGGCAACCTGTTCTTATTCATGTGCATAGAAATCCCAGCTCTGCAGAAATCAATGGGCTTGGAGGAGCTGGCATTGATTTCCTTAGTGCCTGGGATTTCACCACTGGTGTGTAGGACACCACACCAATGGGGGAAGGTAGGTACGAGCGTGTTACTGCTCTTCGACCTGCAGGATAAAGTATCCGATGAAAGCCTAGCTGGACATGCAGGGAGAGGGGGAGGGCAGAAGGGCAATTGAAAGGGAAAATGGGTTTGGGCTGGCAGACTGATGCTTTAATAAGCATGACCTACCCTTTTGCTGATCACACAGATCGTCTTACCAGAGCTGGACTTTAACTCACATTATAAAAACAAGCAAAAATGCAACCCTGCTACCCCCGGTTTTGCATAATGCATATTAACCCAGACAAAATACCAATAGTTACGGAAAAAGCATGCAACTACATCTTTTCTCTGAATTGGTGTTTTCTGCAAATACGCTGCAACCAAAACGATGCCACTCGGTCCAACCCTTAGCCCAACAGAAAACTATGTGTGACGCGGTGTCACTTGTTGCTCATGGCTTCAGACTCAAGTCTCTCCGCATCAGCACACATTGCTGCGAAAGTGAGTTTTGTCCCTGCGCGGTGGCGGGGGGGGGGACACGGACACAGGAGGAAGAGGTGCACGTGACCGAGGGACGTAGCGTTGCCATAGGGCACGGCTGTCCCACCGCCAGCCCCGCTGTGTGGCGTAGAGGAAATGCTTTTGGGAACACTATCCCCGTACCAACTGGTATCCGTACTGGTAGCCTGGTTAGAGAAATCAGAGAGCTGGGGAATATATAAGCAACCCCCAGCCTGTGCTTTGAGCATTGCTTTCAAAACAGCGGGTTAGTACTGATTGCTCATCACACCACTTATCCTACGAAAGCGAAGCAGCCATCAGCGAGCGTGCAGAGGATGGTTTTGCATCCCCTCCTCTTCAACCACCTCCAGAATTTCTGCACGCATTACCGCTTTGGGCAGAAAGAGAGGAATTCGCAGATTATGGCACATACCTTCCTCATGAGCTTTAGCGGGTGGGAAGAGTCACAGAGCAAAATGCAAAGGAAGACAAGAGCATTAGAAACATCAGAACAATCTTTCACTCATACAAAGTGGAGGGGGAGGGAAAGCCTGAGAGCATATTGCAAGTAAGATGAATATGGATACAAAAAGCACTAGTGGAAGTGAGGGCACAAATGGTCTGAGATATTAAAAACATAAAGCTGACTTAAGTGGCCGTATCAGATGATATTTGTCTTATATGCACACTCCTGCAGTCCTGCATGAAGCCCAGAGCAGCATGCCATTTCACAACCCTGATGCTCGCCCAAGCAGATTTACAACCTGAGGCCAGCAGGTTTTTAGTGGCACGTGGCTGCACGTACTACTGTGAGACAGTGGCCTAGAATCTCCATTGCATGAAGAAGAAAACAGTCTTTAACCATTTGCAAAGCTAGAGCATCAAAATTATCACCAGTTGCTTTGTTCAATAGGGTTTAAGCTGAGAAAGGGGCATGTGGAAAGGCTATTGCAAGAATGTCAGCACGGTAAAAGAGGGCAAATCCTCTCTGCAGCTGCAGCATCAGCAGTCGCTGTAGCAGCAGGCTGATCATAGGCACATCTGCACATCATCCAGAGGCCAAATCCACCCTGAATGGTCCAAAATAAGCCTCCCAGGGAGACCCAACCTGCCACGGAGCAAAGGCTTTTCTATCTTCATCCTTTTAAGGGTTTACATTTCCCAGCAGTTTTCACACTTGTTTTTTTTTCATGCAACAATTACCACATAGCATCGACAGTGCATTCAATGTCAGGACAGAACATGAAGGGAGTACAAAAAACAAAATGGTGGCAAGTTTTATTCTATATTAATATGCCTATTTTTAACTCCTATTTCTTTTTACCACCTTATGGTTTACTGGCTAAACCACAGCTTACTCTGAAAGACAGGAATTCAGGAGTTATGTCACATACCTTCCTCCTGAGCTTCTTTAAGTGGGAAGAGCCACAGGACAGGATGCAAAGGAACATTAGGAGAAACACATTATTACACGGGCTGATATCACACAGGCTGAAAACTCTTCTTAAGCCAGAGGCAAAAGTTTTATCCCAGTAAAGGATGCACTAATGACCAGGAGGGGAAGGAATTGGAGGCAGGTGTGGTTGAGAAACAACCACACCAAGTAAAAGGAACAGGGAAAAACATATTGGCGAGGGAAAAATCTAACACTAAGTTCAAATAATATATGTTGAAATTTCCTACTAATTCCAGTTTTATAGGAACAATCTCCTGCCGCTGCCCAGGTGGGCTTTATGGTGAGCTCCGCGCATGGCAGGAGAGGCTGGGTTACAGAACCACAGAATCACAGAATGGTCAGGGTTGGAATGGACCTCTGGAGATCATCTAGTCCAACCCCCCTGCCAGAGCAGGGTCACCTACAGCAGGTTGCACAGGACAGCGTCCAGGCGGGTTTTGAATGTCTCCAGAGTGGGAGACTCCACCACCTCTCTGGGCAGCCTGTGCCAGTGCTCTGCCACCCTCAAAGTAAAGAAGTTCCCCTTCATGTTAAGATGGAACTTCCTACATTCAAGTTTGTGCCTGTTGTACCACTGAGCCGACCTCTGCCGGACCTTGCACTGAGACCATTCCCATGTGTTAGCCTGTGGCAGAGCCAGTCACGGAGGAGAGGCGGAAAACAAAGACAACAGAAGCGGTAAGACAAAGCAACCGGATCCTGCTGCTCTCACACCACCCCTGAAGCCCCCCTCACCACCAAGGAGATGGCAGGGAGCAATTCAGAAGGCGATGGCACATACCTGCTTCGTGAGCTTCGTCAGGTGGGACATGGTAGGGAGCAAGAGCAATGAGATGGAAAACGAGAACAGTTAGATTGAAGGGTGTGTGAATGCAACAGGGGAGTCTAAAAAAGCACAGGGAGTATGAAATAGAGAAAGAGGGGAGGAGATGAAATGGAGACAGGCAACCAAAGCACGCACAAGTACAAGAAATGTAAAACCCTCAGGACCTGGATGCTGTATAAACCCCACAAACCCCTCAGAGCGGGTCTCCCACAGCGTTATGAACAGGTTTACCCTTGTTCCAAATGTGCCTGCAGCACAAAGCTTTGCAGATGCGGAACCAACACACCCTTCGGCTCCTCCTACCCGGAGCACCACATCCCAAACCTCTCAAGTGCAAAGGGTGGGTTTCTGTTCCATCCCCTCTGCTGTCCTGCCTGGCCCACTTTGCAAAATGCCACGTGCAGTGCGGGGAGCCCGCTGGGGTTACTTGCCAGCCTCTACATAGATATAATTAATAAGATCTGCGTTCTGCAGTATTATTATTCATATTATATATAATATTATATATTATAGTCTATAAACTTATAATATATACAATATACTATATATAATATTACATATTATTAAATATGTACTGTGTAACATATGGCTCCACACATACCTTACCACAGATGGATTTTGATTTCAAAATCCATCCACTCGTTATCTGCCAAGCTACATAGGAGAAACCAGTTGACATCCGATAGAAACCTTTATAGCCAGACCCCAGTTATTCCATGGCGGGTGTTTCAAACACCCGGGGCTGAAAATCAGCCTCGGAGCCTGGTGTGGTTTGGATGAGGGGATGGTATCCACATTTCCCCTGCTGCTCCGTCCCCGAAACCTGAGCGGAGGTGTCCACAGAGGTACGTGAGGATATGGGGCACCCTTGGTACAAGGTGTGCAAGGGACAAGAAGAGCCCTCTGCCTGCAGATCATGTGTCGCAGCATCTTTCCTTTGCCTCTTGTTTTCTTCTACCACCTTGCAAAATTGAGGCGCGCATCGGCACCGAGCCCCGCTGCGGAAAAGAGGGGGACTGAGAAGCTGTTTCACATACCTTCTTCTTGAACCTCTTCTGTGGGTGGGAAACGGCAGCAAAGGGAACAAGAGGAGAAAATTAAACCAAGAAGTATCTTATTGGAACATTCTTGAGGTTTGCCAAGCTCCTTGGCCATTATTGGGTAAGAATACACAATGATGGAATTACAGGGTGAGAGTGAATGAAAATTAACATTTTTATGGGCATATTATGGGGTTATAAATGTTTCTGAAATATGGGAATGTGACCACAAATGAAAACCACATTAAAAAAGGCATCCAATAATTTATTCCTTATTAGAGCTGGCTGAAATTTCCTAAAACTGAGTTTTGGTGAATTTTAAACCAAAAACAAAATTGCTGCATTTCTTTTGTTTTAAATCTTTTTCTCAACTGGTGAAAAATTTTCACCAACATTGATCAGTTTTTGGAATTTCAAAAAAATTAATTCCTGAATTTCAACAGGTGGATATAAACTTTGCAGGGTGTCCCCCTCCCTTTTAAAAAAATCTAAACTTTTAGCGAGAAAGGAAGGGACTTGACAGCATTGTGACAAAAAAAAAGGCAAGCAGTTCAGTAAAATGGTAGGCCAAAACAAATATATATATATATTTGTTTCCATATACATATATGCATATACAATTACACATGCATACATATGCCTGTACATAAAAATTATATATGTGTGTGAATATTATATGTATTCTATTTTTTGAGAAATATGCATGTATTTATCTATATAAATGTGTATATATAAATGTTTTGGTTTGGTTTTTTAAACAAAAAAACAGGCCAAATTTCCTACCAGCTCAATAAGTGACATCAATGTCCATCATTGCATTGATGTGCGTGGCTCAGGACCAAGTCCTGGCCACTGAGTGTGAACCAAGTGCTCTGGATTTCTTCACACACATTCTTCCTCCGCATTGAGAGAGAAAGAAAGCAGAAGCCATGTCACATACCTTCTTCCTGAGCTTCAGGTGGCAAGTGTCATGGAACAAGAAGTAACAGCAAGCAGGAAAATGAAAACATAAAACTGTTAGAAACTGGCATTGGGGTGAGCTCACGCCTGGAGAAAAAAGTGATTAGAAAGTGATGCAGAGAAGTTATATGGAGAGGAAATGGATGACTTTGGAAGGTAACACAAAGGTCAAGCAAAAGTGGAGAGCAAGGAGAAGATACACCTCAGAGGAGACGGTCATGCAGATTAAAAAAATAGGAAGTCACCTGCCTATTAATTTCATCTTAATCATTAAATTCTTGAAACCCAAAAGGAGACAGGGTAGGAAGGAGAAAGGCAAGAAGAAATGCTTCTTCTTTTAGGAAGGCTTGTCTGTAGGAGCAACACCCTTTGCTTACTCTTTGGGCATTTGACAAGGTATGAAGGATGGAGCATGAATACCACCTTCACCCCCATGGCTCTGCCCTTATCCTCCAGGCAGGGCTGGAGACACGATGATGACTGAAGGCACCTCTACAACCCATTTGGCATCTCTTATTTTCTTTTTTTGAGCCCTTGATCACTTTGAAGTAATGCTAGGGGAGTTAGAGATATAAGGATAATGTACCTTAGGGCAGGAACTACTCTGAGCACAGCCACAGTCACATCTCAGTTCCCACCACCACTGACGGGAAAGAGCCAGATGCAGCAATTTGGAGGAATCTGTGGCCAAATAAAACTTGCTATTTATAAATCCCCAAGATGGACATTTCCGTACAGGGGCAAGTGTCTGTCTCAGAGCTGGTGTCATACCCTCCATGTGCAAATATTCCACCTCTCAGTAAAGGGTTTCACTCTTAGAAGATATCTTGGACACTAAGGGCAGATCCTTGGAGAAAGCCCAGAGTTTGGCCCTCACCTCTGTCTCAGACACCTTGAGAAAATGGAGGATGACATCCAGCAGATACGCTTGGCTGAACTGAAGCCAATGTGTCAAAAGTGCCCAGCAAAGATGCCGATACATCTTCAAAATCTTCCTCTCCCTGCTGCCTACAATAGCTGAAACAACTTGGGTGAGAAGGGCTTTTCATGCTCCATCTTTCCAGATCTGCACTCTGTCTCTCACAGCTTGTCAAATCACCTTTTGCCAGCTAAAAGCACCTTCAAAAACTTCATCTTTGCCAGTCGGTTCTCTGCCTTGCCTTTTCCATCTTTGGTAGTGCCTTGTTGGGTACTCATCAGGAGCTGGGCAACCTGCTCTTCTTTTCAGTTTCAAAATTTAAGCTCGATACGTGCACGTTGCCAAAATGAGAATGGTAGAATTTCACCGATGGTTAAGTTGTGTGGGCTCTGCACTAGTCCCTGCTCTAAAACGCTCTGAGTTTACAGACAGATTAGCTCCCAGCTTTACAACCATCCCCTACAGCTCATATACTGCATTTCACCGTAACGTGAAGGCTCAGCACATCACAACCCCAACTCGGCTGGTTACAGTTTCCGACTGATTTACTGATCAAGTGTTTCAGATCACCTTTAGTGGCAAGCACCAAAGAGAAGGGTGAAATACAGACAAGCAAAAAGCAGGACCAAGAATCAAAGAAAGATAAATTACATTCCACGTTTTTTTGTTACCTTCTTCTTCGTATTCCTCTGCATTGAAATAGGGGAGGGGGGGGAAAAAAGCAGACAAATCAACCATCAGCCTTGACCCATCAGTAGGACATTACCCACGGCAGAGCCCTTTGTGCTCACAGGGATGCCAGGCAAGATGGCCTCTGAGAGGCTGCTTCCAAATCAGCGAGTAAAACAGCAAATAAAATGACTTTGAGAAAAAAAGAGGAGGTATAGAAGGGCAGGAAGGCAATATAGTATTGAATTTTTTCTTGGGCACTGGGAACTCAGGTGTACACACGCATTAGAAGGAAACAGGTGGCAGAGAGGGCCTCCAAGTATAAGAAAAAACAGCAAAGAAAACAAACTTGTACATTTCTATGTATATTGCTTGTATATATCGTGGGTTTCTGTGTTTTAAAACAGAAAATATTACGTATACAAAAGCCGCAAAATAAATTGCCAGCAGATGGCAGTGCCCCTGCAAAAACCAGCAGCGTCCCCCACAACCAGGGCATCAGTTTGGGGCTACAAGTAGTGTAAAATCACCAGAAGCTGGTGACAGACAGACACACAAAAAAAAAAAAAAAAAAGAGACCTCAGATTTGTCTAACCGTACCAGCACTTTTTGTTAAAATAGCAACAGTGGGCAGAAAAGAGAAGACGGACATGGCCAGTGAATGCTGCACGGCTTGCATGGAAGCAATTAGAGACAGATTTAAGACTTACCCTCTCCTTGCTCCCTGTGAGAGAGGAAAAAAAGTTATTGAAACTAGATAAATAGTCCTTCCACTCCATATTAGCGCCAAGTTTTAAACCGTATACTGAAGAAACCCAAGTCTGCTGTTTCTTCTTTCCCCCATTATCCCTTCGCTCTTCCAGGAGCCATGTGGTTTTAAGATCAGTGAAGTCACTGGATTCAGGTTTTATTTTAAATAGTGTTGCTCATTCTGATGGTGCGTATGGATCCATACCCAGGAATAATGCTACCGCCACAAGGCTATAACATGATACCTACACGTAAGCACTGTGCAGGGGCTGATGAAGCTGGACCTCAGCCCCGGTGTGCCAGGCAAGCCAGCGTGTAGCTTGATGGCCCACACCAACCCATACGTGCTACAGGCTCCCTGAACCTTAGGGCTGTCTAATAAAAATTTGGGATAAGCCAGATGCTGCTCAATGTTTATCCCATGGCTGTAGCAACATCAGTCTTGCAGTCCGCTCCCGTTCTTGGCCCCACTTGCCAGCCTCTCCTGCTCTACCATTACCTTGCGTGAAACCCAAAGTCCAGAGCAGCCCTGGGGCCAGAGCCTAAACAAGGGATGTGTTAGTTAGAGATTGCTTGAAAAAGGTGCCAAATTTCATCTCTGGAATTATTTTCTTTTAAGAGCAGGCTGGACAAAATGACACAGGTTGCGCTGAGCCTGCCTTGTAGCAGAGGAGGGGACTAAGTGACCACTGCAGGTCTGTCTATGAGGCCTCTGATCCCACCATTGCCCTAAATCTCCTGTACCTACTGATGCATAAATGTCAAAAGACCCCATTGGGTTTGGTGATATTACTATAGATTTGTTCAACCAGGGAAGAAAGTGGCTCTTCCACTACACTGTATGTTTAATTTCCCCTCCTCCAGGTGTAGTACCATGGCCATCGAGGACAGGCTGAGCTGGGGGGAGGTGTTTGAAGGGCGTCCTGTGTTGGACAGTGAGGGTGTCAGGTGAACTTCGATGGACCCTTTGACACCCAAAATCCAAGATGTCCCTTCCCCAGTGCCTCGGGGGGCTTTGGGCCATGCACGGAGTGGCACCCACCCTCTCCTCCCCGCGGGGATGCCCTCGCTCCACCATGTGGAGCCAAGCTGAACAGATGAACGTGCAGGCGGCTTTCTCTCTACTTACACTTCCTCGGTATCAGACATGTTGGCAGCGAGTTTCTAGACAAAAGATGAAGAGAAGAAAAAAAAAAAAGAGGAAAAAAAAAAAGGTGTTATTACCAGGAGTGCCTCCTAGAAAATGCCAAGGCAGGAGCAGATGGGTTGACATTTGAGGACCAAAAAAGCCAGGCACCTGCTTTCCCACACAACAGCCAATCCCCCACCAACACTGCCATTTTGGGAACAGCACAGACCTTTGCCAGCCAGGTCAGAGGAGAAGGAGAGGGGAAGAGGAACAGATCATCTAGAAAGACATGCCCCATCACCCTGGCTTTAAGTTACAAAACTCCAAAGCTCAGCGAGACGGGTGTCCTCTCGCACCCATCTGACATTTCCCTCACTCCAGCAAGATCAAATTTTTTCCTTCTTTTACACTTCCACAAGTGTAAAGGCTCCAGCTCCAAAGCATTAGTCAGAGCTAAAAAAATAACCAAAACTACCAGTATACCCAGAGATAACCATTTATTTTTCAGCGCCCAAAAGTGCTTTAAGTAGCAGTGTCTGTCTTACACAGCTGATGAATGAATGAACAATTATCTGCTGATTAGTTTAGAAGTAGAACTGGCTAAATGCCTGGTTAGGCAATTCATATGGGTATAACCAGTTGTATTTATTACAACCAATCCTCGCAGCACAGGGCAGAAGCGCGCCCATCCGCGGCACTGTTGTGGCTTGCATTTCTGCACAGCCCAAGTCGAGGCTGCGTGTGGACCACTGCCCACAGAGAGCTGCAGCTGGGAAAGGGCAAGAGCTAGATACGGCCACTCTGCTGATCTTTGCAGGACCTCAAATGTGTGTATCAGAGCCTCAGCTGGAGTCAGAGGGGGCAGTGCTGCTATTCGGGGAGCAACATGGTAATATCGTGCACTGCATCAGGTTCGGTGATGGCCTCAGTGCAACGCTATGGCTCTCCTAAAAGCATCAGCTGCCCTGAGGCCAGGGGGAGAAGGTGGGGAAAGGGCCCCCAAAGCTTCGGCCAAACCCACAGAAGCTTCCCCCAAACCCACAGTGGGTCTTAAATTAGAAAACAGGGCTCCTCCTCGCTAGGAAACCCTAGCCATGACTTTCATTACTTCGTTACTCAGCTGATATATGTGAGACATCTTGAAGGAGCAGGTGGGCTGACTTAGGTTCAAAAGGAACAACTGCAGCTCAGCAGCTTTCTATTTCAGAGGAAGGCAGTAATCCCATAGGCTCCAACCCTGCCCTATAAGGGATCCTCTCCGTTCCCCAGCAATGACCCTGAGCACCATGCGTTAACGTCAACAGGATTTAAAACTCCCATGTTCTAAGCAGCAATAAACAGCCAGCATTTTTTCTTCTAGTTTGTCATTTATCCTCTTTCTGAAATTCAGCATTGCCCTGGAATTAGTGCCAGCAATGGCTGTGTTATGACCAGGTCTGAGTAGCTGGACAGGAGGGTGATTTACTGCTAGGACACATGAGATTTGGGTTCAGTGATCTCTTGGTCCCAGGCAGCTTTTGACTCGGTAGCTGTGATTGCTCACTCCTCAAGTGCAACAGCCATTCCAGGGAGTACTTTGGGGACTCTAACCCCACTAGGCAGAAGGAATCTTGGAGGAATTTTGTGTTTGGGAGGAATTTCAGCTCTTCAAAAGGCTTTTCAGCTGCATCAATTCCTGCTGCTGCTTCTGGTACTTGGATGCTACAATGCCTCTGTTTTCTTTCCCCTGGTCTTTTTTATCTAGATGATCAAATCTTCAGGATAGAGACTTCCACTTGGTATGTGCGCAGTGGCTAGCAGTATAATAGGTTTGCAATCTCATTTCAGTCTACAAAAATTATTCAAGCTATTACTAATAATGCTTGACAGTATGTCGGTTTATGCAGCGGGACAGCAGAGCTTCTCCTGGCAAAAGCCTGGAGGGGGAACCTGCCAGATGCCCAGCTGTTGGTTCCTTCCAAAGCGCATGATCTCTAAAGACTCAGGGCAATGGCCAGTCCTCCCACGGATTCTGCTTTTAATTTATAAACCCCGAGTCCCTTCTTCCCAAGGTGGCGGGGAAAAAAGAGGGCTTCTAATGGGCTTTGGGCTAAACTCTTCTTCCCTCTTACTCTAGTAGCAAGAAGAGTAATACTTCTCAATGCTGGAGAAGAAATCAGCTCAAGAGCCCTGTGTGTGCATACAGAGAGCAAATGTCCATTCATTGTAGGATAGGAATGTAATGCAGTGCATGCTGTTCTTTCCAAGGCAATTGAAGTCAATGGGAGTCTTTGCAATCAGGCTTTCCATTAACAGTTATTGGAATGAGCTCATCTAGTCTCCAATTTAGCTCTAAGGACATCTTGCTGAGGGTTGTCACATTGGCTGTTCCCCTACACCCTTCCATATTTGTTAATCCAAGCGCTGCAAATGCGAATGGGATTTTACACGGCATCTGTCCGTGTGCTATAAAAGCCGAGTGAGAATGCCAGCATCCCTGACACCATAAGACCCCAACCCTGAGGGGGTTTCTGGGCCCGGGATAAAATGAATTAATAACAAGTGCATTGGCAGACTCTGTGCAGAGATGAGCCAGATGCAGGAACCCCACAGGCTAGGGAAAAAAATCCAGGGGGAGGTGCAGGCTTCAGCCTTGCAAGCTCCAGACGTTCAGCCAACTTCGGTGGCTTTGTCGGAGGTAGCTGGCATTTAAGGCTGTAGCTCACTGCCACTGCCCTGGCTGGAAAGCCAAAAAGGTCTTGCCTCAAGAAGAACAAGGTGTCTGTCTGCTTTGAGGCATTCAAAAGCCATCTGGTCCCTCGAAGCCAGGGACAAAACACAGACCATCATAGCAACAGCCAGCCAAGACAAGAAAGGCTCTTTGATGCCCAGCACTGTCCACGTAGCTAACTCTGTCATCAAAACAGCCAACAAAACCAAACCATATTTACATCCAAAAGGCAATAAAGAAAGCAATCCTCTAAGAGTGGTATTTTTTGCCGTTAGGATTGAGTTCGCTGAAGGCAATGGAAAGTCTCCAGCTGGCTCAGGATTACCCTTTGGTGGAAATTACTTTACACGCAGCAAATGCAGCCTAAGATTAAGGCTGTTAGCACCTTAAGGCAATAATTGGGTTTTGTTTTTACAGTGGCAGAAAAATGGGGTCTGGTCTTGACTGAGGTTTAAGGATGTAATAAAATCAATTAGCTAATACTGCCCACCATTTGGAAGGAAATCAAAACACATGGGAAAGTTTTGCCAGACCAAAAACTTCCTGCCTGCTCCCACCCCTTAAAGGTGAAAGCAAAGGTTATTTTCTGCATTTTGTTCAAGCTAAGCGGGTCACGGCTTGAAGGACAAATACCCCGATCCTCATTAGCCCCAGGTGGGCAGGAACGCCATGTCCCTTTTGGCCCCAGATGCTCCCGCCCTTGGCTGAAAGAGCAGAGCCAGCACATCCCAAGAAGCCTCTTAGCAGCTGAGAATGCACCCGGGAGGGGGAACGGGTTGCCTTGCACCTCCGGGCCATCCCTGGAAATAAGCCACCTGTCAATCATCCCCTCCCAAACCAGGCCATACAAGGGAGGCAAGGTAGCAAGAGCTGTATGGAAAGGGGAGAGGACAAAAGTGGCCACGCATCAGCGGTGGGACCTGGCAGGGACAGCTATCAGGCGAGGACTAGGGATATGATCCACCAAGCAGCACATGGCCATGCTTTCCCAGCGGGAGCTGCTGCAAAGTCAGTGGATCTATTTTTTTATATACATATATGTATACATTAAAAAATATGTGTATTATATATATCTACTAAATATATAAATATATACATATACTTTTCCACATAAAAAGTGTATACATATACTTTTTAAAATATATATTTCTTCCATCCCTCTGCCTCCTCCCTTTATTTCTGCACTGCTCAGTAGTTTCCAGCAGAAAGCATTTCTCTCCCAGGGGGCTGGAGAGAGAGCGAAGTGCCCCCGGCAGCGCTGCTGCTGCAACAGGGGAGCAGGATCCAAGCACTGCCATGGGCTCCACCGACACAAAACAAAATCCCGATTCCCTGCCCCAAAATGTGCCCTTTATCCTTGTCTTCAGGTGATAACGATCTGTCAGATCCCTGCCTAGGGTTTGCTAGGAACGACAAGGTGGAGACAGAGGATGAAAAGACAATGACCATGGTTAGCTTATAGCTCCTGCCTTTCCCCTGGTTTGGTGCCCACGAGGGATGTCTGCCTGCCCGGGCAGTTGCCTACAGCCCCACTGGAGCTCCCCTACACCAGCAGCACAGCTCCCACCCAGATCGCTGTCATCAAAGCCACCGGTGCTGGTGACACTCTTGCCTTTCCAGGATACCCCCAACCCCGACAGTGAGGAGCTCTGCCCCATGGGGCAGCTGCAGGCTAGGGGTTGGGGGATATGCCCCCACAGGGGGGATTCACCCACACTAGGTGGTCGGGTAAGCAAAGTGCAGGGGTTTGAAGCCATGCATACAGGGAGCATCCCATCACCACTCTGAATTTAACTCCCTCCTTCTGCCCCTCCATGCATACAGGGAGATTCTCTCCCAATTTTCTTCTTTTCCATGGAAGGGGACAGTTTTCCATGACATTTGTGGTTCTCAGGTCTCCTCTAGCCGCACACCCTGCAGCCCTCCTCTCCTGCCGGCAGCACCCTGATCGTCCTGCCCTTCTTCCCTCCCGCCTTGGTCATCACTTTCTCCAGATGACAGGGGAAGGAAGGACAGTGCTTCCCTCCCACTGCTGGGTCGAGTTTTCCTGAATGCTATGAGAGACACCACTTCATTCCCAGCCCTGTACCTTGGTTTTGGAAGGGTCTTTTCTCCCACCACTAATCCTTGAGAGCTCAGAGCGCCCGAAGCTCTGAGAGTGGCACAAGGCTTCACGCAATACCCAACAAAAGCCAGGAAGGAAAAGTGCCTTTTCCTTAGGATCCTGTCCTGGATCCTGGATCTAGTGGACCCCAACCCACCCCTGATGCTTCTTTATTCAAATGAAGGCTCAGCCCCTCTGCGGTTTTACCCCCACTGGCAGCATCCCTCGCCAGGGCTCCCGCTTACCTGGGAGGAGCGGAGAGAAGCACTGAGCTCCCTGCTGAAGGGGACAGGCAGGCTGGGATCTGCGAGCGTCCCAAGGTGATGCAGCTGTCAACTTATAGTGACATTTGATCATCTGGAGGAGCCGATTGGCCCCAGACCCCTGGTGCTGGGCTGGGAAGGGAGCAGGGTTGGGGGGGGGTGGAGGGGGGAGCAAGGGAAGGGGAGGGGGGGGAAAGGTCATACCATGTATAGGAGCAGCTGGAGGAATTGCACAGTTGATGCTAAGATGGGAGGGACATGTTTGGAGAAAGAAAAAAAAAAAAAAACCTCCAGGGCTTATGTTTCTATATTTACAAGCCCACCAGGCAGGCAGAGCTTAAAGAGGGGTATCTGAGGCAAAGACACCTCGGAAACAACCTGCAGCTCCATGGTGCGTGGTCACTGCTTAAAAATGTGGTCATGGAACCCTGGCTCTTGCAATTTCAACACGCAGCAGCAGCAGCCTCTGCTCTCCTGGCCAGGCAGGACCTCTGTCCTGCTGCCCCCCTACATGTCAATAGCTTTGGTTGTGCTGCAGGGTTAGAGCCTGCGGAGGGTTTGGGGACCTTCTGCCGCCCAGTGCTCTTTGAAACGAGCAGTCACGGGGCATGTGAGAAGTCAGGACTGTGTAGCACGTGTCGCGTGTGTGTTTGTGTGTGGGTGGTATGCGGCACGTACCCACCTCTTGCTAAGACTACCAGGGCTCTGCCACACATCAGAGCTTGAGAAGACCTGGAGCTAAAAGCAAGCAAGCAGGAACTCAGCAAGAGAGTTTGTCTGGTCTCAAGCCCGCCTCAGAGCCTTTCTTAACATGATGCAAAAGCATTATTGAAGTAAGGTCCAGATGGCTGGACCCCACCTAGGATTCTCTAGCTGCCCGGAGGGGTTTTGCCGCCCAGGCACCCTCCGCAATTGCACAGCTACGCCGGCAGAGGATTGCAGTGCCTTGGACAACCCTCTGGCTCACGGTTTCCATTTCATTCAACCTCACAGGCTTCAGCTCCCCATGCCCTCCCTCCCACCCCTCTCGCCTTGGCAGGGCTCCCCGGCGGTGCAGAGCATGCCCTCCGGTGTGCCTGGCAGCTCCAGCAACCCCTTTCTCCCAGCCTGTAGGAGCAGAGAAAACCTTTAGGCGCTGCGGGGCAGGCGGGGCCGGGGTCCCGTATCGATTCATGCCCCCATTTTCCCTGCCACTTGCAGGAAAGGGTCTCCAACCGAGGATGTAGAGATGAGCTTTTAAAGCCGTGGAGCAGGAGCACAGGGCTGCAGCCTCCCATTCTCCAGGTAACGTGCATGAGCCAAAATCCCCTCTCCAGCTTGTATTCTGTGGCCGTCTGGCAGCTTATCCCCTCGCCTCCCTCCCGCAACCCAGCTCGAGCCGATGCTTCTGTAACTCCTCGGGTGGGAGGGGGACGGTGCATCCATCCTCAGTGCCCTGACTTCGGCCGGGAGGAGTTTGCCAGCTGGGGGAGCCAGGGTGGGCACCCCGTGCTGCTGAGGATGGTGGCACCTGCATGGGGACGCGCAGCCGGATCAGGTATTGTGGCTTCCGCTCCCCCACCCCAGCTCTGCCGAAAGCGCTAACGCAGCAAACCAGCCCTTCACGCTGCATTTTCGGCGCCATCAAGCATTTTTGCCATCTTGCACTGGCTCATTTTCCTTGGGCACTGCACCAGCTGGGCACGTGTCCAAGAAATACTGTATTTGCCCAAACTGGCAGCAGAGCAGGGATGTGTGGGAGGGGAGTCCCCCAGCTGTTTCTCCTTTTATGTTTGCCACAGACCCAGTTTGGCAATGGTATTCACCAGCCGCCTTCACCTGCCTGCCAGTTATAGGCTGTCCCCGCTGCTGACAGGGCATCAAGACTCCGGTCTCCCACACCAAGGGTTGGATCAATCAGTTAAAAAGGAAACGTGTGTGTGCAAGTGCACGTGAAGCCCGGGTGGTTCTCAGCAGATGAGAGGCTGAATGCTCCTGTGGTCCCGTCTGGCCCGTTTGCTGCCAGTCAGTTGGCAGGAGCAATGTGAGCATCTTGCCGGGTTGCACAGCCTCTGCTGGAGAGGTGCTGCTTGTGCACCGGCAGCAGGGAAGCACTCCACGTCACTCAAATTCCCCTCTAAGCATCTTGACAAATGTGACGTTGATGTGGGCTAAGGGAGGGACAGGTAAGCAGATGTTTCCACCTGCTGCAGCTCTGTTTTCAAAGAGATGAGATGCAAATGTTGGTGCCCTCAGTTCCTGTACACAGGCATCTACGCTCAGCTCAGTTCCTGATCTGAACGCATTTGGCAACTGCCCCTGACAAAGTCCGTCTTTACTTTACACATCATGTCCATGCTCCATCTTCCCCATCACCATCCCCTGCGAGCATGGCCCATCTGCTTAGTACTGTCCCCAAGGATGTCTGTGCATCCTACGGGCTGCCTCTGTCAGAGCGCTTGTGTCCGTCCATCCTGTCTCCAGTCCGGCGTGATCCAGTTCCCTTTTCCCACAGGACCGAGGGGATCTGCTCCACCTCTCTGGAAGAGAGCTTACCTGATGCACACATCCTCTGTTTGTACTGCTGTCATCTGGTTTACAACCGAGGCTCATTCCCCACAGCCCATTTTATGTTTGCCCTTTCTTCCCTTTGTGGGTCTCTCTATCTGCTTCGACACGTAATCCTCTCAAATGTTTGTCTCAGGCCTTAGCCGCATACCCTGTGCTTTTCATACATACCCTACACCTAGTCCTTATTTCACCTCTTGATGCCATCGCACACCAGTTTCATTCACAGCCTGCAACATTTTCATTAGCTTTGCCTCTCTCTACGGTAGATCGTCCTGCTCAAGGATATATATTTCGTGCTGTCTTGACATCATCTCTTCTCCCTGCATCAGCAGCAAGGTGTACTTGGACTTGCCTTTGAGCTGCTGCAGCACAGCCAGGCCAGCCTAGAGAGCGAGCAAACCACCACTGCGAACCTTGTGCTCTCTACTGATTGCATGGACCAGATGAGAGAGAGATGATCCCAACTGTGGCCGCATTTCTTCCAAAAGCTATCAGATTTTGTTAGGCAAGGGCACAGCAAGCACTTGTCTTTGAAGAAGCCCCTCTCACCAGCTGCCAGGTTAGAAGACAGCACCAAGGCCGAAGAGAGGATGCATGCAGGTCACAGACATGAACCAGGGTCTCAAACCGCATAAAGTCCCTCCACCTCTGACCAAAAGCCGGGGCCTGGCATGCTTTTACAGTGACAGCATCTCCACCTGGGAGAGGATACAGCAAACCAGTGTTCCTCCTTGAATTCAGAACTAGAGGCTGGGGCAAAGATCTAGAGAAGTTTCCACTAGGCGACCTAACCCAATATCGCATTTCTTGTCGGTCTGTAGGAGCACCCAGACTGGTTATTTGAGATGGACCATGGGAATATACGGCATAGCAGGGCCACTTGCAGGGGAGCTGTAATCAGCCCTTCTCATCTTTTCTGGCTGTTGGCTGACCTATTGCAGCAGCCAGTGCACTCAGCGGGCAATGCCTTTAAATACAGTGTTCACACATTAGCCCCGATAATTTTACAAATTGTGTAAAGATGGGCACTTTGGCCAAATGCACGTCTCTTTTTTATACCCTCACCCCTCATGCTCATTGCACACCAGTCAGTGGGCAGCATTTCCATGGATCACTGCCTCCTTCAGCTGGATGACGCCCAGCCAGCGAGCTGAAAAAGCACTGTAAAAGTGCATCTAAAAACCTCTACAGCCCTGGAAGTCGGAAATCCTACCTGTGGCTTCACATTCATTAAAGACTACAGAGTTTGTAAATAAAATCAGGTACAGTCTTCCCATAAAACAGGTGCTCTTCCACAACACAGGAGAGATCTAACTCCTGAAAAGAAACAATACCTACCCCTTATTCACCAGCTACTGACCAACACTGAGCAAACAGGTCTAATACCGAAGCAGATCCTGCTTTGGTACACAGGTTGGGCCAGAGGACCTCCTGAGGTCCTTCCTCACTCAAACTTGCCCATGACTCTGCACTTAGACCTTTGTGATAGAGCTACAGAGGAACTTCCACTGACACCATCTTTCATCTGAAACTGGTTAAGCTATCCAAAATGAAATTGTTTGCCAGGAAAATGTGTTTTACTTGAGTTGTTCCATCATTCACAGTCTGAATGTTTCTTAATTTTTTTTTTCCCTCTCTGAAGTCATATTTGAATGCTTTCAAAACAAAATTTTTTTTTTTTTTTTTTTTTTTTTTTTTTTTTTGCATGATACAGTTATACTGGTTTTGGTGTGTTTGTCCACTTATACAGACATCAGCACTGAAACACTTGAAGTGATGCATGAAAACGCATTGATTAAGCTGGCTGGGAAAGGGCGGGGATGTGTTTTTCTGCTTTGTGACATTTTCAATTATAAACCTTTTACCATGATTTGGGGCAGGCAGGAAATGGGAATCACAAAAGCCATGTGGGAAGGAAAACTGAACTCTTATCCAGTTCCATCCCCCCTCCTTCTTCTCAGGTTTTCTGCAGTGGGGTTTAATCAACAGTTCAAGGTTAGAATAGATGCCCTACATTCACCAAAATACTCTTTCCAATTTAATTGAAGCAGTTGCCAATAAAAAAGCAGATCAGATAGTGACTAAGTAAGTATGCTCAGAGAAAGGACAGAATAGATATATAATTAATTATTTTCTGTTCCTGGGTAAAATCCAATGACCTGTTTTATGCAGCCGGTCAAGCAGAGATCAGAATAGCCTTAAACTTTAAAATCAGCTCCTCTATTTAAGTATTAGCAGACTGCTGCCATTTTACTGGCAATGACAGGATCCTGAAGAATCTGAAACACAACTCAAATGGTCCGAGCAAAGACCAGGCTTCCTCCCCGGCTCCTCTGATACCGCGGCTTGGCATTTGGGCTCAGGATGTCAGTCCCTCCCCCAGCTAGAAGGGACCTGGTGCAGTGCTTGCCGTGCACAGCGATGCACCTCTTGCAGCTGGCACTGAGATACAGGGGAGAGCAGTTATTCACCAGGTTTTGGATTCATCTACCTGAATCCTGAAAGGTGGCTGGGGAACCTCAGGGTACAGGCACCTTTTCCTGATGGGGCTCCATGACATGTCAGAGGTTCAGGGGCATAAAAATAAGAATAAAGGCAACAAACAACCTTCACTTATTACCTCATTGCCTTATTACCAAATTACCTATGCATGCCTACATCCACCTTCCTTGACACTGCTCTTCTGGCATCTGGAGGGAGGGAATCAATCAACACGTTCGTGGAGGATTCTAGTGTGTTATCCCTTCTGTGAAATTCAGTCAGTGGGAGAATCTGCTGCAGTCTTATCCCCCTCTTAGCCTGCAAGAGCAGAAACTCTATGTAGAGTTTACATAAGAAACAGGGGGGAGGTCTGAATACCTCCTACTTCAGCATCAGATGCAAACATAATCCAGCCTTGTACATCATTCATATGGTGCGTGCTGCAAATACACTCATTAGGCTGGTGTGGTTTTGGTGGTGACAGTGGCAGAGCAGGGTACAACGTGTCCTTGAGCATTTTTAAATTCTGTTGAAATTTTCTTATTCATCATGGCTTTTTTTTTTTTCCCAAGTTTCCAGTTGGGTTGGCTCTGGTTGTTATTATCTGGGGTTTTTTTCCCCCAGCAACATTTTCAGCATTAGAGACCCACAAAGTCACTAGCGCTCCTAAAAGACAATGCAAGTTTTGAGTTGTTAAAGTAATCAGTCAAAGAGGAATTAATTGCATTAGGGTATTCGCATGAAGGATTGAGCAGCTACCCTGAAATCCTTCCACAGGTCAGCGCTGCTCTGAGGAGCAGCGTGTCCTGCAGAGCCAAGTGTGATCTCATCAGTCATCAGGGAGACAGAGAGGGAGAAAGCAAATGGAAAGCTCGCCTCCAACACCTACCCAAAGATGCATCTGTATCCCTTCCATGAGAATTGGCCTCATCAGATGGGCCATAACTCTGATGGATGCGGAAAATGCTTTGCTATCTTCATCTATGACAGAGTGGCTCAAAGTCAGATTAGAGATACATTACCACACTGGGTCAATGAGCAACAAGGCTTAGCAGGGTGGTACTGGAGAAGAAGCAAGAATTTGCCTCCAGAGGTGACTTTCTGGTGTAGCTCACCAGTATTCCAAAAGCCAGATGGAACAGACCAAGCTTGAAGCCAGGTGTAAAGCTGCTTTGGAGACCTCCAGAGAAACTGTTCTTGCATACCCCTATCTCCCTATGAGCACATTTCACCTACCAGGTGCCTTGGCACCCACACTAAAAGGGTCCTGAAAGGCTGTGAAAAAGCAAAGCCCCTACTGGGATGACAGCTGGCCAAGAGGTGGTAAATAACTGCATGGCTTTTGGGCAGCTCACACATTCAGCCAGGGCAAAGGCAAGTATCAGTGCCATCCTTACCAGCTCACTTTAGCAGTCTCTGCCCTGATCTTCAAGTCAAACTGCATGCAAACCCCCAACCAAACTTCACCAAACCGATCAACTCCAAACCCCCTCTGCTCCCAGCGCAGCACGTTCCACGCTTGCACAGTCTGTACAGCACATCCCTCACCAAGAACAAGCAGAGCCAGAGCCAGAATTTGCACTCTTCCTCTGTGGGGACGGTAACAATCAAAGCGTAGCTCCAAATTTGCATTTTGCAACCCTGACTTTTGCAAAACAGTAAATCTGACCGGCAAACTTGAAAAGCTTCCAACTGGTTTCATTGCCTGGAGCTACTCTGCTAGAATATCTGTCCTGGCAACGTCACCATCATCTGCCCTTCACCTCTCCGGTACTTTAGATGTCGAACTTTGCAGGGCCAAAGCTGGAAGCATGCAGTGGTGTTACTCAATAGCCCTTCTTCGTGCTAATTTTAGTTGATGGAACTTTTCATGCTTTTAAAAAGGAGTCACTTTATTTATTTTTGAGAAAACTCTTGTACTTATTGGCTACTGTAAATATTCTTTTCTATCTGGTGTTTTGAACTTACCTACAGGGCTCTAAAAATAGCAAGAAAACAGCACCAAAAAATGATCTCAAAGGAACGATGACCTGTTAATTCTGTAAACCCAACCGAGTAACACGATGCACCCAACATGCAAGTGATTGCAGATGGAAACAAATTACACATCAGTAAGTACTGAATTTCATCTTTGCTCAGTTAATATTGATTCCTGATTTTTGTGGTAGATTGGTGTTCCACCACTCAGCTGTTTGCTTCGGGAGATGTGCTTGCTCGATCTGCTTTAGACATCTAATCCCTGCGGGATTCAGGAGATCCTCTTTGGACACGGTAGATCTAGGCTAGCTGTCACTCTGAATATAAGGGATCAGGCTGGACAACTTGAGACATAGCCAGGGCCTCATCCTCAGGCTATTTACACCTAAATGGACGAGACAGACAGTGAGGACAAAGCCTGAGCAGCAGGATGGGAGCCAGGAGCAGTGCCTGGAGCTGCTGGTTTGGGCTGTCCCCCAGAGGAGGTGAACAAGGCAGCAGCCCAGCCGAGGTGCTCACAGCAGCCATCCACAGCCTCTCCACAACTTCAGGGAAGGACTACCTAGCCAACCGAACACCTTGCTGCTTTCATGCTTTAAAATGCCTGCTCATATAAATTCCAAAGGTGTTTTCCCCTTACTTTGCTTCAACCTCCCCCACGTTCTTCCCATCACCCTGAAAAGCCCCAAGCCCATGACACTTTTTTCTATTTATTTGAAGGATGAAGAGGGCCTGTCTTTAGCATTGCTAAACCACTATTACTTAAAGTTATTGTGAAGAGATGAAGCACCTTTCTGAAATTTATGATCTAAATCAAGTTGTTCCGTGGCAACCAAAACCTTCAGGGGACCCAATGCAAAATCACAGGGAAATCGCTTGTGGACTGTCTCATTATCATTAGCAGGATCCTTGTAACAGGCCCATTATTTCTGAAGCAAGTGGTAGCTCCAATTGCACTTCTTGTCACTGTCAGATCCATTCTTTACCTGCTTTAAAATATATATCACACAGCATTAGCGAAAGCATGTTGAGCCGGCGAGAGTTACCAATAGACCAACCTCAGAGCCTCGTTCAGTAGCATATCAGCTGCCACCTCATTATTTATAGCCGACCCGCTCTTTGAGCTTGTTTATTTTCCTTCCCTAAGGTGGTGGTGTCGGGAGGGGAAGCTCTGACATTCAGGCCCAGGTGTCTCCGAGTCTGACCTTTTCCTTCAAAGAGCAGAAACTGCAGACACATTTCAAGGAAGAAAGTCATTTGGAAACTTTAGACCCCTGTGTCCACCACCTCACCGGGGGCCCAGTGCAGAGCTGCAAGCAAGGCTTGAGCAGATCTGTTAATTAGCCAGCTCATGTGCAAAAGGATGGTCATAAAAACAAGCCTATAATTATTTTATATCTGGAAAGAGAACCAGATGAAGTCCAGCCCCCAGTCTCGAGGCAGAACTAGCGCTATATAAAGACACAACATTCAAAACAGACTTGAGTTTTCCATCAGCTAAGTTTTCCCACATTTAAATAATGCTGGGTTATGGCCTGCAGGAAACAGGCATTGCAATAGTCATGAGCCATGTTTTTTGATCCCATCTCACACACACTCATGTAGAATCATCTGTTAAAGCTTGTTGGGATAAAAGCAGCCCTGAGGCCTGCTACGGAAAGAAAAGCAGCCTGTTTCACTATTACCGTAGCCCCCAAAGATCCATTTAATAGCAGGTGCTGTACAAAAGGACATTCCGCTTCTGCATAATCTAAATATACAGGACAGGGAAAGAAGAAATTGGAGAGAAGCAACACCTTGAGGTGTGCCTCAAGGTCAGAGTACTGAGAGCCCCTCTCTTTGCGCACCATTGACCTGCTGAGGGGATGGTAATTTGGGATAGCATGGCAGCACAGGGAACAGAGACAGCGATGAGATACAGGGACCAGAAAAACATTGCTTTTCTCCACCAGTCCTGAGGCAAGACACTCTCAGTGCCTCAGTTTGTGCTTGTTACACTGAAAGTCCCAGGAGAAGATAGGCTAAGGTCTTATAATGAGTTGCAGAGATGCCAACGCTGCAAAACAAACAAATGTTTGATATTGTAAAAAATGAATGTAAGAAAGACAGGAAGCAGTCAGCTACTGAATAAGGCCAGACCAGTAACTGCTAGAGAGGCACAAGCTGCTCTCCTTTACTCAGACGAGCAGGAGAGGTCTCCAGCAGCACTCTTCACATCCCTAGGAGAGCAGCAGCCCCAGTGACATACAGAGACTCACAGGGGAGCTGGAAGCAGGCTTCCTTTGCAAAGGTTGCAGCATAACTTCACCACCAGGCACAGTGGTTTCTCCACAGCAAATTCGCCTGCAGAAGCTTTTCATTTTAGCAAGAGGTGAGCAGAAGCACTTCACAGTAACTCCACTGCCCCACGTTAATTTAATTGTGGAAAAATTTCCCCTGGCAGATACAGGTACCTCATAAAGAGCTACACCCATCTGCTCCAAGCCAGGTATTTCCCTAGTTCCTCACCAGCCCTGGGATGCTCTGGTCTCCCTGAAGAATTTCCACACAACCTGCTCCCTTCTGTGCTGCATCCAGAATCTGAATTATACCAGTTGTTTCTGTTGAAACCACATCTAGGTCCACATGGGCTTTAAGTGGGGAAAATATGCCCTGCAAATTAACCCTCCTTAGAGAAGGAATCTCACACAAGCAGCCTTTGGGACCTTTTCTACACTCTCCAAGCTGGCAGGGCACAGAAGTTTCTGACCCTCCTTTCCATCAGCCAACTACAAAACAAAGTTGAAACAAATTGGTGCAGCCAGTTTGCACTTATGCAAGGGCATAGTAATACTACTTTCACCTCCTGCCAGGACATCCCTATATACCCCATTGCTACTGCTCTGGCCTCACTTGAAAATCCCACCATGGCAGAGGAGGGGCTGAAGGGAGGAAGATGGGGCCAGATGGTGCCCATACTCCCAGTGCTCTGAGGAACACAGGCTCCTTCAACTACTACCCCAGGAAGAGCTGAAGCAGAGGATGTAGAAGATGAGGGTACCAATAAGCAGAAAGACAACAGCAAGAAGTGGTATCTGGAAACATTCCTGTTCCTAAAGCTTTGGGAAAGTTTGTGCTATCCTTACCATGCTATCTCCTCTCTCTACACCACAGAAATGTTATTACTTGGAAGATCACTTCCATAAAAAGGTTTCGTTACATGGTTCCAGGTAGGGTAGTCAGCTCAGAGTGATGGGTTCCTGTACAGACAGCTATATTGACCTCATCTCAGATATTTTTTTTTTTTTTAATATAGCTGACATAGCCAGTGATTTTTGTCGAAGCCTGTGACACTGCTCAGGTCTGTTAGGTGGGGAGCCAAGCTCTCTGCTTCTCCTAGCTGATCACTCCATAGGAAGTCTTCTGCATGCTGCTTCATCTCTCACCCAAACACCACTCATTCCCATTTTACAGTCAGTTACCCCCAATAACAATGAAGGATGCAGCAAGATGACAAGGATCTGCACGGAAAGCCCCTGTCCTGCATACATCAAGCTCCTTTTCTTCTTGCCCCTCAGCATGATGTTTCTTCTCCTCTACTTTCTGCTCAAGCGGAGAGCTGCAAGGTCTTGGAAAACAACTTTGCAGCAGGAACTCCTCCATCAACAAAATCCTCAGAGTTGCCATCATTACAACATCCTTCTCAAATTTTATTAAATGCTTACAAAAAAAAAAAAATCCAGGACACACAGTAAATATAAGCAGAAAGCAAACTGATGCAGGAAGAGAGAGAAGCTGCCCTCCCTCCAGGAGAGCAAAAAAAAAAAAAAGTTGCAAAATTATGTTGACAGGGGAAGAGGGCAGAAGTAAGACCTTAAAGAAGGGATGAGGGGCATGCTAACACCATGAAGTATGAAGACGTTGGAGAGCTCAGAAATGGCCCTGGGAGCTGATTTACAGATCTCAGGTCCAAGGTCAGAGTGCCACTCTAAGGGCTCAGTCTCCCCATGTTCACAGCAAGCCCCGACCTCCACAAACTCATTAGGATGCCTTTACACCAAGGCAGCTTCCAGCATAAGAGAAGCAGCCATTTCCCAGATATCCACCTCCAGGAGCACAGCAGGCAGGTTATCAACGTGCCCACCACCTCTGGCATTCAGAAGTGTTTCAGTCACTGGCACTGGAGCCCACAGGTTAGAGAACAAGCAAATCCCTTTCCCAAAGAAGGGAGATAATGCCAGTGACCAGCACTCCTCACTTAAGAAATGAGACTTCCAACCCATGTTAGACAGGGAGAAGAAGGCAGCAGCTATTTGAAACAAAGCTGCTATCGCCACTGTCAAGACAGAAAAGTGGCAGGAACATTTTGGCATGGGTACATAGCTGTGATTCAAGGATGATCTGGGAACTAAAGAAAAAACACAGGACTAAGCTGAATGTGATTTGATGTACACAGAGTAGATGGAAGTCCCTCAATGCATATGTTGCAGAGGGACAGAGGCTGCATTGTAAACAGGGGAAGACTTAACCCACAGTTGGCACCAACAGGGTGACAAGCAGTCCTTGCAGTCTCCTCACGCTCAGAATCTGCCCATTGCCCTCCTTTCAAACACCGAGTCTTTTACCAGGTTTCTGTTGAGCTCCCTCTTTCCCACCACCCAGCCACCAAGAGCCACAAAAGCAGAAATTCTTCATCAGGTAGCAAAAGCTCTGCCAGCTCAGCAGGGCAGCAGATCACCCTCTTCCAACACTTAAGAAAGAAGAGAGGGAGCAGAGCCATAGCCTCTCATCTCCATAGAAGAGGCAGGGAAAAAAATTTAAAAAAAAAAAAAAAAAAGGGCAGAGAGTCACATAGAAGGTTAAAACAGGGATGGGTTTTCCCAGCTGATCTGGTTCCTTTCATCCAACCGGAGGCAGCATGGGGTATTGCTCTCACCCCAAGAGAAGTCAGGCTGCATTGAAAGCAGACTGACACCAGGCAGGAGGAGAAGAGAAACATTCTTCAATTATCTTCTGTGGAGCAGAGGAAATAGTGGCATCAAGGGTTGCATCGAGTCAGGACCAAGCTCAGCTGCAAGACAAGAAAACAAGTTTATGCATACCATTTGGCCTGCCATGAGTGATACCCTGGGCTCTACAGGGGCAGCATCTCCCCCACACACACCCCCACATTTCCACAAAACCCTGTGAATCAGCCCATAAAGCTTCAGCACTGCAGGACAGCCAACCATGCTACATGCCCATGGCAGAGCTGAACACCTGGCAGAGGTCACGACTGCCCAGGCAGAGGGAAGGACGTGCTCCTGTTCAGCCGTCCCCTCCCAAGGAGGAAATTAGCAGGTTTCCTTCAAGCCTAAGAAGTCCACTGAAGCAGAGGGTGTGTTCCTACAGCCCCCGGCGGCCGCAGCTCTCCGCTTGGAGCATTTGCAGCAGTATCGGGTTCCTGCAGCTCTCAATCTGCTCCGCGCACGACAGCTGGTGCAGCCGAGGGACTCCAGCGTGCAGATGACTTTTCCATTGCATGATAAATGACTCCTCCAAGCTGACACTCTCCCCACCATTCCCAGTTTGGGGTTGATTGCAGATAGAGCAGACTCCCGGAGAACAGTTGGGGTCCAAGAGTGGGCGAGACCTCCCCTTCACCCACAGGCACTCAACTAGCATCAAGGAAACTTAACCCTTTGAAAGCCTCTTGACTCAGCTTCTAGCTCAAATTCTTTCCAGCTTATCACAAACCCACCCAAGTTTCTCAGGCAGCATTTTCCCTGTTGTCCCTGGGTTTTCAGCTCCAGTCTTTCTGCTGGCAATAAAGCAAGTCCATCTGTCCCTTTGCTTTTGCTTCATTATGCAGCAAGGGGGAAGATGTTCACAGGCTTGCTTGTTGCAGAATTTCTCCTGAGCACACAGAGCTCTGAAGGAGATTCAAACAAAGCCAAGCATGACAGGGAAGGCAAATAAATTAAGAGCTAATTTCCTTTTGCTGTCTCTTAGCATCTCCGTGCCTCACTAGTCAAATACACATACTTTGGCACAGTCACACGCCCTGGAAGTTACCACCCACAAGGTCTCCAAGACCCACAGCACAGCAAGTTTCAAGTCAGCTGGGATGCTGAGATAGTAGCAAGAGTGATTCTAAGAGCACAGACTATTGTAAGAGACCACAAATCTTGAGGTTATAGGACACAAAGCCACCTCTAACTTTGGGAACACATAGAAAGTTTTCCTGGTGCATGCAGGTTATATCTAAGCTTCCCACTCAAAGAACTCCCATGCTCTCCTCAGTAGCATCTGGCAGTTTGCAGCAAATCCCAGGCAAGATACTGCACTGACCCATGTGGGAAGCTGCATTTTTCTGGGGTGCAGCAGTCCATCGGACCAGGAAAACACTCAAAGAGCTGATCAGTAGTTGGGAAGTTCACTGCTCTGCCTCTTTAGTATTCCCAACACAACAAACCTGAAGCAGATCAGCCTTCTAATTCTGGTTTACCAGTGCTGCTGGACCACAGCTCATCTGGTAGTACAGGCTGTCCATAGGACCACATTAAACAGGAGCAGATGAAGTCATTCCACAATCAGTCCTAACATCAGATGTAGGTACTAGCTCACCTTGCAGCAGATAAGACTCGCCCAAGCAATTACCAATTCCTGTACAAACACAACCAGAGCAGTGCTGCAGAAAAGCAAGTATGCACCTCCAACTGAGGCATTTTGGCTTTCTGACCCAGAAGAAACTAGAATATCCACAAGGCTAGGGAAGAGAGCAGGTATATGCTGAAAGAATGGGCTCTCAGCCTTTTTTGGGGCCAGTGCAGACTTGTTTCTAAGAGTAGCTCTTGGAATAGAGCAAGTCCCAATCCCAGCCTTGTTTCTAAGGCATGAAGCTGATAAGCCACTGGGAATGCCCAACAGTTGTCACCCCCAGCTGGCACAAATCCCCTCCAAGCCCCTCGCCAAAACAAGTAGGAAGTTTCTCATGCCTGCAGCCAAAATTAATGCATCAGGTGGTAGCAGTGTACCACTTGCTAGACACTGCCCAGGCCCTGCCCAATACAGCCTCTGCTCTGGAGGACAGCTTGTCCACCATGGTGAGGACTAGATCTTGAAGGCTTTGTACCCCACATGCCACCCTCTTCAGTGCTTTCATTTTTTTTCATCCTTATGTCCCCCATCCGCAACCAGTTTTGGCAGATACACCATCTGCTTGCTTGGTACAGATCAGCTTCTCAACCCAGTGCTGACAGCAGCACTGCAAGCCCAAAGAAAATGCTGGGCACTCAAGCGCAAATAGCTGTTCTGCACTTTTAAGAGTTTTATTCGGGATAAGTTTTCCCACACAGTAGGTATCACACTACACACCCACACTAACCAGAGCGGGTTGGGACCCACCAGGAACCAAGCAGAAGACATACAATAGCCCCTCTGAGCAACCCTGACATCACCAGTCTCCTCTTCCTCATTTCAGGATGCTCAGTTGCATCCAGCACCAGTAATTAAGGGGCTCTCTGATTTATGCCTCATTTCATAGCAAAACTCAGCAACTCTGTGCTGAGTGAGAGCCAGGGCAGAGTCAGATTTCTTTTTGGGGGCTGCCAAATAGTCATGGCAGGTCAGAGGCTGGGTGCTTGGTGCTCCCCAGCCTTGCGCAGGAAGAGAAAGAGGAGAATTGAGACTAGTCGTATCTTTCTACCCCCACCACAGACCCTTAGCTGGACTGCAGGAAGTCTGATTGGTGCTCACCAGAAAGAAGAGGAGATGGTGGTGAGTTAGCAACAGAGAGCGAGAAAAGAAGTTGTTCATTCCCCCAGGAGCAGCACAGTGTTGGCCAAAGAGGGTCCAGCTGCAATTGCTATTGGGAATAAAACCCCACTCAGACCACAACTCATTTCTGTTTCACTGAAGAATGGGCAATACAGGGAGGACAGCAGCAATGCTCCCCCAGGGGAAAGAGAAAACTAGGTTTTATCTTAAATTGAGTGCAGAAAGAGAAGGTTGCCGCTGTGCTTGACACAATGAAGAAACGCCAGTCAGAGTTAGTGTTGTGACAAAGCACTTTCTCATCAGATAAATGCAGCTTTTAAGTCCTGCATTTCATGGGATGTCTTTCTGCCAGCTGAAATCAATCAAGGCCAGTGTTGACTTTGACTCAAATGACACATTAGTTTATGGCTGTTCTGTCATACATAACATTGTATCAGAGTATCAATAACTGGAATTTGGAAAGCCATGAAACATTCCCGATTTCTGCCTCTGGAGAATGTTTCAAAGCTTCAAAATTTCAGACCTGCTCTGTTTCTCTTGATATTTCCTTCCAAGTCCTGTTAGAACTTGCCAAGACACAAATATCTGGAGTCCCAAGGAGCTCTCACTGGATCTTGCGCTAGTACCAGGAGCAGGAGGGCTCCAGGTTTGCCAGTACAGCTTGCCCCCAGTACATCTCTTGCCCTGCCACACCACCATCAAGACTGGCTGAGGCTACCTTAGGAGACTAAGAAAACCAAGACAGATGCTCTTCTTCCACAACACTGACTCCATACTCATAGCTTTTGGAGAGAGGAAGAGGAGGCCTTATGTATGAATACTTCAGAGTCTAGCCCAGGGCTAAGCCCACACCAACTCTAAGCTTTGTGTTTTCTTCCAGGAAATGACAATGCTGATAACAGTATCATCCTCCATCCAGCCAGCTCCCATCCGCCACCACCTTCCTCCCCCTCCCACCCTACCAAAGCCGGGGAAGGATAACCTGCGGCTCCAGCGGCTGCTGAAGAAGGCAGCCAAGAAAAACGCTGTCCTAGCTTCAGAGCAAGTCAAGTCCTTTCGGTCCAGCCTCTCACCCGTGAATGAGGCCAGCCCCGACCTAGAGCACAATGAAAGTGCTCCCCCAGCAGAAACCCCTGAAACCACAGCACCTCCCTCTGCCAGCCTCCCGACCCGCCTCTCCGTCAAGCCCATCACCCACCGTGTCCCCTCCCCGTTCCGGAAGAGCAAGCCTTTCACACTGAAGGTCACTGAGCAGAGGCGAATTGCCGAACACCTCAGGCTCACGACCTCCTCGGCCATGCCCATGCTACACAAGCCAGATGCTCCTGAGACTCAACAGCAGCCTGAAGGCACAGACACCCACCTTCCCTCTCCAGGCAACCCTTCCATAGTTGTTTTCCCCCAGCCTCCTCCTTCCAGTACACCCAGTAAAGAAAGGGCACCAGAGGTTACCTACATCACCAAGGTGCACACTTATTTCCACAGTGTCAAGCCACCCAGGGCTAAAACACCCACATCAGATCAGACCCAAGCAACTGTCAGCCACGAAGACAAAAGGCCTCCTTCTCCCACAGTTGAAACAAGCTACTCTGAACCATCTCCAGGGCAGATACCCGCCCCGCTCAATGACAGCAAGGCCACAGCTCCCACAGTGGAGCCTCCTCTCCTTTCTGCTGCAGAGGCAGAGCCTCCTAAGGAGCCCAAGCCTGCTCCTACTGACGAGTCCATCAAGGCCCCTTCACCCAAGCCCAGCACCTCTGATTCCCATACCAATAAGCCTACAACACATGGAAGTGACACAGAAATATCTGGATCAGAGAGCGCTCCTGAAATACCCAAGCAAGATGGCGACATCCTAAAACCATCAACATCCAGCACTCCTTGGAGGCAAGCACGCCCACAGACAGCAATCCCAGCACAAGCTGACAGTATGGGGGTCACCTCCACAGACACCAAGGCAGAACATGTCATTCAGCCTCACTTGACCCCCAGCTTACCAAACTCCAGCCCTCCCCTCAAAGCTGAGCCAGCACTACCATCAGTAGAAGAAGCAAGACCTCCTGGAGTTAATGCTGGTGGCTGGCATCGCCTCAGGAAGCACTTGATGGTGCAGCCAGAAGCACCCAACTTCCCAGAGCCTGAGCCAGAAAAGCTGGGACAGGAGGAAGGGAGCAAGGAAGACAGCTCTCAAGCAATCATCAGTCAAGACCACAGGCTGTTTAAATCAAGGGCTACAAGAATGTGGGATGCTATTTTATACCAGATGACAGTCAACAAAGAGAGGAAGCAGCAAACAGAAGAGAAGAAGCTGCTGAAGGAAGAAAGCTGCTTTCTTCCCCGCCGCTTACCCATCCTTCTACATAAGCCACGCTTCGATGCCAGGAAACTGAAGGAGCTAGCTGCTAAACCCATGACAAAGATCACCACCGTGTTCGAGGCAGGCCGGTTTAGACCCAAAGCAGCTGAGGAGCACACCAAGAGCTTTAACAGAACGGCATCAGGATGGTCAGTCAACTGAAGCCAGGCTGCTCCACCAGGCCCACATCTCTGGAGGTTCCTACGGGGCACCAAGGAAGAGAACACCTATGTCTAGGTTTGCTGCCCGACATAGCCAAGCGTAAGGAACAAAAATAAAATGAAATACAACCCCTCCAAGCCAGCAGCCTCATGCTATGGGTTTAAGGGTTACTCTCCATATGTATATAAGCTTAAATGCATAACATACTACATCTACAGGGCATAAGCAAGGAAAACAGACATGCACTTGTTATAAAAAGAGGCAACAAGCACTGTATGCAGTAATATGGGGAAGAAAGGGGAGGCACACAGTGAAAGGACAAATTGCATGTAGAAAAAGCCCAGTTTAGAGGAGGATGAGGGAATCCATTTATTTTATTGCGTTTATTTAAGACTAAGAGAAATCCTAGAAATAAAAGCAGTTGTAGATGAGACAATACGAAGGAATCTGGGTTGCTGCACGTCTCCTCTAGGGATTCTTAGAAACTGAAATCAAAGAGGGCACACATCATCTCTTCAGCTTCTCCACTGAAAGTGCTGTGGAGGGCACCTCCCACCCATTCACTGAGAACAGGGTGGAAACTCACCCTTTCAGCCAAGGCACAGACAAGGGACAGCATAAGATATCCATCCTGCTGTCACATAGCAGTTTGCCTGCCTAAAACACTGGACATCAGCATCTGATGTCCTCCTAGGTCAGTCTACTAAATCGTAGCACACAGAAGACTAACTTTGTTGTAGTAATCAAGTTATGTTATGCATTTTACAGTGCTTTTTTTTTTTTTTTTTTTTAAGTACAGCTGCAGGTTAGTGTTTTGGTGATAACCAGCAAAAGCCTGCTTCAGCATGTGGGATACAACTCCCTGTATTTAACAAGATGCTGTTTTCTGGGGGTTCCTGCTAGCCACATGTAGTCTTGTTTTCAAGAGGCAACATCATAATATTTGCATACCTACTGGCGCCTGATGTCCTGGGAAAAAAAGGTATTTAAAACAAAATCCCCAACTTTGTCCATCCACAGAGAAAACTGTGCTTTCCAGCATTAGTCACCCTTTGCATCTCCATCACCACCAAACTTATGAGCATGAAAACTGGAGATGAGCTATTTCTGTTTCTCAAGGGACTTTGTCATATGCTGGGATATTCCTACACAGCTAATATAGGACTACTATGTTTAGTACAAATAGGAAACTCGATACACAGCTCTTTACATTCTCTTCATGTGCAGAGGATATGGAGCTGACCAAAATCTCCCGAAGCCAAACTGTGAGCAGACTTACAAACAAAACCAAGAGACCCTTTTGCCTTTTTTAAGTCCTCCAATTTTGCAATGACGCTATCAGTAAAGATCAGTTATAATCAAACAATCACTAAAGTTTTCACTTTGCTGGTCTTATCCTCTGTTTTGTAACCCCTTCCCTATTCCAAGGAAAAAAAAAAGAAGGAAGAATAACACAAGTATCTAAAGTTTGGATTTCTCCAACTCCACCAGTTTTCCAGGAAAAAAATGAAGAGGTAGGTTGGAAATGCACCAGTAATCATGAGTGGATCCCAGGTAAGCCTTTGCAGGACAATTCAACATGCTGCAAGAGAAGGCTATAGAGAGAGATCCACACAGCAATGCAAAATCAAAAAGAGCGCAGCTTAAAACATGTAGAATGCCTAGTGCAGATGAAAGATGACCTTACCACACAGCGTTAAAATGGCACTTTACGGTAGCACCGACAGTTGGATGCCTATGCACAAGAGTCTGCATTCACAAGGTCCACAGCATTAGTGTGAAGCAGAACAGCCAATATTTATTACGCTTGGGAGACTAAGTGGATCTGGCCAGAGAAGACGGCTTCAGAAGCAATTGTGCTCTCATCCACTTTGTCCTGCAGTGAGGACAACCACCCAGAACAAACCAGCGACTCTCACACATGACAATGAGGAAAGGCTTATGTCTTGCATCTGCTGGGCATCCCACCAGGCTGCATCCACAACCCAGCCCCACCGCAGAGGGATGGAAGATGTAGAATCGCCAGTGAGGAGAGTGATGCCTGCAGTAGGAAGCGGGGGAAGGCAAGTTTGGCTACAGGGTTTAGCTGTTCTGCCCCAAGAGTAAAGAGCAGAGGCATATAGCAGGCATGGAGAGACCCTGGCATGAGAGCATTGGAGAGAAGAGAACAGATGCCTGGAGGCAAGAGGAGATTTCCACCAGTGGTTCTGCATTGGGAGCCATTGCAGCATGTCCCAGCTTGAGCTGCCACGCTGAGCAAGGGAAGTAAAACGCCATTGGACACAGTTCAGTTGTTTTTCAATGTCAGCCAACCTCAGGCAATTGTTAAGAGCCCAAATTGTCACTTACAGAAAAGCTCTTGCTCCACAGCCTGCTCGGAGGTCCTGCAGCTCAGGGAAGGAGGGGAAGAGGTGCTCAAGCAACTAGAAAGCTGATAAGGTGGTGCTGAGCGAGTGACACAGGGGTGAGCCAGAAGGGTTTGGGAGCAAGAAGGCAACTGTGAAGGGATCCGCCAGTAGGGAAAAAGGATGAACATAGTTCATGGAGGTGGAGCTGGGGAGTAGGGACCTTTCAGCACACAAAAACCAGCCAGCTAAAAACCCAAGAACAGAAACAAGCCAAGATCCTCCAAGCTATCGCAGTCGTTTTGCTGTTTGTGGTCAAAAAAATCTTCCTTTTGAATGAGCCCAGAGGGCAACAGTGCTGTGCAGTGGTTGCCTGGAGTGCTGTGTGGATCCTAGAGGACATCCCATGACAATTGCTGGTCTTTCAAGACAGGATGCCGGAAAAAGATCAGAGGTGAGGGCACTTTCCTTTGAGCCGCTTGCAGAAGCTCAGGTAGGGCAAACAAAACCTGCTGACAACCTAGCAAAACCTGTTTCCTATAAAGAATTGAAGCTCAGTAGGATCCCGCCTGGTGCATCAAAACAGACTTCAGGAAAAAGAAGAGGACTGATCAAAGAGGAGACCTTAAAATAGATTTCTGAAAACCACAGGCAGGGAAGCAAGTTGACGATACAAGTCCAGTGGGCTCCGCCTTCTTTACATCTAAAAACATAGCTTTGGGGAGGCTTGGCTTTGTACTGCTGCCCATCTCAAAGTGGCATTCAAGAGAGCTTCTCTTCTAAATGGGCACCACAGAAGGAAAAAAAAACAAACCCAAACAAAACAATATGCTGCAATCAGAAGCCAGCTCCTTGGGGGGGGGGGGGGGGGGAAGGAACACAGCGCCCAGAAGAATTCAGAAACAAAAGGTGTTTTGTAGCAGATAGAGCTATTTATAAGCTTGGCTATGAAATAAAGCTTCTTTTTTATAGTAGGAAAAAAGAGTGAGCTTGTTTTCACCCCCAACAACTTCCTCTCCTCTCACAGTGCCAGATGCTGCCCGGTTGGATCCAACCGGTTATCACCTCCCTCTAGGCCATTCCTCCTTATTGCTGCAACCCTATACTATCATCCACTCACGATAACACCAGGATATCTATTAACAGAAACACAATATGAGCATGAGATCCAAAGACCGTTTCGAGACAGCACAGAGACAGCAACCCAGCTCTGCCTTCCCCCTTGCTACGCTTTAGAGGATGGTCCTTTCTGCTCTGCTGGTCTACCCAGCACAGCAGATATTCATGTCCTCCCTACTACAACTCTATTATGGACTGGTTCCAAGAGGTTACTGAAATCATTAAAAGTTTTTCCCCTAATTAATGCAGTAAATCAGGGAATTAGACCTCAGAAGCATCCGAATTGCAGGAGTGCATCAGCCCCTGTGGTCAGTCAAAATGACCTCCAGCTATCTACTCCTTGCAACATAAGAGAGCATAAGAAAAAAACAGCAGATAGACTGTTGCTTTCAACTAGCAAAGGCAAACACATCTTCACCCAAACAGCAGCAGCTAAAGGACTTACTCTGCAGATTAAACTAACACAGGTATCCAGCTTCCTAGCAGCTTTAGAAAGTCAAAGACCAAAACAAACCCCACCGTGTACCTGTTTCCCTTCCAGCTCAAAGTCAGGCGTTTGCCCAGAAGCAAGGCTCCAGCTGTTACCATACAGTACGTTCCAACTCCCCCAAAGTTTAACTGGCAGAAACATCCCCAACATCCCACCAGAACAGCAGCAGGATTTTGTTACGTATTGCAAGGTCATACCCCACCTACCTGGTTAATGAGTTCTCCAGGCATGCTATTGCTCTGCAGGATCATCTATCAACACCTTCTTGTACTGGCCATGGCCTGTTGCAACAAATTTATACTTTTTGCCAGAAGGAGTGGACTGAAGAGGAGAGAAAGAAAGAGCCAAAGTCAGCATTTTTCTCCCTCAAATAGGCAGTCAAGATCAAATAACTGAAACCAGAGGAGCATGTGAAACAGTTTTCTATAATCCCAGAAGGCTTGGACATAGCCTACTCTGTGCTCACTTCTTGTACCTTCCACGTAAACTCTTTGCACAGACTGACCACCACTTTCTGTAAGTGTAAGGTAACACAGTGAGCAACAGATGTGTAAGGAAAGGGAAGACGCAATGCCAGGCATCGCGAGGGATGGCTCATCTAAAAGTCCCAGCCCCCCATGCTGGGGATGGCTTCATCCATGGCAAGAGCCAGTTTCATTGGCCACATACTGGCAGCAGTACAGATCCAGGAACAGACAAGATACTTTAATCTTCCCCTCCCAGACTGGACAGTTGGAGCAGCAGCTGCTTGCTGCATTTTAATAAGCGTTCCCACAAACGAACCAGTAGGCACAAAACGCCAAGTGTTGATACTGTCTTTGGTTCAGTTCCACTTAATTTTGTATGTCCTCTTTATTCTCAAGATTAAAAAGCACAGTAAGAGCAAAGCAACTAACAATTGCTGTTCAATTTTAGCCTAGAAGGCCGGGGATGTCAGCCTATGGCCTTAGAACAACACGTTATTCAAGAGACCCTTCAGTATTACTGCTTATAAAATTATTTTTGCCCCCACTTTTACTAGGGCTGAAGCAATAGCAGCTCACTGTTAGGAAGAGCTCTTATGTAATTGCATTGATAGATACAGGCAGCCCTTGTCCCTACAGAACATCACCATCTTCTCAGTACTTCCCACCCAGCTAAGGCCTCTTTTCTTTTTTACAGCAAAGCAAGTGCTTTCATACTCACACAGACGCTAACTCACCTTGATGTTAGTCTCGGGTTTGGGACTGCCCTTCTGTTCCCAAAGGCTCCTTTTACTCACGATGTCTCCAGCCACGATATCCTGAGAAGATGGTGTTCTCGTTACCATTCACTGCTAACGCTGCTGAACGTGCCTTTGTTCATGTCCCTTTCAAACCCCCACATCTGACTTCCTTTTTTATTTATAATATCACATCATCTGACCTATGACAGCTGCAGCTAAAACCCATGACTGTGAAAACATCTTCCTATTCCCAGTATATCCTATGTTTTCCTATCTCTCACTCTCTTCAACAAGAGCCTGGATCAGAGATCCAAGATGTTTATTTTCTTAAGTTTGTTAACTATTTAAGACATGTTAACATCAAGGCTTTTTTTGTGGAAGGAATTTTGCTCACATAAACACAGATTTGCAACCCATGTGTTAGAGAACCAGCCTTACTCACAATGACCAGAAAGTAAAATTGAGAGCAATTTTCAAGTTCTGCATTTTCAAGTTTTACAAGATTTATCATCTTGGTACAAGATCCAACTTTGTGCTCAACAAATGGAGCTCAGTTCTAGTCCCTGCAGAAGACATACACATTTTCCACACTAGCTGAATCTATTCCTGTTTCAAAGCAGAGCCTCAACCAGCATCACAGAGCCTTTGCTAGCTGTACCATCAAGGAACAATTCAGGACAATCATAGAATGGTTTAGGTTGGAAGGGACCTCAAAGATCATCGAGTTCCAACTTCCTTGCCATGGGCAGGGACACCTCCCACTAGACCAGGTTGCCCAAGGCCACGTCCAGACTGGCCTTAAACACCTCCAGGGATGGGGCCTTAACAACTTCTCTGGGCAACCTGTTCCAGTGCCTTACCACCCTCAAAGTGAAAAATTTCTTCCTAATGTTCAATCTAAACCTGCCCTCTTCCAGTTTAAAGCCATTCCCCCTTGTCCTGTCACTACATGCCCTTGTAAAAAGTCCTTCCCCAGATGAAGCAAAGCTCTGAGGTACAAGGCCTTATATGCTCATGAAGGAGTACGCATCTCTAATATAGATCCTTTAGGGCTGGTGGGCACCACCAGTGAGCCATACCAATAGGCTAATATAAGTGTAATGCCAGCTGTGCCCAGCGGCCAGCTCCTCGAGTGCCATACCTTACAGGGCAGGGACTTCACGGCAGACTGAGCTGCAACCTCTCCAGTCTCCCAGAGGCTTTTTGTGCTGGCTACCATCATGCTTGTGGTGGGAAGGTCCAGAGAGGGCTGTCGGACAGGTTTTGGAGCCTTTGTGGACGTCTGGAAAATAAATGGAGAAAGATCACTGTCAGGGAGAGCGTGCTCTTCACTCTTTTACCCCCTTAATCGAAGGTCCTCAAGGATAAGGGGTTGTTAAAGGAGACTTTTGACTTTTAGGGTCTTGATAGTTCCTGCCAGATGCTCCCACCCTTTCAGCAAGGGGCATGAGGAAGCAAGGATGGGGCAGCTTGCTAAAGAAACCTACTTTATGCTGCGAAGGGAGATAGAGACAGGAGAAAGGGCTGCTCCTATCCAAGTGGAGATGATTCAGTTGTCACCTCCCAGATGGTGAGGCTAAAAGGCATGGTGGGATTGCAACGCCTGGCAAAGAGGGGTCTTTGCAGGGTGGGGACACAGAGACAACACAGCAGCCCACCTCAATAGCCTGTGTGTACTGCTCCAGCCTGTCATCGATCTTCGACACTGGGAGGGGAGGCTGGGACTTCTTTATGCTGTTACTGGAGAAGCAAGAAGAGGATTGAGGTGATTCCCCAATACCACAGGCAGAAGGAAGGACTTCGAGGGCCGCAGCCTGTCACTCCTGCCCATACCTACAGCAGGGCCTTCTGGCATCCTCCATGTGGAGGAAGGGACCTGCTTTACCCCAAGGCCCATATCAACCCTAGAGATACCTTTTAGAGCAGAAGAGAGAAGATGAAGATATTACTTTTCTCCATGGACTTCAGGTTGATGTAAGTCACCTTGGCTGACCATAGTTCAAACATTTCTCTTCCCTGCTCCCTCACCCAGATTTTGGTTAGAAATGCCTCACTCAGTCCCATGTTCCCACACTGACCATGCCATTTACTTCTCCTTTCCAAGGCAGGTGAGCAGAATCCAAACCAAAAGCACCAGTGCACAGTAGCAACCCAACCAGTTTCAGGGGCAAACCAACAACGTGCAGCTTGACTGACAACTGAAACAGCAACCAAGACCATTTTCCCTGCTCAAGGACCAGGTATCTTTCTCAGACACTTGGGTTTCCTAGCCAGACACAGGAGAGAAAGTGACAAGTGTGGGCAGAAAAAAGGAGGAAAACTAGAGGCACTGCCAGCCACATCTGCAGAAGAGGAGCCAGCCATAAGAGGAGCACAGGCATGAGTTACGTCGCGGCTTATACCCACCAGCGAAGTGCACAGACAGGGCAAGTCAGCTCGTGGAGCCACTTGCAAGGCAGCCCTTCAGGTCCACCAGAAAAGAGTTTTGCAAGAACTTTTTGGTCAAGACAGGAAGGCCAGCGAGCACTTCACAAACACCACATAAAGGAAAGTTTAAAAGTTGCTAAACATCACAGCTCTTTTGTGCCCCAGAAAACAAGAATGCAGAGAGAAAAGTCACTTTCAAGTCAAAGGGGAGGCTATTCCTTAACAGCAGCTCCTATGGAGCCAAGGAACAGAGACCAAGCAACAAGGAGCCTTCTCTCCCTCTATACTGCTGCCTGTGCCATGGGAAACATCACCTACCAAGTTAGCAGACAAAAAGCAGCACTAAGTGCTCATTCTAAGACACTTTCAGGATGCTGGTGCTAAATTTTAGCTAAACAGAAGATAAGACAGTGTCACAAAGAGGTCCAGACAGCAGTCTCTGCTGGGCAGGCTGTCCACCTGCTGCCAGCTTGCTCCTTTGCTCGGTGCTAGAGGAATTGGTGCATGCCTGAGCCGTGACTTCAGAGATTGGGTTTGCCCATCCCTCTGGGACATTGATAGGCTGGCACAACACCACCTGGAATGGGAATCAGGTAGATCCCTGCTCATGTCTCAGCTTCTCAACCACAAGTAGATAAGATATCAACAGGAAAAAAACCTTGCCAACCCTGCCAGAGAGATGCTGTGCAGGTGCAAACCAACCACAGATGCTTCCAAAAGGTCATGAATAAGCATCAAGTTAAACACAGAGGGGCCTAGACACAGGCTATAGGTGACAGTAGATCTCAGCATGACAGTCTAGGTGAGAACAAACTTTTCCTAAGCTATTTGAAGACCACCTCTCTCTGCCCTGTAGGGCAATTCCTTGCAGCAAGAGTCATGCATTTCTCCGCTCCAAAGCGCTTTCTAAAGGCCAGAAGAAACCACAGTTGCTCACTCAGCCAACCTCAAAACTCAGAGCTCACAAGCAGCCTGGGACAAAAAAACCAGGGCTGGTACAAGGCTCCCCACCTGCCACCACACATCCATTTCAGCCCCGAGGTGACACTGGCCCTCTGAACCCTAAATACACCATCTTGCTACACCCCAACATCCACTTGCCCCAGCTGTGTACCTGGCCTCCACCAGCCATAGCTGGCAGGGCAGCTCACCACCCACTGCAGATGCTCTCATCTTCCCACTGCAAGCAGCATTTCCCCTGAGCAATCCCATGCTAAAACACCTTCTTGGTGGTCAACGTGGTTAATTCCCAGTGTTCATGCAAAGCCCTGCTAGCTGGGGTGTGAAGAGCCTCCTTCCTCTGGAAAGATTCCAAGCTCATATTTTTCCTGAACAGCTTTGCATTTGGCTTTTTGTATTGGTGAGCTCTGACATCACCGTTACAAAACACCGAGACAATATTTCTAAACCTTTCCCTAGGCTAATCCTAGCAGCAGTGGTTAAGCTCAGGTCAGGAAGCTAAATGTGTTTTGGGGTTGTAATGATGAGAATTTCAGCACATAAAAGGCGAAGGGAAGTGTTTCCCGCTTTTCCCCACTGGTCCCACTCTGGGGATATGCTTTGGCCACCCCCACCCCACTTTTCACACCTAACTTTAGCGCATGGCCTGCATCCAAACTCACTCTTTCTCCCCTCTCTATAAGGCTTCTCCATAAAGAGCAAGAATCTGATGGTTACAGATTATGAAACCTTCCTCTTACAATCTATTTACTGGTGCAATAGGAAGTGCTCAATCCTCCCCGTCCAGGAAATATTGACTAACAAGCAAACAGCAGATATAAATCCAAAACAGCAAAGACAATACCAACAGCAGATTAACAGGCTACCCAGGCTCCTCACCATCTCCCTCACTGCTACAATCAACAAGCTTAGGGCTTAAAGAAACAAAAAGCCATTCGCTCCAGAAACCACTTATCTGTAGCTATTGTATTTAAAAGCACACGCATAGAACTGAGGATTTGTAGCAAATGTAACAGGAGTCATGAGATGTAATTCAGGTGGTGTTAAGAATGGAAGTTTCGCAAGAACATCAGCGCAGGCAGATGTGATTGGGACGGACACAATGCTTCAGAGATTAGGAATCCAAGTTTGTTTAAAAAAAAAAAAAACCACTTAAGTCATAGTTTCTGATTTTATTCTAAGAATGATAGGGAAATTCCAGTGCTTCAAAGTTTTTGGGTTTTTTTCTGGGGAAGGGAAGTTTCATTTTCTGATAAAGTTCTATGTATGATCTTTGAACAAATTCACAAGCTTAAAGCACAGACATCTTTCTCAGTATTACAATATTCCCTGGAGTCCTCAATGAACTTCAGACATTTACGGTGATCAGCAAAGTATACACACAGACAGTTACAGCCTCCAGCAGCTCAAGCAGGCAAAGCCGGAGGAGAGGAGGCTGACAGCCAAGGAAGATGAAGGAAACCGATTGAGTGATTTGTTCCAGCCTGTAGCAGGAGTGGGATAACAGGATTCACACCCTATGTTACCGCAAACCCCGGGTCATCTTTCCTCATCATTAGTTAGGTGCTCTGCTGTGATAACTGCCATCACCTCCAGAGCTGCCCCCAGAACACAAACCTTCGTGGAGCACACTGCAGTGTGGTCAGAGCACAGCTCCTCCTCTTCCAGGCTGGCGGGGCTTGGGGCCTTCTGGCGTTTTTCTGGTGTTTCTTCTTCTTCTTCATTTCTTCTTCTCTTCTTTTCCTGAGTGCAGAAAAATGAACAAGCCGGGAAGTGAGCTGGTCAAAGTGCTTACTATGCAACAAAAGTGATTTTTCCCCTCTCTCCCAGGCTTCCTGCTTTACACTAAACAAACACATGAGCACAGAAACTTGAGTTCACATTATCTAATTTTGAAACATCCACACCACTGTCATCTTCTTCATATGACTGTCGTGGAGACCTAGAGGTGGGGGACAGATGTCAAAGAAGCAAAACGTGTTGTTATGAGCCTACAGACACCATCAGGGGCCTTAGACCTCTAGAAATCAATCACATGTTAATTTGGTGGGGGGGGTGGGGAAATCAGAAATTTTACAGGTTCAAGGTTCCAAAATAATATGGAAATGGGTCTTTGCATCAGTTAAAGATTTCTTACCACTCTTGAGATAGAAAAATGTGAATTTCTCATTTAAAGGCCACAAGGAGAGAGAGCAGCTGCCTTTAAAGTGAAGGGCTAGAAAGAGTCACACAGTTCAAATGCAAAAGCGCACTAGCCTCAGCAAGTCAAAATCCATTTACAATAGAAGATATCTGCAGCTGAGCCACCCTAATGGACTTGCACACCATCCAAGTTCCAGCTTTGCCTCTCTTGTTTACTAGGAATTACTCCTCATCAGGAATTACTCCTCATCAGAAGAGCAAGGAAAGCAAGCCTTAGCTGGGAGCAATGCAAGATTTCGAGATACATCAAGCCAAAGTGCTCCAAGGGTGCAATAAAGGCTGGGGAGAGAAAAGCAAGCAGTAGCATTTAGATTTGAGTTCTCCTGAAGAGCTACTCACTGCCCACAAAACCACAGGAAAAATAGTAGCACTTTCCTTATCAGTATTGCAGAGACATGACTAAACCACCACAAGCTCTGAGAGCAAACACACCACCCTCACAAGAAGGCAGAGGATGCCTGCAGTGACCACAGGCGAGAGTGGCACCAGCCCCAGGTTACGCCATGACAACTTGTCTACATGGGCTCAACACAAAGCCATGTAAGCAGCAATGGTGAGTTGAGTTCTTGGAGAGCAGCACCCAGCCCTCCCACCAGCCCTGTGGAGAGGAGAAAGTAATCTCCTCCTGATCCCACCTCTTGCTCAGCTCTCTCCTCTTCCTCCTGCTCTTGGACCCGTTCTTCCTCTTGGCACAGCCTCTCTTCCTCCTCAGTAGCCACATTCTCCTCCCGGATCTCCTCCGGGCTTTCCTGATCCAGCTGGATCTGCTCCAGTTTGACTTCAGCTTCCCTCACACCACCGTCGTCTTCTTCATATGACTGTCGCGGAGACCTAGAGGTGGGGGACAGACATCAAAGAAGCAAAACATGGTGTTATGAGCCTACAGACACCATCAGGGGCCTTAGACCTCTGGAAATCAATTTTTTTCATTGCCCCAAGTCTACAACTTGCTGGGTGTTTTACACCAGGGCTCATAGCCACTTCCACGGTCCTATCCAGCTCCAGGCACCCAGATATAAGAGCAGTCATATCACATTCCCACACTTCAAATGTCCAGGACATGGCTCATCTAGAAGTTGTGGCAAGATCCACAGGAAGAGAGATCAGACAGACCTGAACACCAGGTTCTGGCCTCCACTCAAACTCCTGGCAGAGAAGAAACTACCACCATGATGTGGTGCTGGCTCAGTTCTCTGCTCTGCTACAGCCAAAATCCCAAGTCAGCCAGCGTGCTCTGTGGTCCTGATGCACAAACACAGATCTGACACTGCCTGCGCCCACAGCTCCCAGCACCAACTCAACGTGGAGCACCAAACACAGCCTTCCTCTCCCTTAACCCATCTTCCATGTTAACAGAGCCTCTCGCTGGAGGAGGATCCAACCACTGACATGTGAATGTGCTTCCCATGATCAACCTTTTCCCTAGCTGGAGCTAAACTGCAGGGCAAGGCTGCACAGTCACTCACATGGGTTGGTTTTTTGTTTGCTTGCAAGGCACAGTGCTTTGCAGGCAACGCTATACCCACACCTGACCCTGCGCCCCTGTTTTACCCACCAGAATAAATGATACGCCTACTCCTGTCACTCATGTCACAGCCCAGCAAACCACAGGAGTCACAAAGTAGCCAGGGTCACCCCTTGGCTTAGGTTTAACAAAAAACCCACCACGGGGTTTGCACAGGAGGATTCCTCCAGGTCCCTTAGGCTGCAGAGAGGAGACCCAGGAGTATGTTTAAGCAATCAGCTTTGCTAAAGTAGAGCAGCCCATGCCTATGGGCACAGAGTCAGTGTCAGCAAATAACCCCAGAGCTCCCACTGGCTCACAGCTGTGCATCAAGATGTTATTGCCATCTTACTTTCCCTGGCCAAAGAATAGCTTTCTCCTCCCACCCATTTCTTAGAAAATCACCTGGCTTGCGACAGCAAGGCTAGAGAGCTGGCTGGTGGGCAGCTGCCAAAGTGCAAGGCTGACTCACCACTTCTGCCTCACCAGCCAGCACCAAAACATGAAAAAAAAAAAAAAAAAAGGTCAAATGATGCTTTTCCACCCACCTCTCCACTGCTGGGAAGGCAGCTCACAGGACAGCCACCATCCAGCTCTCCCAACTGACCACGCAGGGAAAAAGCTGACGCATACACTGTCTTGCTACTAATCATCCTCCCACAACAGCGCCGTCACTACAGCAAACAGGCTCTGAAGGTTTTATAGCCCAGGTAACCAGCACCTCTTAACCAAGATGCCAGCAAAGACTTTAGCTGGCATCTCATGTTCAAAATTTAAGCCAGCAGACATGATGCAGTCTACAGAATGGCTTTTGCACCACAGCAGTTTTGTATGGGAGGCAGCTAGTCTGTCCCAGCTCCCACCCTCTTGCAAGCAGCTGATAGCTGCGGGGGCACAGCTCTGCCTCAACAAAGTGGGGCACAATAACCGAAAAGAACACATGCCTTAGCACCCAGTCCCTTGGGGGATGGACAAACTGTTTTAGCTCCATCCAAGGGAGAGCAACTGCCTCCATCCCCTCAGTCGTAGCTACCACCCAAACATCCCTCACATGAAAAAACAGGGTTTGCTCCATATTCAGTTACGCAGGAGAGAAGGGAGTTGGGAAACCTGGCCGCACCGTTGCTTGTCCCAGCATGGGGCATCACAGCCAGACACACAGCCTACCTGGGTTGGCACCGCTCTCCAAGCCTGTCCTTTGGGTGAGACCAGCGAGCAAGGAGGACAGGAAAAGCCACTGAAAGGGCTTTACAAGGCACAGCCACCCACTAGAAAGCAAATGAGGCTTTTGCTAAAAGCCCACTTCCAGCAAGCCCACAGCTGCCTCTCCCAACCAACCTCCAGCCAAAAACCTAACTCCCTTAGCCACTGCCTTTAAAGCACCACCCCTCTCTGATGGGCTTCACCTGCTATGGGTGCCACCTCCCCTGCTCAGCACCCTCCTGCCAGGCTACAGAATAAACACCAGCATCACATGAAAACCCAAGGAGCAGGGTTTTTTTTTCAGGAGACGATAATGCAACCCTTCCAACTAATTCTCCTTTGAAGGCCAAGAAGGGAATAGCAACGGCTTTTCTCTCCGGACAAGCTCTTTGCAAGGGGAGGCAGAAAAAGAGGCAGCATGCCGAAAAGCCGATGGGGTTGATTTTTAATTGCTCTCACAGATGTGATTATCAGTGCCAGGTGAGGGGTTTGAGCAATGCTTACGGGGTCGGGGCTGCGAAGGTACAGCTTGCAGAGTGGCTTAGCTACAGTGTTTGGAAAAAAAGTAAGAAAGGGGTGAGCTCTATTTATTTGTTCAGCAGTAAATATTAACCTTAGGCATTTTTTTCAGTCTCGGTGGGTAAAAAGGAGGCTGTGTCATCACAAGGTAAAATTCCCTATAAAATCAAGCTGCCAAGAGAGCTGAGTCACAGAGGTCACATGTAGGTAGACGGTGTCCAAGGGAGGTGGTTAATGCAGGACTTTGGTTCAGCTCAGCAAGGGGAAAGTGATGGGAGATGGAGGCTAAAGAGCCATCACACAAGTACCTCTCAGGGCTCTTTGCTGCCTGTTTTCCCCTGCTGAAAGAGGAGTCGAGCACAAGGTGGGCTGCGGCCATAACACCCACTACGCTGCCATGAGCCAGGAAGGAGCAATATCTTAGAAGAGCTTTTTAGGCTGGCCTGGATTATGTTAGAGGCCGTTTCAGCCCCTGCAGCAGCTCAGGTGGCTTAAATCTGCTGTTGTCACTCCTCCAAACTCAGGCGTCCTGGCAGGCTGCCATCGCTTGGAGTGCAAAGCTCAATCCAAACATCCCTGAAGTCCAGGGCAGTCCCTGAGCCTGTTCCTCCCTGCTAGCCCAAATGGCAGGCGGAGAGCATCCGTCCCAGCGGTGTGGGACCCATCCTGCGCCTCCTCGGGCACGGTCCTTTCGCTGAGCATGTCGGTTCCCCTCCCCTCAGTGCGGCTGTGTCCTACGCACCTCTGTTTGCGTTGCTCAAGCTTCTGGGACCAGTCACTGAACCCCTCATCCTCCTCCAGCTCCGAAGTCCCGGATGGCTTAAAGTCATAGCTGAAACAAGCAAGAAGAAAAATAAGGAGAGAGATGCAAAAAAAACCCCAAACCTGGTCTGAAAGAGCCCCAGCCTGATACTGTCTTTCTCTCCCTCCAGTTATTGCATTTTCTGTCCTCTGCTCCCAAATCCCACTTGAAGCCTTATCCACCATTGCAAGAAAGACCTTTGCCACGTGCTTAGGAGGACCCTTGTACAAAGGGAGTTTCTCAGGACATCACTAAGAGATGGAGAGGAAGAAGGAGCAGCCCCGTGTCTCTGGCAGGAGCACCTCACTGCCTGCCTGGGCTCTGGGGCCACATGCCAGCCAGCAAAAAACAAGCAGCACATCTAAACCAAAAAGTCCATGGTATTCTTCTGCACTGTAGCTGGCCCTAGCTTTTTCGGACCAGAGGTGTTTCAAACGTGGTTGCTGCTTGTCCTATGCTTGTCCGCAGCCACGTAGAAAAGAAATCAGCAGGAGTCGGCCTGAACAGATCGCTGGATGAGGAAGGCATGAAGACCCAAAGATCAGGACACCGGCTCAAGTTCTGGGTTGGATCCTCGCGTTCCCCTACAGCTTTGAGCCAGTCACATGCACTCGCGTGACTCTGGCTCCCCGCCTGTGAATACCCTAATGCTGCACGGAGCCGCAGCCCTCCCGGGGTGCACAGCTGCCGGCACCAGATGTGGGCTGGCTGTGCACGGGGATTGTTCTTTTTTTTCCTATTTCTTTCCTCGCATTTGCAAGGAGAATCGCCTCCCAGCCAGGGGTCCTAGGTGGGCAGCCACATTGCAAGCACAGGCCTGAACAGGTGGCTTCACAGATGTTTTTGGGATACAGGGCAGTGACATCATCTGGGGGAATTAGGATGGGGGACTCACAGATTAGTTTAAAACTCAGATTCAAAATATGTAATAAATGTGGGTGTCTTCTTTGCCTTCCTGGGCTCTTAGGAGGTGTCAGGAGATGCTTAGCCTCCCCCGCAACCACGGTGGCTTGAAATATGGGGCGTTTCTCTGAGATTTGGGAGTCCCACATTGAACTGGCTGCAGGAGCTGAGGGTTTCTGAAAAACATGTGCCCTCACCATGCTCACCAGGGAGGGTAGCAGGGGGTGCACACTGAAAATGGCTGCTCAGCCACAAGTTTGAGCACAGTCCACTCCTGCTGCACTTCAGCATCCCCTTAGACTTCTGAGCGCGATACCGTGTTGGTCTAGGACATCGCAGCCCAGGCTGGGTTATTTTCCACTGCATGTTTAGCAATAGCTTATGGATGTCCCAGGACAACACTCAGGAAATTTGATGCAGAGCCAGGACAGGACCACAGATCTGCTGAGTCCCAGGTCAAGGCTTCACGTGAGCTGCAGCATTGATGATGCCCAAGGCAGAATCGCTCCGGTATTTGTGGCCCCGGCCATAAACATGTGCTCAAGCTGTCAAAAAAGCTCCCAGGTAGCAAGGGAGACCGGCTGAATGCTGTTTGAAAGTTGGTTGCTTCCCTGTGCCCCTCTGCAAACCCGGCCCCAAGGGAAGCACTGAGCCAGCACAGCCCCATCAGCACCACCTAAGCTGATGTCCATCCCCCTGGTTCCCAAGGCTACACGTGTCTTTTCTGCAAACTCGCCGTTTTGGGGGTTATTTCTCTTTTTTTTTTTTTTTTTTTTTCAGTGAGGAAAGGGAGGAGAGGAGCTTCTCTCTGTCCCTTTGGTGCAAGGAAATGCCGAGGGCGGGTTTGTACAAACAGGAGTGACATGGATGGAATGAGTCCCAGTGCGGGAAGAGCTGAGGGAAGGAGGGGGCAGTGTTTACACAAGAGAGAGCAAAGCTTTTTGGAAGATTAATAGCCAGGGCTGACCCCGACTGCATGAGCAAGCCCAGGTGGCTCTCAGCAGCTGTAGAAGAAACCAGGGGATGGCCAGAGAAGAAACATCCTTCCCAGTGAAGCCTGGCCCAGCAAGCTCAAGCATTGCGGAGTAGGGAGCAAACCTCCTCATTTTAGGAGCTCTTCTTGTCATTAAACCCTTCATAGATGTTTAAGCACTCAAATTTGGGCACTGCCAACAGTCCCGTGGGGTCAGCAGCATGTCTGTGCCTATGCCCATGGGACCAGAGCCTGCAAGCTGGGATATTGAGGCTGCTGCACGCTGCTCTGTGCCTGAGATCACTCATAGCATCTCCCGGTAAAGCACAGACCAGAGATCTTGTCAGCTGTTTTAAAGACTTTTGAGAATTATTTTCCAGCCCCAATGTGAAGGGGGGTTTGGAAAAGCAAACAATTATTATTACTTTCCAGTTCTTCTGTTTGCTTTTAGGGCAGACTGCAGTGGGTTTGTCTGCAGAATATCACTGGGTGTATTTCCACAAAAGATTTTGAAGCTTCTTTGCGATGCTTTTAGACACCCCAAAAAAACCCAAACCAAAACAAAAAAAAGAAGTCCTGAATAATTTTGAAAGTATCTGAGAGAAAAAACTGATCTTTTAATGGAAAAAAATACATTTTTTTAATAGCTTTTGCTATTTTTCCAGTAAAATGAAGCTGGTGTTTCTCTCTGACTGTAATCCCAAATCCTGCTGCCACTTTTCCATTGTATTTAATATATTTAGAAATAAGTTGAACACATAAATAGTGGGAAGACTGGGGTCTTCAAGACAGACTTTGGCAACTCAGAGTGCAGACTGGTTTTTGTGCCACCCACAGCACCTGGGCTGATGAATCGTGGACACAGGGAGGCTGCGTGGGGTGCTGAGGTGGGATGCTGGGGACACGACTGGTCATCCTATCCCTTCTCCAGGGGTTTCCTCTCTTGACAGCAGATAGCTCAGCATCTCCATAAATGCCTGCTGAGCTATTTCAATTTACGACCTGCCCCATTAAAGCATCAAGTTAACTTTAACCCTTGGAGCTGTGAGCTGCTCCATGCTCCCCACTGCTGGGGCAGCATCCTCCGAGGAAGGAGCAGGAAAAGGTGATCACTCACTCAGCCACCAGCACCCTGATCTGCCCGGGGTTGTGCATCACATCCTCACGCAAGTGTCTGTCTTTGCACGTATCAGGAACTTCCATTAGTTTTGGCACAGGGTGGTTCACATGCTGATATTTAACCAGGCACTGAAATCCCTGGCAATGGGGACTCCCTGCCCGAGCTCAGCCTTACCCAAGCTGTCCTAGTTTAAACTCTCAGGGCAGTAAAACACCCAGCCTCCAGCCAAGAAAAAAGAGCAAAGCAGGGATTCTGGCTTTTTCTGCCCAAACTAGAAACACACTATGTGTTAGTCTGGGCTAAATCCCCCAACCCAAACCTATTAGGGAACTTCCCCATCTCCCCAAACCACCCCAAACAACAGAGACACCCGCCCTGCGGATGCAGGAGTGTTTTGCTGCAAGGAGAGAATGTGTCACTGAAGGATACATCCATGGGTATTTCTTACTGGTTTTCCTGTGCTGGACCTGCGCTCTCCGAGCAGGAGCTAGTGCCATTCAAGCCTTCTTCTGCCTGGGACCTCAGCTGCTTTTCCCGCTCCCGCCGCCGTCGCTCTCTCGCTGCTTCCTCCTCGTCTTCCACGCTCCACTGCGCTGTCAGCCTGCCAAGCCAGAGGGAAAACCCATCCTTCATGCCGTCGGGCAGGGTCTGCAAAACCTGGTGGTACCCACCCCCGAGGTGCCTGGGCTCCCCCACCCCCAGCAAGCAGGAGGCTCCTGCAGAGGAGCGCTCCCACCATGAGTGGTGGTCCTCAAAGTGGCATCCCTGCCTCCATCAGCACAGGTCCGCAGCAGGACCAACTGATGTGCAAGGATAAGGTGGGACACACAGACTGGGAGAGAGGTGGAAGAGAAAGAGCCTTCACCCCCACCCCCTGAGGAAGATGTGATGCGTATCCCCCTCCTCCCAGACCAGCAACCTCCCCGTGGGTTGGAAGCCCACTGGGAAGCACTATTTCCTGCAAAGCAGCTTTGCACCCCAGGAGGGGTTTGTAAAGGGTCTTGCAGTGCTGCAGGAAATCCCACACCTCCATCTCAAGCTTTGGCCCGGGAAGGTGAGGTCTGCACCCTGGTCATGAGTTTCCTTAAGCAGTTGAGCTGCTCCTGCCTGACCAGGAGCAGAGGGAACAGTGGCGGAGGGCAGCGACTCTGTCCCGCTCTGCCCTACTGAGCTTCCTTCCTCCCTTGCAGAGAAGAAAAACCTGCCCTGCCTTCTCCCAGATGTCTCAGCTGCTGGATATTAACACCTCTGTCAGCAGAACGGCCCCTCACATCCTCGAGGAAGCGATAAGGTGGCTGCCACATTCCTCCTCCGTTGATAATGTCAGTCTCTGCATGGGACTGGCTCCTGCTCCACTGCCGGCGGCACCAGCCGGGATGCAAGCAGAAAGGGACGTGCCATGGTGGCAGGGTCACCGCTAACCCAAAGGGCCTGCGACAGCAGCTGGAGCAGGGCAGGTCTGACTCGTGGTACTCGGGGCTGATGCTGGGGCAGATGCTGGAGCAGATGCTGGGGCAGGTGCTCCCTCACCCCACTCATCCCTGGCTCAGCTGGGTCCAAAACAGACCATGAAGGCTGTTTCACCTGGCGTTTGCAAGCCTCTTTACAGAAATGCTGTTGTGCAAGGCACACACAAGGGAGTCGGAAAGGCAATCTCCCACCAGCAGCAGGACCCAGCCTGACCTGTGTGTCCCCACCCCATTCAGGCACACCCTGAGGACTGCAGTCCCTATGGGGTGAACCTGCACGGTAGGAGATGCGGTGTGACATCAGTTCAGGCTGGGGCAAAGAGCTTGTGGAAAGGAAAAAAAAAAAAAAAAAAAAAAAAGCCTTATTTGAGACTTGTTTCAGCCCAGTTTCAGTGAACAAGGGGCAGATTTCAGCCGACTTCAGAAGTGCCACTCTGCCAGCCTGCCTGGCTTTGCCTGCAGCCTGGGCTATGAGCTGTGTGAGAAGACCTCACTTCACCAACGGCCTCACTAAGATGCCGTTTTCATTTGAGGTTCAGGACAGAACCCCTCTCCCAGCAAAGGAAAAAATAAATGGGATTAATCGAGAAATTTTGTTCAAGAAAAATTTGGCTTTTCTAATTACACAATGAAACTTGTCAACCGTTCCAGGGAGACTCGCTCAGAGCTTATTTTACTCTGTGGCACTGGCAGGACCACCCAGCTTAGCCCCAGTAGCATCCCTTCGCGGAGTGGTCCCACTGCCACCCTGGCAGGAGGCTGGGAGTGACCCTGCATCCCTGCCCTCCTGAACTCCAGTCTCCTCCCGGGCTGCAGAGCCAGGATGTGGAGCCAGATGGAGAAAGGTCACCCATCCCCACGGAGCCCACAGGGGAGCAGGGAACGAAGCAGATCCCGGACTCTGCCAAGAGACGGCTCCACTGCCATGTAATAATTAGTGCCTGCCTTATTTTGGGTGGGGTCTTTTTGCAAGCAGCAAATTCAGCCACCCTTTCCCCTTCTTCCCCCGTGTAGCCCCTTGCCACCTTGCTCTCCATGGGGAACAAAGCACATCTGGACCAGAACCCGGGGCTCCCCTCCTCCCTTCCCTACTCATCCCACACTCCTATTTATTGTTTTCCCCCAGGTTCCCATAGAAACCCTTGTCTGTGGGCCTGGCAGGAAGCCACCGTGTTGTTGTGTGGGGGTTTTTTTTTGGTTTTTTTTTTTTAATATATAAATGAAGTCATTCATTAAACTCTGCCATGATCTCCCTCCCTTGTGCGACAGCTCCAGATAGTCTCTGATTCAGAAAGGCTCTTAACCCCCGATCGCCCAGATCGCCCCAGTTACGAGAAGCAAGGTCCACATCTAAGCCAGAACAAATTAGATTTCCATTTAGTTCCTTCCCCAGCTCCTCCAGCTCCTCGGGAAGCCGCTGCAGAGGCCAGCGCTGCACCAAGCCCCCGGCTTGGCCGGGGTTACCCGGGGGAGCCCGGAGGGGGCTTCCCTCCAAACCACGCGAGCTTTCCACGGTGCGAGAGCAACGTTGGTTGGCAGCCCTCTTCCCTTCCCAGTTGGATGTGAGTAACTCTCTCCCCATGACTTCACCGGCTCGCTATTCTGTCCCTGCATCCTCCGAATGGGCTGAGGGCAGCGCTGGGGGCGACTGTTTTGGGGAGAAGAATTTTTCTGCAAAAGCAAGGAAATATCTTTCCCAGCTGCCTTTGCCGCAGAGCAAACCAGCCTCTGAGTTGCCCGCCGCAGCACTGGGATGCGGCTCAGATACGCTGAGCGTTGCGGCGGGCCGGCGATGCTGGCAGCTCCATACCTGCTCCTCTCAGGAATAAGGGCTGCGGATGAAGCCCTCACCGAGCCCCCGCTCACCGTGGGCTCAGAAATGTCACCGCCCTTCCAGCAAACACTTGAAACCAGTTTATTAGCGAATTCAGAGCTCTCTCTCATGTTCAAACAGGCTGGCAGCAGAGCAAGGTTTAATAAGCGATGCTTTGGGGTTCAGTAGTCACACCAACAAGCAGAGGGAAAAGGACGATCCCTTTTCGATTGACCTAGCAGCACAAATATTTGTCTTCAGTGAAAAACAAACAACAAAAAAAACCCCACCAAACAAATGAGAAACTAAACCTTGCCAAAGTCCTTGCGTTTGGGTCAGCCACAAGGGTTTGTTGGACCGCAAACCAAATGTGCCATTTCAATTTGGACAAGCCCAAGCCTTCATCAGTGTGAGGAGGGGGTCAGCTGGTAAATTGCCTTTCAAAGCAAAAAGGTGGAAAGATTTAATTTCCAAACGGTTCCGTTTCCTAAGAAGGGGCCGCGGTCTCCCATTTGCTCTTAATTGCTCACAATCACATTCAGTAACTTAATGTGCTCAGCCCACAGCAGTATTGCACAACCATCTTTCCCATTTCTAGAAATAATTACCCGATGCTTCAGGATTGGGCTGAAACCGCATACCTCTGCTGTCACCTCTAGCCAGCGCTTTCCCAGGCTGGGGAAGTTTTGGGAAGAGGCAGGCTCATAGCTGCCGGTGGGACTGACAGCTCCCCACTTCATTTCACCCAACGCAGGACAGGAAAATGGAAAGCAAGACGACTTGAAACTTCAAGGCTTGCAAGATGAGCTGCAGCGTGCTACACTCCTGCACCCAGTCACCTGCCTGGATAGAGAGGTTCTCCTGCAAGGTGAAAGGAAATTCACCCCCTAACGCAAATATCAGGGGGACTGGAGAAGGAAGGGAGGATGGAGACACCGCTTTGCTGCCCTGGCAGCCAGGAGCTGCAGGCAAGGCTTGCTCCGGCAAGACCTCATCACGGCATTGGGTGGTTTCCCTTATGTGGTCCCTACATCCCTGCCAACAGCTTTTGGAGGTCTTGGTTCGGAGCGAAACACTCTTGTGGAAAGAGTTTATCTCTTCCTGAGGAGATCCTGAAGGGAAGAGCTGAAAGGTCCTCAGTTCAGCTTTGGCCCACAGAGTCACAGTTTGCCAAGTGTCTAGGACACTCAGACTTCTGCTCTGAGCAGGGCTGGCTGCCCATTTCAGATCTAGCTCTTGACTTCACCTCCCTCCGGACCCCCAGCCAAGGGAGGGGATTCATTTCCATTTGCCCTACAAAATACCTCCTCCTCCCGCAGAACAACGATACAGGCTGCGCTGTTCCACATGGCCACGGACGCCCGCTCCAGACAAGCCAGCGCTGCAGGAAAGGTCACGTTTCCTTTGAGTAATTCCTCACCGGCACTTGAGGAGATTATAATATTCAGGCGAGGGAAATTTCTGGCACCAGACGAGCTGCGTTTAAGGGAAATGCTGCAGACTTGAGGAGTCTTTTACATGGCCAACAGCTCAAAGGAAGCTTTGCTGGCCCAAACCCAACCTTCAGCACTAAAGCTAATTCCAGAAAGGAAAATGAAATGCCTCCCAGAGGCTTTGGGCTTTGCAGACCTGTGCCAGAAAAACCCAGGAACCCTCTACCAGAGCGTTGGACATTCCTGTCTCCTGAGCTCGCCGAGGTATGGGGCCAGGATGGTGTTGACTTTGGTCGCTGCCTATGTCGGGTAGGCTGCCCCCTCAGATCCAGGGTTCACTGGGGAAGAGGTTTTGGGAACGGAGTTTAGGAGGAGCCATGCACAACCCCTGGTATGAAGTTTGCTGTTTCACAGAGGGCATAGAGCCTGTCAAGCCAGTGCAAATCCTATTGCCATCAAGGGTAAAGCTCCCATCACCTGTGAACGCAACAGTGTCTACCACCGCTGAAAATATCCCCCGCAAGAGATGGGGCTGCATGAACTACAGAAGAACTGGGAAGAGTACCCTGCATCCCCCAGCAGCCATGCCGTTGGCCTCTCTGTTGAGGTTAGGGGAAAAAGAGATGCCAGAAACCTGTGCAAGGCACCTTCCCCTTCCCACACAATTCATTGCAGCCTTGTCATGCTGCCAGATACAATATTGGTGTCCTGCTGCCCACCAGGGAGAGAAATCCCTCAGCGTACTCAGGGTAACGCTCTCACTGCCATCCAGCAACCACCTACCAAAGTTGGCTAAGCAGCATAAACCAGAACATGGCCTAGGACGGCCAACAAGTTCATCCTGCTGCCAAGCAGAGCTGCCAGGACTTACTTCCTATTGCATTTATCGCCCATTTATAAAGTGCCCCGACATGATTAGCAGGGGTCCTGAGATCCACAGCTCACCCCGTCACATGAAAGAGAAGAGGACACCCTCAAAAGGCTACAAAGGAGCAACTCCCTCACTCACCTGACCTTTCACCAACAAATTAATCAATTATTAATCTCTTATGAATGACATATAATGGATTTGTGTGACTGTGTCAAGTATGCTGAAATAGCCAGATAACACCTCTGTTCACCTCATTCGGGGCAACTGGCGTCGGACCACCGCAGAAGTCATGGCTGAGGACATTGGCATGCAATGCATGGTCATGCTGCCATGGCTCAGTTTCCCTCCATCCCTACAAACCAAATATGGCCTGACTCAAAGCAGTGTCCCAGGGGATGCCTCACGCTGCGAGCACCAGTGTTAAGCATCAGAGAGTTCAGCATCTCAGCCCTTTCCAAAGATGCCTCTAAGACCCAGGTTTACCTCCATATATCAAGACACCTCCAGAAACCTACCCCTAAGCCCAAGGGCTTGTCGAAGGTCACCACAAAGCCAGGAAGATGTAGGGAACAGAGTGGAAGTCCAGCTGGCATCTCAACCCCCTGATTGCCACTCTGCCAAGAGGCTGCTGCTAAATGCCAGCAACCACAGCTGTTGACACCAGTGACATGGGCTGGCAAAGTGTTTACAGTATGGCCATCACCAAGTCAGATGGCAGGCAAGAGTTACGCTTCTTGATGGACGGGTTTCTGTGACTTAGGAGTAGCGTGGCTTGACAGCAAAGACTACAGCCAGGCAATCATTCCACTGGATAAGGAAGGGGGTGTGGATAGTGGTATGATACAGGGAGACTGGGAAAAGAAATAAAATAAAAAAATTATTATGTCACAGCCCGGAGTTTATTGCAGCCTAGTCTCAGGGGAGATAGTTATCCTAGCTCTGAAAGATCGCCTTGTCAGTCAAAGGCAACCAGAGATGCTGCACGAGCCTCTCCCTCCCTTACATTCATGTAATTCCTCAGCTGCGTTGCTCCGTTCAGAGTCCAGGCTACAGAATTTGAACAGGAAAGGGGGAGCAGGAGGGGAAAGGAAAAAAAATGTGTATATATGCTTCACCCTCAGCCTTTTTCTCATACCAAGCTTCCCCACCCCACCCGTAGCTGCACCGTTTCAGCCCCATCTCCCTGTTCCTCCTATAAATCACAGCTCGCCTTCAAGATGCAAACAGCAGCGCAGAGCTGCTTCACACCCAGGGGCAGCCACAGAGCCTGTCCCCACCAACTCGCTGGAGCTGAGGGGTGTGCGGAAAGGCGTCACGCACAGGGTGATAAGGACATGCCAAGGCATCTGAACAGAATATGATACGGCCCAAACTTTCATCGAGCAGAAATGGAAGAAAAACAACATACAGCACAGCGGAGACCTAGCTCCCCCTTAAAAACAAAAGCAACACTTCTTTTTTAAATGAATCTTGGGTTTTCTTCACAAAAGCACATCCTTCTGCCCAAAGAAGGATGTGCAGGTGTGCAGCCACACATCCACATGTGCCAGGTATAAAATTCTGCCTGGTTTAGTCTTCATTAAATTCTCTGCAAAAAATGACCTGTCACTGTGGTGTGACAGGCAGGGAAAGCCCCAAGCTGGTAATTCACAGTTTCCACAAGTAAAACAAGAGACATTTGAGAAAGCTGGTGGCAAATGGCAGGAGAAGACCTTGGAGGAAGGATGCAGGCAGGGCTGGTCTTTCAGCACGAGCCTCATCTGTCCCCTCCTGCCTCTCATAGCTCCAGAAAGGCACATGGGATGCTCTGCGCTTCCAGATGCCATGGGTGGTACACAAGCCACTCATAGAGGCATGAGGCAGCCGATGGGAATGACTGCTTCTTTTTATTATTATTGGGTTTAATTGTGGCAGACAGAATCTCAACAAATCCCTTATAAGATGATGGATTGCACCCCCAGGACCGTGGGTCCTTCGCACACAGATAGGCTGGTGCGGTAATGCATTAACATCACCGGTCAGGAATTTGGCAGGCGGGAGGAAAGGGTTGGAGTTCGAGCCCTCCCAGCACTCCACGGTATTCAGTAGGTGTGAGAAATTGGTGCCATGTACGACCTCGAACCATGGACCTTTCTCACGGTGTCTCCATCTCAGCCTTAAGGTTCAAGAAATTGGAGGGTTGTTTTTTTTCCTAAAGAGCAGGAAGTCTGGTCTCTGTTTTTGCAAGGGAGAAGCACACCAGAGGAGGAAAGACTTGTCAGAGAGGTTCGGACTGGCTTACCCAGCTTCTGTGTTTTATTTTTCCCTTCTCTCAGAGAGAAGCAAGCCTCCATAGCCTGCCTACCTTGGCTACAGCCAGCCAGCATCCTCCTCAGTACCTCCAGGTTGGAAAACAAGTCTGAGCCTGGGGAGGCAAGCAATAGCCTTACCCCTGCTTCAAGCCTTGGATTTAAAGTGAGATTTGTACCAGGCGTGCTGCTTTTTATATCACCGCTGGCTTGGCCATGAGTCCTTCTTTTTGCAGGCCTCAGGGCGACACGGTCCCCCCACCCCCTGCAGCTGCCAGGAGGGAGTTTGCTACCCGAGCAGTGGCAGGAGGCAGCAGGGAGGCCGTGGGAACGCACTGCTGCACTCCCTGGGACAGTTGAGGCTCTCTTCGTTTATGGCCATCGCTGACGAGTTGTGCTGCAGCAGGAACCAGAGTCAGCAGCAAGCCCGCGGTCCCTGCTGTGCTAAGGCAGCATGTCTTCGTGAGAAAAAGAAAAAAAAAACCCCAAAAACAAAAAAAACCCCAACAGTCTTTGCCCCAAAATACTGATTGCAACTCCCATGCAATTGAACAAGTAAATTCATACCAATGGTGAGAGAAGGAAAAAAAAAAAAAAAGAAAGAAAGAAAGAGCTTGGAAGCTGAAAATTTGTTCTCACACACCATCCCAGCTGCAAAGCCTCAGACCCCAGTGTCCCCGTCCAGTGTCCTTTCCAGCTGAACCTTACTCAGACACGTGCGGTGGTCCTTCTCCACCTCGCCAGAGAATGCGGATAAGTTGCAGCTGCAGCCCTGAGGGGCTCAGAGGCTCACTACAGCTCCCCAAAATTTCTGTGGGCTCAAGTTCAGGCCCTAAATATCCAATTTCTTGAGAGCAGGTAGAAGTCTGAGACAAGCAAGGCTACAAGCAAACAAAAACCGTCAGCTGGCTTCTGGGAAAAGCCAATGGTAGGTGGAGTACTCCTGATGAAACAAGCCCCAGGGCTGGGAAAATGTGGGAACAGACCCACAGAGTATCAGAGGGGATGGATGAGCTGCCCTCCTTGGGGTGAAAGCAGGGGGTGGGCATCCCACAAGGCACCCAGGGATGGGGTGCCCACCATGCACCAGCTTGGCCCCTTACCCCCACCCTGCCCCACAGCTAAGCTGGGCCACAAAGCCCCGGGTCCCTCCTGGCTTGCAAAATGTGGTGACATCGCTCTGCAAGCAGCTGGCATCACTGGGATGTGGATGTGGCATCACTGCTCTGGGATGTGGAAAGCCCCCGGGCATGCCCCGCCAGCACTGGGCAATCAGTTTGGCCCAAAGGGCTCTCCAGGCCACTTGTCCCCACCAGCAGTGTCTGGTCACCTCTCCCTTCCCATCCGCCCTCTGCCTGTGGCGCTTGCAAAGTTGCCCATCAGCTCTGCCCTGGCCCTAGCGGTGGGATGCAGAGGGATAAAAAAAAAAAAAAAAACAACACAAAAAAAACCCACCACCACTAATAAAAACATCAAAATAGGGAGGATTTGGGAAGGGGAGAACCACAGCGGGTAAGCCCTGCAGGAACCAGAGGCTCCTCATGAAAGGTTGAGACAGCGTTGCGAGGTATGAATTGCACCCAGGAAAGCCCTGTGTCCCTTGCTGCCCCCGTGCCAGCATCCCTCCCTCCTCTTTCCGCACAGCAGCACTGCTACTGGCTCGTTCCTGCACGTTCATTTTCCCCACCTCCCCCTAAAGAGCTGCCCCACTTCACAGCAAGCCCACTCCCCATACCTACCCACAACCCGGGGAGGTGGAGTACAGAGATGCTGCAATAGCCCTCAGAGGCAGTAACTGCTACCTCCCAGGCATCAAACCGTGCCCAGACCACATCCTGGCATCAAACACCTCCCAAAAAACCATCCTGCCCCTTCAAAGTGCCACCCAGCCCTCCCCAGACGCTTCAAGCTCCTTGTTCCCAGCTCAGCGCTCAGGAGGTCAAGACAGAAATACTGGAGTAGCATCTTCCCTGCTGAGACACATCCTGGCAAGCTCCAGGGAACATCGCACGCAGGCGGAAAGGAAGGCATCCCACAGAGGTGGACAAAGCCCACGGATCCCCATCAAACTAAATATCATACTCATGACATACACCAAAATTCAAGTTCAGAGAATTTTAAAGCTACCCCTAATGCCGAGGGACTCTAAGCATTGCCAGGGCATTGCTCAACGATGCAGCAGCACATTGCAGGGAGAAAGAAGGGGCTGTGCAGCCGCCTTACGGGCTCCGGGACCATGAGCGCTGGCATCAGCTGGAGGCGGAAAGCATCTCATCATGTATGGTGGGCCAAAACACAGGGGCATGCAAGCATGATTTCAGATCTCATGGTTTGGCTTCCCATGTTAATGACTCCGCAGAAGATAAAGAAGCCAAAGTCCCATCCTACAGAAGAAATAATTAGGTTTATCACCCAATCTAAATTTCTGATTCATTTTCTTCCCCTGAGCTTTTTCATCCTCAAGATTCAGTCCCCTTTCCCCACAGCATTATTTGCACTTCAGACTCAATGGCGTTGCAAAGACATGTAATTATAGACATTCATTTATTTGTTGCCTGGGCAGCAGCCATGCTTTGGAGCCCCTGTTCTGGGCCAGGTCCCCCATCGTGCTAGGAAGTGTGCAATCAGCGTGCAAGAAAACTGCCCTTTCTCCCCAAGAACAGATCACAGCTCACTTCCTAATGACACCCAGGATTCACCCACATGCTGGAAAAAAAACAAAACAAGATGAGATGAGAGCAGCAGCTCTTCCAACACACATCCATCCATACTCACACTTCACCCCACAGCTGCACACCCCAGGTGGGCACCAACAGCCCGGCTATGGGGAGGCGACCACAGCAAGCCACCATGGCACTTAGTGGGAGCGGTGTCAACCGAGAGGCCCAGTAATCCAGTTTCGAGGCGCGGCACAGCTGATTTACAGAGAGGCTGATTTGTAGGTTAATTAAACAGCCATATTCTTTTGTGAAACACTCGAGGCTCAATAAATAGAGGGAGAGTAAAATTCCAGCAGGAGCAGATAACAAAATGAATGAACCAACATGACAGGCGCTGGATCCCTATCTTATTTATAGGAGTTCATTAGAAGGATAAGAAAAAATAGACCGTGATAACAAGATAAAGTGGCTCATGTTTGGAGAGGACTTTAAAAAATACAAAGTCTTGTGGGCGTGTGAGGGATCACCGCTGTTAACAAACTTTGTGCTACAAAGGGAGAAATCTATCCCCAGGGATATCCCGATAGAGGATGAGGGGAGTGCCCTGGCAAAAGGGCAAAGGAGGGGAGGCAGATAACCCTGCAATTGCTCATTCTTCCCTGTGCCATTCCCAGGTAACTACTCAGCCACTTGTGCTCTTCCGTCCAAGGCACAACCCCAAGGTCTCTTCAGCCTCCAACCTTTCAGATGTAAATGGCATGCTCCTGCAAAGCCACCAGTGTCCCACTGCTGGCAGCCAGTGAGGAACAAGGAGGACTAATCTTTCCAGACCACCTCCAGGCTGGGAAAAGGTGAAGGATGTTTCCCATAGTGCTGACTCAGCGCTTCAGCCTGAGGTGGCTCTGACATGGCCCACTGCTCTCGAGCACACCAACACACCCCAAAACCCAGAGTGTGCTAAACCTGTCAGCACAATCCACGGAAAAGCCATTTCACGCAAGTTTGGCCCCTGGGACTGATGTTTGGGTGATGACAGTCAGGCACTCCTGCTCCACACGTAGGCATGGGCCACTTTGTCTGAAATGCTGGGCTTTTGTCTCAAGCACAAGGCTGGATGCATAAGCATTGGGACTGAGCTCTTCAACCCAAAACCCACAAGACTTTTACACTGGTTTCAGCTCAGGATCCCTTCACCCAGCTGTAGGACAGCCTGGCAAGCAGCTCCCTTGACTGAGCGATGCTCAGGGAAGGTAATTCCCTGGTTATCCCTGCTGATGCTCTGCAGCAGAAGTGGCCAGGTAAATCTTGGCATCACGCTGAAATCCCTGGTGCTCGTGAATATGGCTCTGAGCAGCGGGTTTCACTCTTGTGCTCCAGATCACTGATGCACTTGGGCACATCAGAAGAGCCTAGGACCTACGCAGTGTAACTGCTCTGCCTGCGGTCACCTTGGGACAGATAAAAGCAGAGCACGGCAATCTTGACAGCAATATATCTTCAAGTCGGGAGCCTCAAGCCATTCACTGGCTGAAGGAGCTTGTGCCTGCACCTGGGCTGGCAGGGCTTGCAGAGCCAGTCCCGTGGTCCGACTAAGGAGGGAAACTGCTCTGGGAGAAAATACAACCGCAAAACAGGCTGTGCTGTGCACGGAGCAGATCCTGCCTATTCTCCTGTTGACTCTTGTGAGCATTAGTGGGGTTATTTGGGTGGAAACCGTGGATGAAATCCCTTAAGCAACTTCACACCCCACCTCCCTCCTCATCTGTAAAGCAGGACTGGAAAACACAGCCACAAGACAAAACCTCAGCCAGATTAAGCATAATAACCCTGTGCAGGCCAAATGTCATCCCAGAGTTCCTCTGACAAAAGCCCCTGTGAGTCTCTAGGGCACCAAAAGTCCCTTATCCACAGCAGGAGGAACTTGGAGACACCATTAAGGACAGGGAAACACCTCTGGCTTGGGCTGTGCTCTTTGGACACCCCTTTTCTGTGTATGAGACACATGTGCCTCCCCCTCCAATGCAATGGGCCAAACAGGAGATGAACACAGAGGAGTCAGCTTCTCCTGCCCACTTGCCATCCCAGGGGCCCGTACAACCAGTGGGAGCTTTCCTGCCAGCTCCTCTGGGTCCAGAACAGGCCCCAGGAAAAGGTGGGAGGGACTGGATGGCTGTAGGAGCCAGTTTCCCTTCCAAGGCAAGAAAGTCATTCAAGGGGTGAGGTTTAGAGGCTGCATTACCAGCCAGGGAAATCCCAAGCTGACTGGAAAGCGCCTGTCCAAATAAACCCTGTGGCCCCACCTTGACATCTTCTACATCCCAGCTGGAGACCAGCAGACACCGGCAAGCACCAGGGAGCCAAGAGGTGCCCAAGACACAGGATGTGAGTCCAGCACTCCCTAATTCCATCTCCTGTCCATCCAGCCACTCGATTAAATATAAAGACATGAGGAGCCTGTCTCTTCTGCCCGGTCAGAGCCATCCCGGTCAGAGCCATCAGCATGGCACAGAATAAGCTCCCCCGGCATCAGCAGCCAGAGGAGGGTCGCAGAGACTCAAAGAGGAAAGCGGCATTTCCAGCCCCCACTGAAAAGCAGTATTTCCATCCCCCAGGGAAAAGCAGAGTGACCGCATGGAAGGGAATCCCAGCGCCAGCAGACAATGTAGCCGTCCTCCCCGACTCAGCCCCAGCTGACAAACGGGAATAAACCCAACTGAACCATCCACCTCCCTGCCTTGGCAATTATACTGCGAGAGAAAGATTCAAAGCACTATTGCAATTAATTAAATCAAAAGACTGATAGCAGCTCGCAGCCATGGGAGGATCTGGCCCTTTACAAATCTCTGAATTGAAAAATGCACATCGCAGCATGCCCACAGTACATTCCTAACCAAAAAAAAAAAAAATAAAAAATCCTTTTTCTAGGCAGAAGCCTTTAGCGCTCAGGGGACACAAAAAGACACATACTGAGACATCCCTTGCACAGAGGGGGGCAGGGAAATCAGCCGGCTCAGGTGAGTGTCACAGTACAGTTGTGCTCAGTTATTTCAGTTGTGTGCTCCTGGAAAAGCCATCAGTAACTTCAAATCTGTTTTTTTCATATTGCTTGGGGGGCGGGGGGGTATGTGTGTGTGTGTGTGTATCTATTTTCCTTCCTTCCAGCGCATCGCGTCTGCTGGAGAATAAGGGTGAGGAAGAAATCCAGCTGATTTAAAGGGACACGAAGATGGTCGATCCAGAATAAATTTCCTTTCTTCACCTCCCCACACCCCCCGGGTACCCCCCACCCGCGGGCAGATGCGCGCCCCTGCGGGCAGCAGCCCGCCGGAGCC
>NW_009650072.1:787774-801708 GCF_000708025.1 Charadrius vociferus | reverse complement strand
CCCCCCGTCTTTTTTTTTTTTTCCTCTACCTTTACCACTGGTTTTTTGATTACACAAAGCAACTTGGGAGCAGAAACCCAGGTTGGCAACCGTGCGCTCAGCGGGCTGTAAATCATTCCTGGTTCATTCACAGCAGAAGTCTTCCTCGAAGGGCTCACCTCCAAACGACACCCGAACGCCCGGAGGTGAACCAAAAGCCAGCTTAAGGCGAGAGGGGCTTTGTGCTGGGAAGCACCGCACCGGAGAAAAATGTTCTCCTGGGATGGGGATACCAGCTGGATTCTGGGGGAAGCCGCTGGGGCTGCAGCCCCGGGCAGGCAAGCAGCACTTCAGCCTGCTTCTGCTCTCAAACCTCCCCCTCACCTGCTCAAGTGACCAGCTCTCCCATGCCTCAGTTTCCCCAGCCATCAAATTGGGCAAGAGCAAAAAAAAAAAATCTGGCTTGCCTCCATGAAACACTGATATTTCACGAGATTAAAGAAGTGCATGAGTGTTTGATGAAGGAGTAACAACATTGCCACCTGCTAAAACAAAATGCCCGTCTGCCATGCATTCAGATGAGTGCTCTTCACGCTACCATGGGAGCAGTCTTGGAAAAAAAACCAACCGCAGTCTTTTTTCCCTAACCTCCTCACCTGCAGCTTCTGGTCCATGTGTGCCTTTTTTTGGGACGAGATCTTCTGCTATATGTGAGAAGTTATGATGGGACCACCCTGCTTAGACCCTCACCATCCTTCTGCTTTTGGCCCCTCTCATCCCATTTACAGGTTTCCTTTCAATCTCTTCTGCAGAAGTGTTTCTTGCCTCCCGGTAAGCTGAAATGGGGAAGTTGCCCATGAAATACACCCAGAAATCTCAATAAAAAGGAAGTGCATTAAAGCCAGATCAGAAGGATGTGCTTGCCCTCCACCCCACTGTCTCTTCATTTCAAGACACTTTTTTTTTTCTGCAGATATTTACTAAGCATCCCCTAGGTGATCAGGAACAACAAAAAACCACTAAACACAGACGCTGATGCTGGCCTCGGTCTGTGGGCTTCTCAGATGTTGTCACACTGCATTTTTTTCTTTCTAAATTTGGTGAGAAGATGCAAGAGATCCACCACAAAAGGTCTCTGTTGCTCAAAAAGAGCCTGTCCCAGCACTGCAAGTACTTACAGGAGTAATTAGGTTTAAGCATGTGAACACTCCTGTTGACTTCACCGCAATTGCCCAGAGAGTTGAAATGAAGTATGCACCTACAGGGTTTTCTTTCTGGAGAGAATCGGTCCAAACCTGCCAGTGAGTCCCGTGGTCCGAGCACGCCAAGGATGCAAGACGGAGGAGCCCCAGCAGGCAGAGATACAGCTAGCAGCCATGGGCCAGCAACAACTGGGGGCTTGAATTAAATCACAGCAGCACTCTTATTTCAGGCAGAGATGCCAGACGATCCTCAGGGAGCTGAGGAGGGGCAGGGAGGAATGCAGCTGCTGTCACCGGGAGAAGGCAGGAGCTTGCTGGGTGCAGGAAAGGCAAGAGGCGATGGCACACCACTACCTACTGGAGGCGAGATGCTCTGTGTAAAGAGGCAGGGGGAGAATCGGTTGATTCCCCCAGCAAGAGAGCCTTGCCTTGACACCAGTTTGTCTTCTGGAGGATGCCAGCATGAGCTCCTCCTCTTGTAAGCGCTTGGCTGACTTCCACCCCAAGCCCAGGACTGACTGCCTCTCAGAGATGGGGGCCTTCAATGAACAGAGTGGATAAAAGCCCTGCTGGGTGATGAAATCCAGGACCAGAGAGAGGTCACAACATTAGCTCTAAGGTGCTAAGACTGTTTGGAAACACCAGAAGTGAAGCACTGAGGAAAGGACTCCCTACACCGCAACAGGCTGAGCTCTGCGTTGTTTCCGCAGAGAGAAATTCCCAGTATTGAACTCCGCCTGGAAAATCCTCCTGCCTTCACAAGGCAGCTGTGCTACTCAACCTTGGGGGAAGGTTTCCTGCCCTTCTCCCTGGCTTTCGTCTTAAAGACAGAGAGCAGATACAACAAGAGAACTTATCCTTCCTCCAGCATCAGCAGGGTCCTGCAGGACCACAGAGAGGGGAGAGCAGAGCAGGACCCTCTTTCTAAACTCACAGCTTGCAAGGAGGAGGGAACTGTGCACCCTCAGTGACACACTGGCAGAGTCACTATCCCCTTCTCTGTGGGGTGGGAAGTGTTTAAACCCGCTATTCAAAAGCACAACATCTGGGCTTAAGGGACCACGGAGAAAGAGCGGTGCAGGAGAAATCCCACACCATCACTCCACTGGACAGAGGCGCCTTCTGTCCCCTCTCCTCCCTTGCTTGCTGCCAAGCCCAGGTGCATCAGTCTGACTCATACCAAGTATCCAAGAGCCGTAAGGTCAGCATCAGTCCCACAGCTGCTTGTATCCTTTCACAGAAACAAATCTCCTGGTCCCACCAGGAAACGGGTAGGAGTACAGCGGACACAGGAAGAAAAACAAAGAATTAATTCATCTGTTATTTTTTTGGCACAGTTTAAGCTAGAAGAACCACCATAAAGCCCTGCAGCAAAACCGCACCCTGCTACAGGAGCAGGGATGCCCGGAGCACCCAAAACATGCTGCGGGGCACCAGAGAGCTTCCCAGAGCTCTTCTCAGCAGCAGGGGAAGCAGAGAAGGTGAGATGCTGGGAGGGGGTGAGCCTGGCTCCATCGCTGTGGGAAGGAGGGCGGGAGTCCCAGAGAGATAGGGCTGCACCAGTTCCCGTTAATTACACAATCACTCTGCTATGTAGGACTAGTTGCAAAATCAGTTGGTCTAAGAAAAAAAAAAAGAAAGAAAAAGAAAAAGACTGTAGTCCTGCTAGCAAAGAAATGCAGCCCAAGCAATTTTCTCCCAATATTGCTGGGATGCAAAGCACTGTCAGCGTAAACCCCAACATACAGTCGCTTCAAGGGCCAGTCCTTTATAGGTGCCATCAGCTGCCAGCATGGTTCCCAGAGGTCCAAGCCTGTATGCCAGTGGTGGGATCCCACCCAGAGAAGATGTTCTTGCAGGAACAGCCTCACCTCTTCAGCAAGGACTAAGGAGCCCTATCTCAGCTGAAGACCCTGTGCTTCTACCAGCAGCCCTCTTAGGATGATAGAGTAGATGGGGGTCTCTGTTTTGCCTTTTAATGATGCTACTCTCTGCTATCTCAAACCTCTCTCCCTATCCCAACACCTCCCTAACCTCTATTCACCATGCTTGTGCAATCCCCACTTTGAAACCAGCCTGGCAGACATCAGCACTTGCCCAGCCCCCTGGGAGCCTCAGTTCAGTGAGAGTGGCACACCAATTTGTACATCAGCTGCGTAGATGGTGTGGCTTACACATTAGCCTGATGGATAGGGTTTGCCCATCTCACCTTCATCCCTAATTCCCAGTTAGCTCAGTCCGTCTTACTCTGCCAGCACTCACTTTTCGGCAGCCAAATACAGAGGCCGAAACAGGCAGCCAGAGATAATCGCAAGGAAACAGGGTGTCTAGCAGCCAAAAGCAGCACGTTGTCTCCTTCACACCAGAACATCTCGTTACAAGCTCCAGAAGCGCGATATTGGGAGAGCAGGGCATCTCATCTGTGCAATTAGCTCAGGGTGCAGGGGAGGGAGTCCAGTCCCAACGCTGCTCCCCGGCAAGCCTTCCTCTGCCCTGACCATGAGTCAGGAGAGGATGTTCCCGAGCCAACGCGTGACCCCATGGGTGTTCAGGGAGGGGGTGCTGTAGGCGGGAGCTGTCTTGGCTCAGCTTTTGCCTGGCCCACGCGGTCAGAGGAGCGCCATGAAGAACGTGTAATTGTGGGCTGGGTCCAAAGAGTCAACAAACACCATGTCATAGTAAGTCTGAAGTACTTGGCTTGAGATCAATGACAACTTTCTTCCTATGACATCCAAAGAGGCAGAAATGAGAGGGAGAGGAAGCCAGGTCTAGGCGCATCCCTCTTCCTCTACCCCACTGCTACCCCTCACCCTCATGCAGAACAGAGGAGGGACCCTCCCTGTGGGACACTTAATGGGTACATCCATAAATCTAAAATCCCAGGAGTTGCTTCACCTTCCAGTGAGAGGGGAGAGGCAAGCTTACAAGCCTTGTAAGAGAAGATGCTTTTGCTCCAGGGGCAGCACAAACGAGGACAAAGGATGAGGGAACAGAGAGAGAAGGAACCAAAAGGAACATGTGAAAGCTGGATTTAAAAAAGGAAGCAAAGAGAGATGGTGTAAGCATTAACCGGGCAGCCCGGCATGGTTAAAAAGATCAGATCCCCTGTCGCACTAGGTGCTGTGCAAACAGGGAGAGATCCCCCCTGAGCCACTGCGGCGAGCTGCCACCCGGGTTTTATAGACCAGGGCCAAAGTGACTCAGCCAAGCCCTGGAGGAGTGCAGCTGGTCCAGCATGTAGAGCCAGCACGGTTACTGCAGCGAGCACCATATCTATATATTAGGTTAAATCAACAAAGCCATTGGGAAAGAGACAGGAAGACAAAACAATGGCTGCAGATAAGACACTCCCAGCCCACACAGGAGGGTCATTACAGGACAAGAGGAGAACCATCGGCCCTGAGGAGACTGGCTCCATCTCTTTGGGATCCCTCTTCACCACAGGGCCAAGAAGCAGGACAAAGGACTCCAGCCAGGATGAATAAGCCATAGGCAACTGCTGCCAAGAGGTTGCACCCCCACCAGCAGACACTGTAGGAAATGCCTAAAAAAGGCCTCCTTACAGCATCACATTGCCTTGTCACTAGTCTTTGCTCACTGAGGTTTGGAAAGCTGCTGAATGAATTTGAACGTTGAATGTCCATTTATAATAAATGGAGGGGCTTTTGCTTTGGCTAGGTGGATTAGATGGACACTGGGCAGCTGAAGACACCTTCAGACATCTCCCATGTTTAGCAACCTATAAGGGCGGCACCGCCTTGTTTCACCAAGTGGCATCTGTGTGATGTGTTTAAGCATCACTCAAAGCCGAGCAACACATTTAGTTGATAGGTTTGTAGGATGGTACTGGTGTGTGAGTACTGCCCTGTGCCCAAGCCATGCTGCTCAGCTGACCAGCACAGCGCAGATTTCAAGAAGTGAAATACAGCTTCTGCCCGATATAAACTTATTACCTCAGCTGCAGCTGGCTTCAAGGCTCTGATGTAGCACTGCATTGTGCAACACAAGCGGTTTTAGCAACCATTAATCCCTGCCTCACGCTGCTGGGCTGATTACTCCAGCTGGGGTCAGGGTAGACTAATGGATAAAAAGGAACCCGCAAACATCATCTGACGATTCCTGCTTCCAAGCTATACACTCACTTCAAGCTGCACCTTGTCCTGGGGAAAGGCACCTAACTTCAGCTTGGCAATATCCACCCGTGCCTCCCTCATCAAGCTGGGCAAAAGATGTGAGCTGTTATGAAAGGGCAGGCAAAAGTATCTTCATGTATCCAAAAAGCCTGAAGACCAACCCATGTCGCTGTCAAGAGGGAGGACAATCACTAATGCTCCAAAGTAAGGCCCGATGAAAAGTTAAGATGAGTCTTTCTGCACAAGGGGTGGCTAAGGCTTTATGCAGGAAGATGGCAACTGGAGTGGAGAAGCAGCAGAAGAGACAAATGCCAGCCCAAGGAAGGAAAAGCCCCACCAAAACAGGGGTGCACAGCCTGGATATCACATTAGTCTCTCCTTGAGGGCAGCTCAGTTCAGACACACTGCTGTCAGCTCCTGTTACGTGAAGATGAGTGACAACTGCAAGGAGGCGCTTATTTTAAGAGGAAGTAATTATTGCCACCAATTTTGGGGGGGGAGAACTTTGCCCATCCCAAATGGCTGAGAGTCGTGATTATTTGGGGTCTGTCAAACCCTGAACTATTGTTGATGCTAATGGCTCCGGAGCAAGCTTTCACTGGAAAGGAAACTGCTTTTGCAGCAGAAAGTCACATGCATGCACAAGCACAGAAGAGGAGATCATATTTTCCAAACTGTCTGGCAAGGGCTTGATAAAAGGCATTGCACATACTGTCTATTTAGCTGCAGCAAGCAACAGATACCTAGAGCTGGGAGAGAGGCTTCTTGGTAATGCAGAATTAATCCCTAGCAAAGGATCTATTTTCAAAACGAGCGTGTAAGCGAAAGAAGCGAAGACCTCCAGCCGATGCAAACTGGCACAGCTTTATGGCAGACAGCGTGATGATGCTGATGTACACCAGCAAAAGCATTTGGGCTTACACATCTGTGCAATAGCAAGAGAAATCCAAATAAACTGAGCTCCAAATAAACTGTCTTGCACATCTCAGACCAGTCGCTCCCAGGTGGCTCCCAGTTTTCAGACCTCTGGGTGCAAGTCACCAATCAAGCTAATAATAGAAGCCCACTGACTGCCATTTCCATTCATTCATAAATCCAGCTGGGTTTGCTCACAGATTTTCCTCTTTACCTATGTATTCCCTGGAGAGTTATCAGACAGCAGGCTGGTATGAACCACCACTGGAGCAGGTGACAGGGTGAACCCAAGTAGCTCCTGGGTTTAACAGTCACCCAATATGCCTCAAGCTGGGGCTATCAGTACCAGCTCTGCTGCCAGCCCCAGCACCCCGTCCCAGGAGTGACTTGTGTAAAGCAGCAAATAACAGAAGCTGTTTTGTCCTGCGTTGCTGCAAATTCTCCTACAGAGGATGGGTGCTGCCAGCCTCCCTGCTCAGGCATTGCACAAGTAGCGGTGGAGCCCCCAGAAAGCTGCTGCAGACCTGCCCATGAGAAAGACAACTCCAAGTGCCGAAACCTGGGATTAAGACACTCCAGCGGCTGCCTCACACATCTGGTGTGTGTTAGGAGGGATACACTGGCAAGGAAAACACACACAGGCTCCAAGCGGGGCTAGTTAACCCACTCATGACTGAGCCGGTGTGGAGGACCCAGACAGCCTGAGGACTGCGAGATACCTGGCCAAGCCTCAGGAGAGCTCGGCTCAAATCTCAGCAGTGGACTGTGCTTCCTAGGTGATAGTGGGAAATCAGGGAGCAATTCAGATGCTTAAACAAAGGTGTCAAGTGCCACTGAGGATGCCTTGGGCTACCTAAGATACCTGCCAAGGCCTGGCAGATGTCACATGGGTCCAATAGGATACCACCTCTTCTGGGTACCCAATCCATAGTGGGCAAGTTCTATGGGTAGGGCATCTCTTCCAAAACATCTCAACCTCAGTCATCTGGACTTGTAGTAGAGATAACCTGTCCTCTTTGCCCTGAGGCAGTAGGCCTTTGGGATAGCCACAGAGCACCCACCCCCACGACACCCTGACCTTGGTTGGGCACTGTAGGTGCTGCTCTAGTTCTGATCATACTGCAGTCGTGCTGTGCAGGACAGCTGACTTCCCAGCATGCACAGCACCTCCTAGGACATATTTTTGACCCATATACCAGATGACCATGATCCAGAGCAAAACCTGGGTAAAGAGGCCCCTGAGTCCCTATCATACACATACACCTGTCTTCCTTTAATTGAAGGAAGGTAATTGAGGAGGTACATCCTCAAGGTTTCTCCTTACAAAGGGCTTGAGGAGAACAGAGCCATGCCACGAGAAGCCATTCCTCATGCATTTGGCTTCAAAGAATGCCAAAGCACCTCCTCAGCGAGCCCAAAGACTCAGTCTGTTGAGGAGCTTGTTGGACTCATGTTAAGGGAACAGGAACTGCAACTACCGGAGGTCAAAGCTCCTGCACAAGCTGCATGTTGCCTTGGGCAGAGCAGAGCTCTCCTTCCTCTGTGCTGGGTGAGAGGGCACTGTCTTTCCCAGACAGGTTTGCGTAGCTGGGCTGCATGTGGAGGATGAAGTAAGAGCAGCAAATCCTTGCGGTGTTTCCTCTGAGCCCCTGAGGACCACAGCAGGTTTGCACTGTCAGTCAGAGGCAGATTACAGCCCCAGGAGCCTGGCAGCCACCAATCCCCCCTGGAGCCTGGGCAACAACTTTCTTAGGGCCAGGACTCTCACTCCCCGCAAAGAAAAAGCTGTTCCCAACAAAAACACAGCACCAACAAGGCCTCAGAGAACCTCCCAGCCAGGTGGTCTGCCTAGATGCAAGTCAGTGTCCCAGCAGAGGCAGCAGCCAGGCTGGATGAGTGCCTGGCTGGGAGTAAGCCCAGCTCTGGAGAGAGCACCGAGGCAGCAAGGAGCCCGCTCAGCTGCCACACAGACCCCCACAGTCACAGGGGTGATGGATGTGAAGGGGGGATGCAGGCATAGCATCGGCTAGGGCTGGGTTAGAGAGGTCAGAGCAGAGGGGCCCAGTATCCCCAGGGCATGCCAAGGTTAACCACTTCACTGCCATGGAGCCAGCTGTGATACCTCCTACCTTTCCAGATACTGCTAGAAAAAGAGCTTTCAGATTTTGGGAAAGGCCTGAAACACCCTGAAGCAGCACGCTGTACAGCTGTCCAGGGAGGATGCCCAGACCAGGAGGGTGGAAAAAACTCCCTCTTTCCTCCCCCAACACACCTTGCACATCTCTAGGCTTCACTCAGCCGTGCCCATGGAGCAGCACTCATCCTGTTTCAGCTGCAGCAAACCTGGGAAAGCCCATGAGTGTTAACCCCCATGGGCAGCACAGCTGCGAATAGACCCTGAGCTGTCCCTACTCTCCATCCCAAGGCCAGGACACCACCCTGTCCACCTATGTGAAATCATATCCCCTGGCAGCAGCTCTCCCTTGGGGACATTTCCACCCTGGGGGATGCCCACCCGCTCCATGCAAGTGGTAAAGCCCTGCCATACCTCAAAACTCTGCCTGGACATCTCTGCTTTCCTCGTTGCTGCAGATTTATTGGTGTTGTCAGACAAATCAGGCCAAGCAGAGCTCGCCCCCTCGTGGGGTGCAGCCAGGAGATAGCTCCCCGCCCCCCCCCAACCAGAGGGGTTGTGTGCCCCAAGGGTGCGGGCTGGGCTTGTGCCTCTGCCCCCCTTCCTCCAGAGGAGCAGGAGCCCCAGCACCACCTCAGCCAGCAAAAGGACTTTTTCACCCCACTCCAGCAATGCTGGTCTGACAAAACCTCCTCTTAGCAGCCCCCAGGATGGTCCCTGGGACGGCCAGCCCAGCCTTCCTCACAGCCAGGTCTCTCCAAAATCCAGGGGCAAAGGGATTCCCACAGGCTTCAGAGCCAGGCTTTACCTCACGAATTTTAAAACAGCCAGCAGAGCCTCTTCTGTAATTTAAAAGAAGTAAAATTCAAATAAAGGCTGCTGGGCAATCCCCTACTTTGACACACAAGTCCAAACCGGTAGCTTTACATTGCAAATCAATTGCAAATTAAGCTTAGAGGCAAGGCAAGGTAAGCCAGGCTTTTTTTTTTTTTTTTTTTTTTTTTTTTTTTTTTTTTTTTTTTTTTTGCAAGGAGAAAGGGGCAGTGAAGGCACCTGATACCTCCCTATAATTAGATATAGTTCCTTATCCCTAATGCCGCTGCCAGGGCACCTACATCCAATTTGGAAATGCTAAAGTATTGCCCAGCTTCATTAAATTATCCATCTGGTCCTCCCCTGTTCATTTCCCTACTATTTTTCCACTTTAATGAGCCCAGCTGGGTCAAACTGTAACCAGTTACTGCTGAACAGGGATCAGCCATCCCTCCATCCCTCCCTCCCCCAAGGAATCTGGTGTGCCGAGGGGGTCCAAAGTCTCTCCATGTATCAGTTTTCCCAGACAACCTCCTTCCAACCACGGGTATACTTAGCAACAGCAGTCATCCTAGCAAGGGCCCTCGAGACTCCTCTAAGGATCTGGGGAATTCAAGACAGCTGGGGATACACATGACAAAGAAAAGCCTGGGGCTTGCTAGCACAGCCGAGCCTCTCCCCAGGAGGTGACCATACATGGGCTGCCAAGAGCTCCCTGCAGCTCATGGGGTGGGAAGCCCCAGAAGGAAGGAGATGGGGGAATTTGGGACAAACCGATCTCTCATCTCAGACCCTGTAGGCAAGAGAAACCTGCCTTGTGAGCCATACTTCCACTCAGGTGCAAATATCCTGCAGAGCACAACCCAAGCCATAGGGATGTGCACAGCCGTGGGCAGAGCAACTAAGGTCAGGGGTTGCCTGAAGCCTCCAGAGCTCTATGGAGAGTGCTCTGAATGACAGACCCAATACACATTGGATTATCCAGCCCTTGTGTAAGACAGGCTTCTCCCACAGCCTCCCACCATCAAGGCAGGAGGGTTGGCTCCCTCATCCTGCACCGTGTTGTCCCATCAGGACAGGACAACCCAAGCAGCCACCTCCCCAGAGCCCACCCCAGCTTCTCACTTCTTTTGGGTAGGCTTCACATCAGGCTTACGCCACGGTGGTTTCCTATATATCAATTTCAGTTTATGGAAGAGAGCATAACACCAGTGTGGTTTGGGTGGTGTTACACTGGCATCAGCAAGACTTTGCCAGCATGTCCCCATTTGTATGGAGGAACAGAGTAAGCTCTGTCCAAATTAGGATTTCTAGGGCATTTCCTAATGCAAGCTCCTCTTCTGTATACACTGGGCACAGTTAAATACATAAGGTTCATTGTTTAAGTAAACCCAGCACCTTTTTCCTCCCCATATCTCCTCACTGTGCTTTTACACCAGGGAGCCTTGGGATTCCCTTTCCTGGCAGCTCCATCACAAGACTCACTGCTCACATCTCCAGCATGCCTTAAGCTATGTTAGGAGCACTGTCCTGACTCTATCCATACACAGGTCAGCTTGAAAAGAGCTTTGTCCTCAAGGAGAGGAGATCAGAGAGCTGAGCTAGCCACAGGGTGAGAAAAGGTAGCCCCAAACAGCAAGCAAACGCTTCCTTCCTCCATTTTGGGAGTGGAAATCACCAAAGCCTAGCAAGGTTTTAAATAGCGCAAGTAAAAGGAGGAGAAATTTAGTGCTGCACATGAAACTATTACACAAGCTGGGAGGGAAAGTAATTCTCCATATTTTAAAAACAAAAAGGAAGTTACTTTTGCCCACTACTTCTTTTTGATCATTTTTTTTCATTCAAATTCCAAAATGCAGCCAGGGAGGAAGGGTTGTGCCACCCTGCCATCAGTATTCATATACAAAATTTTTAAACATGTTTCTAAAGGCTGTAAGTGTTGAGGTGGTACAGAACAGATCTCTCCACACAGCCTCTTATTTAGCTGAAACTCCAGCGGATAAGAGGGAATGGAACAAGCTGACCCAGCCTCACCAGCAGCCCCCACCACCCTGGCTGTGCCAATGTACCTATGGCCACCGCAGCAAGAGGGGAGCGGGAAGGCTCAGTTGCCTTGGGCCACCCCCAGAATCCACTCCTTGCTCCTCCAAGGTGAGCTGAGCCTGTGGCTGAGGCACGGCCAGGCTGGAGCAATGCTGGGAATCCCATAGACCACACTGAGAAACTCCTGCACTCCCCCAGCAGCCAAGGCACCCTCTTTGTTTCAGCAGAGAGTCATGCACAGAGCCTTCCAGCACCTTTTGAAGCTTCCAGTCAAGTCTTCAGCCAAGGCTAATTGCTGTCAGGTGTCAGCCAAAACACTAACTACAACCATTAGTGACAGAAGATGACACACCTTTCTCCTCTCCTTGTCACTCAAGGGTGTTGGGGTTTTTTTTTCCTATCAACATGAAGGGTGCTGGCTTTCAAAAGCCTTGGGGAGAAATGCTAATGCAAGCTTTGAAGCTGGAGGTGAAAAATCAGGCAACCCCCCAAGCTGCCTGGATGCTCAGCCTGAATCCAGTCCAAATCTGAGTACTTCTTAGTGACATACCTCAGCCAAGCTTATCTCCGTCTGCCACCACCACAGACAGATGTGGTCTCTGCTGTCTCTGCTACTGGTCTGTCTCCTTCTAACCCCCATGGAAAGCTGTCCATGTTGGAGCAAACAGACCCCAAATTTTACAATCTCTGCTGATAGAAAAACAAAGCAGAGCAGAGGCACGGGGAGATGTATAACCTTACAGCAACCAGCTTGAAACGTTGCCAAGTTAATTCAGTTAGAGGCATAGGGGACTCAGCAAGAAATCAAATGTGCACAGCGATGGTTGCAAGGAGAGGAGACAGCTGATCTCCACCCACTGGTCTTAAAGATGGGGCTGATTTCAACTGCGGAGCAGGTCCAGCTTGCCAGACCCCTTGCTGAGCTTGCCTGCTGCTGGAGCTGTGGTTCCCCACTTGATCAAACCCCCTTCCAAAGGCTTTGAAGTTCAAAGGCGATGAGACCTTTAGGAAGTCTAAGTCTCTCCCTAGCTGGAGGAGCTTGTCAAAAGCCTGCCAGAGCATCTGATCCATTTCAGCCTCATGGGTCATTGTCCTTTTGGCCACGCATCCTCCTTTCCCACCATCACCCCTCCCAGTTTCCCAGCCTCCCAGTTTTCTGGGACTGGAAGGCAACCGTGGCATTGGGGTACCCAGTCCCCAGGCCTCACCTCTCGCTCTCCCCAGGTGATTCATCTCCCACTTGGTTGACACCTTCGGCACCCTCCTGGCACCCCTCTGAGTCTGACATCTTCTCCCCTGGTTGGCACGATGGCCGCACAGACAGCTCCGTTCACAAGCGTGTCGCCACTGTTTCACTTTTCCTGTGCTCGGCAGAAGTGAGCTGTGCCGGAAACTTCACGGGCTGAGGGTTTGGGGGGATGGGAGAGGCGCAGAGGGAAGGCAAATCTGGGGTTTTTTTTTTCTTTGTTTTTTAAAACCACAACTTTAAGGTTTCACCTCTGCTGGCAGCTCAAGATTGGAGAGTGCTGGACTAACCCAAAGGGAAAGTGGGGAACATGGACATCCCCACCGTGGCAGGGAGAGTGGTGACCCACCGTTCCCCCAGCTGCCCAAGCCACTTATGGGACAGCCAGCATCTCTAAATCGCAGCACCCTGACAGTGCACTGGGTAGCAGGGTGCTGCCCCAGGAGCTGCCGATGTTGTCCTGACTTTGCATCTCTCAAAGCCCACTGGAGCCAAAGGGTCTGTTTCTGCCCTGCAGCCATCACCCCTCACCTCCCTTCCCAGCTCTGCTCCTTCCCCATGGCTTCCTGCTGTTGCCCACATGGCTGGAGGTTCTGCAACACTTCCTGGGGCTTGGAGTCTTATCTCTTTGTCTCTTCGCCACCAGTGAAGGACATGGCCAGGAGCTGGTGGTACAGCCCGGTGGGAGGATGCCAGGAGAGCATGGTGGCATGGCCTCACCCTTTCTTCCCCGCAATGAGGGGGATGACCCTCCCCAGCTTCAGGCAGAAACCAACAACAGAGAGGTCCCATATCCCCATCCCCACAGCACAGCCCCCGCCAAAGCCTCCTCGTCCCCACCAGGAACCCCACAGTGGGGGCAGACCCTGCTGGCATCATGGCACGGGTCAGGGTCCAGCACCCCAGGCAGGCGACACCCGCCTCTCCCACCAAAGCTTTATTTACACCGCTGCTGCCAGGACGCAGCTCTTCGCAAAACCAGAGAGAAACAGCACCCAGTGGGTGCCCTTGAACCCAGGGGGTCGGCGGGGACAGGAGGGAGTGGAGGACGGGTGTGGAGAGGCAGGTGCTTAGGACTCGCCAGCCTCAAACATCTTCTTCCTGCCCTCCATGCCAGACTTCTCCTCGATGTTCTTCCTCCAGTCACCGACATCACGGAGGTCCTTCTCCTGGAGGAGGGATGGGTGTGTGGGTGCAAGCAGTGCCCTGGGGGGCAAGAACCCACCTAGGTGGGACCCTTCACCCGTCCACCCACGAAAAACCCCATGTCAGCTACAGGAACCCAATTTCACTCATGGCGTACATCTTTTTGGGCTGCACCCTCCTTTTTCAATACCATGGGTGCCAGAGGAGGCAATATGGAGCAGGAAGAACATTACAGAGAAAGGCTCACCCTCAACCCTGTCTATCACACCGGGAGGCGTGAGCTCCAAAAACCAGGGGCCAACTCCTGTATGGGCACAGGGGAG
>NW_009650072.1:786302-787748 GCF_000708025.1 Charadrius vociferus | reverse complement strand
AGGTTGGCTCGGAGGTCCATGCAGACCTTGTGCTTGGAGCCCAGCAGGGCCCGCAGCATCGCATCAGCGGACATGCGCACCCTGCGGAGTGGTGGCCTCTTGAACTTGCCCCGCAGATCAAAGAGCTTCTGGCTCAAGTCTTCCAGCTGTGGGGGGACAAAATGGGAGGGGCAGAGAGAGAGCAGGGTGTGGGTTTCGTGAGACGCACCCAAGCGGGACAGGAAGGCACAAAGGATGGGCTGGAGACCTCAGTGAGCGATAGCTCCAAGAGAAACTCACCTCTTTGGTAGTTTTCTGCAGCTTCACCTCTGTGTCATACCTCTCCTCATCCACTGACTCTATCTTGGCATGAAGCTTTTTGCACAGCTCCTGGAAGGAAAAGCAGAGAGGGATGTTGACTACTAGGACCCACACATGTGATTCATCTCTCCTGATCACTCTGGCTCTGAAAGACCTCAGTCCAGAAGACCAGGCTGCATCAAGACCGAATGGTGAAGGGTGGCTCACAGGCCAGCTCCTGGTCTCCATGCTACTGGCTTCATGCAAATGCCGCCTCAAGACATCATTAGAAACACAGCTTTCCTGCCAGCTAGACCCCTTTTGTATTTTTTTGCAGAGAGACTCCAGCTGTCTCTCAAGCCAATTCCACATCCAGCCAGCTCCAGGGCACCCACAGGTGAGAAGGGGGTCAAGATGGGAAGGACAATCTAGATCCACCAGGCTGACTGATGGACCCAAATCCTTTCTGCTCCAGCACAGTGGAAGGGTTAAAGAAGTCTTTACCTGAAGTTCCTGCATGGATCCCGGGAGTGACAGAGGAGGGCAATGCTCTGCCAGGTAGTTTTGCTTTTCCACTTCTTTAGCAGCTGCTTCTTTTTCTATTTCGGTGACAGCGAGCTGGAGCATAGCACTCTGGAAGGCAGCAGGAGGATGATGAGCATGGAGCGGGGGCAAGGGAGGAGGGCAGAGAGGGTTGGCAAGGGAGAGAGAGCCCTGATGGAGAGGCAGCTGGGGGAGCTCCCCATCAATACCAGCATCTCCAAGAAAGGGATACTGATGGGAACCCAGTAAGGAGTGGGGAAGGATGTGGAGGGCCCCCAGAGGAAGAGGCCACAATGGCCTCTTCCAGAAAGGAGAGTGCCGACAGCTGGCTGACTCAGGATGGGAGATGGGATGGTTGGGACATACCTCGTCCAGCCCCAGCAGTATCACGTACCTTCAGGTGCTGCCGACGGGCAGTGGCTGCCCTCCTTTTTTTCTGCAAGTGGGAGTAACAAGAGAAAAGCAGGTTATCAGGTGCCCATTCCCCTTTCCATTCCCTTTTGCCATACAACCCCACAGTCCGCCAAGGACCTGCAGTCATGCCAGGGACTTGGCTCCAGCCAGGATGTACAACTTGACACACAGTTGGTCCCCAAACTAGCAGCACTCAAATAAGAAGCTCCC
>NW_009650072.1:785713-786050 GCF_000708025.1 Charadrius vociferus | reverse complement strand
AACCCAGCTTTGACAACCTTAGGTAGCTAAAACCTATGAAGTGCCTCAGGAAAAGATAATGAGGGTGATGAACTTGAAGATATGCATATAAAATATAACTTCAAACTTGGCTTCTTGGGGCTTTTAGTTTTTTCTTTAATTTCCTCTTCACGCAGACATATGTTTTGCTTTGCACTCAACCACCCTAATGCCCCTGGGCATTCGGGAGCTGTGGGATGTCTTTCTGAGCAGTCCCTGGCACATGAGTGAGAAGGATGTCCAGTCAGGTAAAAACATGAAGGCTGCGGAATTTCTGGAGCTGAAAGACCCAGTGCAGGTGATGTTGAAGGTGATGCTG
>NW_009650072.1:774856-785655 GCF_000708025.1 Charadrius vociferus | reverse complement strand
TGCATTAGGGCACTGGGGAAGCAGGTCCAGGGCATGGGGGTTCATCACAGTGGGAGGACAGACACAACCATGGGGTCTGCAGGCCTGGAGGCTGCCCTGGCTGGCAGAGGTGGAGGGCCACGAGGCTGCATCCCTCCTCCCTGGGATGCCAGGTGAGCCTGGAAGACCAAGCCTGCCCTCCTGTACCTGTGATGTGCTGGAGCAGCAGCAACAGGTCTCCTGTTTATAAAAGAAGCCACAACCTTGACGTGCCACTGCATTGCTGCTGTTTCCTCAGCATTTTGCCCGGAAGACCGAGCAAGGCCGAGTGTGGCTGGGGCAAGGGACGCGCACCCTGACATCTGACATGCTGTGGTGGGGGAGTAAGAAAGCAGCCTTTGGGTGTGTATCTGTGCTGCACAGAGGAGGAAGTGGATAAGGATCTGCAGGGTGAAATGTAACAAAATCTGACTTGCTTTGCATATGCAAATGGTGCTGAGGCCCTCCTGACAAGGCTGAAGGGCTCTGCAAAGGAAAGGCACCCAGCTCAGAGATGCAGCGCACCATCAACCAGTAGGATTTTGCTAGTATGAATCCAGCCATGGGCTACAAGAGAGTAGATCCCTTGAGCACTGTTAGCCCAGGGCTTATTCTCCATCTGAAAACTGGTACCTTAGCATGCAGTGCCCTCCCAGCCTTCCCTGGGGGCACTGGGTTTGATGGAGAATCAAGGAACCTGTTGGACATCAGCACCATATTGTGGAGTTTCTATGTGTCCCTGAAATCCTCTTTTCTCTTGGTGAGGACAAGCTTGAGCTTGTGGTGTTTTGGACGTATGGGGAGGTGTAAAGCAGAGCTGAGGGACAGAGAAACTTGCAAAGAGGAGATATGGAGTGATAAAGCCATACACTACTCTCCCACACCTTCCCTTGCATTTCCCAAGCCTTCAAGCCCAGCCCCACTCCGGCTCTGCCAAAAGCCAGGGAGAACTTCCTAAGGATGCAACCTCCACCCTGCTCATGCTGCCCTGGACCCAGGGCTCAGCAGATCGCCGTTGAGAAGCAATTTGGCAGTGCTGAGTGGGCAGAAAACGAGTGGCTAGGTGGGGGGAAGTACGAGAGGATGCTCGGCCAAGGGCTCGGTGGTGGATGGGTGATGGAGGAGAGGTGGCTCTGGACCACCGCCTTCCCAGCACCACCTCGTGGCCGGCTGGGGAAACAGGAAAGGAGGAAAAAAAGCATCTAACTCCAAGCCAGGCGGCAGGAAAGACCTTCAAATGGGATTTTTCTTCTACTTCCCATCTTTACCAGAAGGACTTAGCAAGAAAGCCTTGCCATGAACCATTCTTCCACACTCAGACCCAGCACCTGCTTTTCCTAAGGACGAACGGTGAAGCCAGGATTGATGCCATGAGCACTGCAAAAGGGAAAAACCCAGCAAGACACACTTACCTCTTCACTGTTCAGGATGAGCAGATGGACAAGGAAGGGAAAGAAGAGAAAGGGGAGAAAAAGGCAGTTAGCATCCTAATCAGAAACAAACAGAGGAATCTTAACAAGCGTAAAAAGTTGGCAGTTGAACAAAAGCTTTTAGATGCCAACAAAATATTAGAGACAGAAAAATGGGAACTTACTCAGACATCTTGCTTTAGATGGTTGTGAGCCTGCAATGAAAACCAAGGGGAAAAAAAGTTCACAATTATTCATACTGGTGGTGGCTTTCTTGGGTTTTAAAAACAAAGCACAATTCCTCTAGAGAGAAAAAAAAAAAAAAAAGAGGAACAGGTTTGCTCTTATTTCCCAACTTCTCCAAATTTTCATCATATGGGGAACTAGACTGCAGTTTGTGGACGAGAACCAAACACAAACCTACTCACAGCCTCACAAACCTCAGCATCAGGGGACTTCTGGCCCAGCACCATTTGGTCCAGTCACAGAGAGAGATTTGTGACAGTAATTCCTGCAGGCATGTTTCTTGTTCGACCCCCAGGAAACCATTTTATGCAATGAAGGAAGAATAGGAAAAAGCTATTTCCAGTTTACTGCTTCACTTTAGCATGCAGTCTTGCCCCACTTCATGAACAAGAACTATTCCAAAGCCTGCAGAGAGGTGGGACACCCTGGGAATGGAGCCAAGCAGCGACCCCAGGTGACAAGGAAGGACTTCAGAGGATGCTGCTGCCAGTATATGCATCCACTGCAGGAGGCCGGGGAGCCTGTCGCAACAACCTCAGCACAGATGACGTAGAACAGGGATTGAAAGTTGTTGTTGCATTGGCAGAGGCACAAAGAGTTTCCCCAGACAATTCCTTGCATTTCCTTTAAGTGGAAATTCTACAGGTACACCACCGCATATTAGGGAAGAGATGGAAGAGCACCTTTGTTTTGCTGTAAATTATTTCCCCGTAAATAGAACTCTACTTTTCTAGCAGAGCAGTATCTCCTGCTTGTGCCTCCTAACAGAAGGATGCAGGAGTGTCGGCCAAGCTCAAACTCAGCTAGTCCTCTGCAGAGCCGGCAAGCCCTCGAACCACAGACATCTGCAGACCTGGGAGGCTCTGTCGGGAGGTGAAGTGTTAATGGGGGCTCATGCCCGAGGGAGGAAGCACAGCTTGCAGGGCCAAGGAAACTTTATCCTGGAAAATGTGCAGACCCATCACATTATTGGGGGGGGGGGGAAGAGGGAGGAAGGGGGGGGGAGGAGGAAAGTGCTTCTAAAAATGGTCAGGGAGCTGCAGAAGGAGCTGCAGCTGTCTCCTCGGACGGCAGCCTTTCCCCGGTGCCAGCCCCCGTGACTCAGGGAGGTCGGGGCGATACGAAGCAAAAGCCACCGCAGGTGGCTGGGCTGCAGCTGAGGGACAGGGCGGCCGAGGAACGCCGGCTATTTTTACTTGCATCCCTGCCTCGCGCCCGCACGCACCCACTTTCGGCGTTAGCGATGCTGCCAGCGCTGAGGAAGCGAGGGGACAACGCCAGGCTGCGGCTCGCTGCCGGCAACGGGGGCTTTAAATCACCTGTTCTTGAGGGGACACACACACACACAGAGCAAATTTGGATGTCATCCCTGTCTGGGGATGTTTTTTTGGTGAGAAAAGCGCTGCAAAGACGGGGTTGGGTGTAAGTAGGGAGCATCGCCAAGTTACTGCCGTCAAGGATCCCACGTCCTATGGCCCTGAGGAGGTCAGCGTTAGGGAGTCTGCGACTCCGCTTGCCCTTGCCACTCAAGCCGGAGAGAAAATCCAACCAAGGGAGGGGAAGGCATGAAACCAAAGAGAAAGAAGGTCGCTGGAAAAGGCAGAGGGAGACTTTCCGATGCACAGACCCTCTCCCACAGGTAAAGGATGGAGAAGGTTTTATTAGCACCCCCATTTCTCCCAGCAGGTCACCCCACCTGGCATTTTTCTCACTATAACTCAGGTGAGTGTATCTGCTCCCCCGTAAACCCCTAAGAGCAAGCTGGGTCAGTAAGAGACATGCAAGACAGCTCACCCAAGTCTGGAGGAGAAAACCAGAGTGCTGCTGGCCGGACAAGACGGACTGGCGAGCCGCAGGCAGCTGGCTGAGTAAGGAGGTATAAAAGGGCTTCTCGGGTGGCTCAGCAGAAAATCCACCTTCTCTTTAAGGGCATGGAGACCTTCTCAGACCAATGATGTGCAAGAGTCCCTTGTGCACCTCCCTTGGCTGGGGCAGGCCAGCCAAGCAGCCCCAGAGGAGAGGACAGCCACCGGGGACGGAGGGGTGGGGAGGGGGAGGACATCTTCTACCCGTGGGGTGGGGAAGCAGAGCCAGCCCGGAGGAGCCAGGGAGGTGCTCGTCCTCGGGAATGCTGAGGAGGGAGCCTTCCTGCCCCTCTTCCTCCCATCAACCTGCGACAGGAGATATGGCTTCAAGGCTGTAGAGAGCACAGGCTCTCTGCACACACCCATCCATCCGCAAGGCGTCTAATAAAATTTCCTGTTGGAGACATAGAGTGGCTTATCCACGGACAGGGGCACGGCTCTGATCACCTCCAAGGGCTTGGGAGCAGCTCTGCCCTTCGGGAATGAAGAGGGGAAAGAGCCTGCACCCCTTAATCCGCTGCCGATGGCATGTGCAAGAGCAATGCCTGAAGGAGCCATCCATCACTAGCACGCTTTTTTTAACCTCACTTACCACACGGGAAGCCTTTGCAGCTCCTCCTCGTGTGAAATATTTCAACACAACTCAGGGTTTTTTTTAAAAAAACAAACCTGTGGAGCTGCTGCGGGCAGCCCCGAGGCTCACTGCAGCACAGGGGCTGGGGAGAGGCAGCAGAACATGGGGGAGAAACCCCCTGCTACCAGCAAGGAAGGCAACCCCCCCCGTGTCTGCTGTGGGGTGCCCCAGATCCATATCTCCATGGGTCCGAGCGAGAGGCAGGTGGAAATGTAGCTGGAAATATTCACCAGCCCAGTCAGAGCACATGTACTCTGTGTGTGTGTGTAGGGGGTCCCATGGAGACAGGAGCCCAAACAGCTCCTGCCCTCCTCCCCCAGCCGACGAACTCCCTCCCCTTTCAGATGGGTTTTTTTTGGGGCTGATTCAGATGTGGCCCTGACAATATTTTCCAGGCGCCTCTCAGAGCTTATATAGACAGCAGCAAATCTGCTGCTGCAGGCTTCCTGCTGTCACCACCTTTCGCATCACGCAAGTAATGCTGCAGATGCTGGTGAAGGAAGAGCAAGTCCTCGAGACAGGGCCCGTGTCTTGCAGGGGTTTGCCCCCACAGCAGGTGGAGGAGGGAGAAACCCCTAGTGTGGACGAGGCTGGGTCCACTCAGGATTTGTCCCTCTGAAACGTCAAGAGGTAGATGGTTTGGGTAGCAAACATCTCAGCGTCGATGTATGCTGGCCTGTAGATCTGAGCTACTCCCTTGCAAATCCATGGGAATCCTGGAAATGCACAGCAAAGGTGCAGTTCAGCAGAGGTTTTGGCTGGTTTTGCCGTTATCTGGGCTCTCATGCATGGCTCCCATGCATGGCTCCCATGACCCATGCTGTAGGTCAGCACCTAGTGAAGCATCTGGGCTTAAGAGCTGTAACAAGGATCAGCCTGATCCAATCCTCTCCCTCGCTCACCTCCTGCATATCCATGTCCCCAGGGCGCTGAGCTCTAATGGAGACAGGGATCTACATCTCCAGGCACACCTAGTGTGGTTTAACCTGCTGAGGTTAAACTCCAGCAGCTTCTGCCCACTAGGAGCATCCCTCACTGCAGCCATACAGGAAGACTCATTGGTAGATGCATCACTGCACCCAGCACCCATCTCCCATCTGGATGTCAGCAAAAAACAGCCACTTTGGCAGGAGGAATGTCTGCTTGTCCCTGCTAAAGCCAGTTTCTCAGAAAAGGAAAAAAAAACAGAGACCAAAGCAAGCACATTTGCAGACAGACACCAGCCACCCTCAACAGCAGAAAACACCCGTTCAGGGACAGCTTAGCTGCTTCACTTGTCCTCTCAGTGCTAACTCCATAAGCCATGGTTGACTCAAGAGTTAAACCAACTCTTTATTATTCTTTCCAAAGTCTCTACAGCCGTTCTCTTTAGCTCCCTACACAGCTACATGCATTCCAGCCACTGCTGGCCCACCAGTCCTTCAAAGAGCAGCTCAGCTCTTGGTGGAGCTGAGAAGGTTATCCATTCAAAAATTCCCCACACCCAAGGAGGTTCCTTCAGCCCTGTGAAATGAAGGCTTTCTGAACCTCCTGGAGTTCAGGCATGCAGCACAGCAAAAGAGATTTGCTCGGAGTTCAAGGTTTTGGTTATCACCTTTTGATAGGGAAGTGTTGGCCTGAAATAGCTAAATAAAGATGATCAAAGAAAGAAGTCCCATGAGCTAAATTTTGGCTAAAAATTATGTGTTTGTAGGATATGGAAGGAGTGGATGGTAAGGTGTGGTAACAGGGTGAGCAGAAGGTTGAGCCTCCAAGTCTGCATAAGGCTTTCCATGGAGCTGCCTTGCACAGAGGTTAAGCTGTAGGGCAGCTCTCCTCAAAAAAGAAAGAGGTTCCAGACCTAGAATGTCATGAGGAAGAAACCCAGTGAGGACCAGGAAGAAGAGAAAAACAAAAACATCCCAAAGTAGGAGCTATGGTTACCGTTAAGAAAGACAGAGGTTTCTAAAGGAAGTAGTGTAAGTGTTTGAGTGATGAATGAACAAGTTTCTTGCAGAAAAACTGAAGGAAGACATAAGGAAGCTTCAGGCAAGGCCTTCAGAAAGGTGCTCAGCTCTGTGAATGTGAAGTATGAGTGAGTGTATTGCACAGAGGCCGTGAGTGGACACACCATTCACGCTTGGGTACCTTTCCTGTGGAGCAGATGACCTTGTTCCCTTCGCTCGTTCCCCTCCACTCGTGCTAGAGGAATGTGCCATAAGTATGGCCCACCATTCCCAGGGCACTTTCATCATCCTGTGAGGCCAGATGGAGGGAAGACCTGGCATGTACAGGAGGTTCTGCCCTCTGCTTTAGAGAGGCTCAGGTGTTGGAAGGACTAGGCTGATGGGTCCATGCAAGGTCTCCCTCATGGCCATCTCCTACACCCTTACACCTTGCCTCCTCTTCAACATGCTACAAGCATCAAGTGGACAAGCATTACGGAGTGACATGACACCAGATGATATTATGTCTTATTTCCAAGGATGACACGGTTAGCAAAAAAAACAAGCCTTCTACTCAGCAGCAGTTGAGCTCATCATAAAAGCTGAGACAGGACCACTGAGCAAACCAGTGTCTGAACTCCCTCTGCTTTCCCAAAACCACATCAGATCAAAACAAAGCACATGCGTCCCATCCTGCCCAGAACACTCCCTCTCCCTCCAGTGTATCCTTAGAAGAGCTCCCCACTCCCTAATTCTGCCAGCACCAGCCTCTAGGAACTGCTACCAAGGAAGGCCACTGCCTTTGCATCTTGTGCCAGTGCTGTCCTACATATTCCACAGCTACAGTCACCTCATTCACCCATGAGATGGAGTTAAGGCTTTTGGATTTTCCTCTTCAGGGCCGCTTCCAAACAACACAGCCACCCTGTCCATTTAGCTCCATGCCATCTTCCTTGAAAGGGAGTGCTTCAGGCACATGATGTTGATGCCCCCAGGCTGCAGGGACATCTCCAAGCCCACCAGCAGGTCCTGATGACACTCCTGGATGTTCAGCGGGTACCGTGCCCTCACGAACTCATAGGCTGCCAGCAGCCTCATGCTGTGCTTGACCATGAGGTACTGAATGACACAAGTAGGACCTAGAGAGTAACCATCCCTGCAGTGGATGAGGACACGCTTCCCTTTCTCCAGCGAGGCTTCAATGCACTCATTGATGTCCCGGAAGCAGGGTTGCCCCTTTTTGTGACGATCCCCATGGAGCGGAGCCTGGATGTCAACCTTGAGGCGTGACCAGCTGTGCCTGAACCCTCCCCGTCGGCACGTGCAGGGGATGACGCTCAGGCTGCAGTCCCTGGGCAGGCTGCTCATGTCAACGATGCTGTCAATGCTGTTGGTGCACAGCACCCGCCCACTGTAGGCAGCGTTGAGGTTCCCCAGGTAGATGCCATCAGTTATCCGAGCAATGATGGGTCCTGTGAAGGGGAAACATGCAGGCTCTCCTGGTTTTGGACAGGTGGGCTCCTCAGGATGCGGGTTCTTCTTCCAGCTCCCCCTGAGGGATTTCTTGGAGCTGGCATGTAGCAGGGGGCTGGAATTGGGTTTGGAGCCCCACGATGGTGGCGAGAAGAAGGAGAAGCAGCTGGAGAGCTTGGCCTTGGAAGGGGAGTCTGCTGGACAAGGCAGAGGTGGAGCAGGGGTGGGACTGGATCTGAGGGCGCAAGAATGGGATGCCTGTGCCAGGGACCCCATGCTGTGGGCTGCCCCTCCACTCTCAGCTTCTTCCATCTGCAAAAATAAAAGAAAGGAGTGGTGAAACCACAGAAACTCGGCTCTCCAGCTGCATGAGCAAGGAGGCACGAGCTGGCAGCTGGCTTTGCCCACAGCAGCACTTGGAGACACCAAAGGTCCCGAAGACCTTGCACATCACCAGCCCAAATACCCATCCATCCTGTTCTCCTGGGACAGGCACCAACATGCCGTAAAGGCTCACCTGCACCTGCAGACTGTTCTGCCAGTCCTGGGGTGCCAACTTGCTGGAGTGGTGGTCCTGTCCTGCTGATGGCAGTAAGCAGACTGACCGGTGTGTTCTGCCAGGCTGCACGGCTATGGACACCACATCCCCACCCTTCTCCTCATGCGCTTCACTTTTACTCATCACCAAGTTTGGACAAGAGCCTGTAGGAACAGAACAACTCCATATGGACACACACAAGTACTCACACACAGGTGCTTTTGATATGAACACTGGCCTTGACAAGAAAAAAGGCATTTTAATGATCCCTTGCACTCCAGAGGGACACTTTTCAGTGTGGGCTGCTCAAGGGGTTTGCAACTCATTGCAAGCTGGAGCCAGGAGGAAGGATGGCATTCCAAACTGAAAACACGAAGGGGTGAAGAGCAGCTGCAGGGAGAGGGCAATTAACAGAAAAGCCCTCTGGATGAAGCTTCAGTCTCCAGTGAGAGAGAGGCTGTGTTAGCCAGGGTTAGGATCGCTCTGCTCCCAGCCCAGCCCCAGGCACAGATCTCACTCCTCAGGGGAGCTTTTCCCACTTCCACTCTGGACACTTGGACCAGAAAGTGCCTCAGACCCTGCCACAGCCCTGCCCTTTCTCCACGGCCCCAGGCTGAGTTGGCAGGCCCTCTGGAAAGCCAAGCCAACACCTCTGTCCAAAGGTGGTGGTCTGTGCCCAGGCCTTCAGCAGCTGAGGTGATCCCTCCGGCATTCCCTCTGAGCCTGCCCCTGGATAGTATTACCACAGTGACCTGACACCTGATCACAACCCCCCCGTGTGTCTGCACGTCCTCAAACCCTGCTAAAGACCACGACATGACCCAGAACGTGTCTGGAGAACAGGCTGAGACCTCTGTGTGCTCAAATGAGGATGGCTGCAGCATGTCTTCACTCTCAAAAGGTCTTTCAGGCTCTCTGCGCCAAAATGAAGCAACAGCAAGAACACTGTGTTATTAATAAAGTGGCCATAGAGCTCAAAAAAAATAAAGAGCAATAAAGCACAAAGTTCTTCTCTCCCCAAGGTCACCAACTGCCCTACAAACCCGTGGCCACGTAGGGAATGATTCTCCAGAAACTATCGATTTTAAGCTCACTGGCTTTTTCCAAGTGCTGTTTGACCACAGACACCACGGTTTATAAAAAAGCTGGGAGCTGTGAAGACCCTCAGCAACCTCACCTACCTGCACAACACTGAGAGAGAGCCATGGGAGAAGACAGCTGCAAAGCGATGGGCCTCTGGAAGGTCTTCTGGAGGTGCTTCGCAATTAGGCCTGGGAAGGGAGAGGATGAGCTCAGACTAGGAGAAGGCCGAGGCAGGAAAACTCAACACCCAACCCCACTGAGCATCTTTCAACACCAACCCCCATGCTGCTTACTCAGCGTGTATCTGAGACAAGAGTTTTCCCCTATGAGCCAGACCTGAGTTCAGCAGATAACCAAAAGTCAGAGGTCATGTGGGATGAGTGCAACCAAAGCAGAGAGACCTTCAGAAGATTTTGTTTCTGGCCTTTGCAGATGTGAACATGTCCTTTGTCACATCCCAAGTAAAGTTCCCCACCAGCTTTTTCTAACACCAAGTGTTTTAACTGGGCTGTCTTAAGTGACGCCCTTCATGCCAAAATTCAGGTTCCTATGTCAAAACTGCTCTTTTATGCGAGTTAAGAGGAAAATGCTCTCCATCCAGGGCAAACCCAGATACTGACTGGGCAGAAGCCTCCACCTGAGCCAGCCACCTCCTTCACAGGCAATGAGGAGAACTGGCTCTTCCAAGGGTGCAATTCTTCTCATCGTAAACGAACGATGAATGATTCACTACTCAAACTGCCCATTTCCCACCGAGGGCTTGTTGCCCCCAGATAAGTGGCTCAGACAGGGACATCTGCAATGTCCATGTCTATGAGCAGGGTGATGAAACACTTGTTTGCAAAACTACCATCTTCCCAGACACTGCTCACAGGATTTAAAATAAGATAAGGGTTGGGGTGTTTGCAGGTCAAGACTTCATTTCAGCTCAGTTGAACTCCTATTCCTAACTGACTTTGTGCTCATTTCTGCTCAAACTAAACTGCACTCAGTGCCCGCAGGGGTTTCATCACCTTTGTGTGAAGTTAGCAAGGCTGGTTGAGAAATCCCCGTCTTGTTGACTTGCAACAAGTCATTACAGATGGGCATGCACTTACCCGTAATGCCCATCTTCTTTGGGGGGCATCCTTTGTCTGGCAGGGTGACAGCGCTGAAATCCTTGTGCTGCTTCTCTCCTGGCTGCATCCTGCCAAGACCTGAAATAGGGAGAAATGGGAGGTTTGATTTTTTTTAGGTCTGTCCACAAAGTTCAAATGGAAGGAGCCATCAGGGAACGTCTCCGCGCACCCATTAGCAGTCCTGTTCCTCGAACGGGACTGTTTGGGGCAGGAGGCAGCTGCCCCATGAGGGAAACCCTCCTCCCTTCCCGTCCACAGCAGTGAAAGGTGCACCGGGATGTAGAGTGGTCCTAAAAACACCTCTGTGTCACCAGACTGATCCAGAAGCAAAACAAGCCCAGTCTGGGGCAGCAACAGTCCCAGACGCCAAAACCCCAGCAGCAGTTGGGGCAAGGGAGAAGAGAAAAGGGGACAGAGAAGAGAGGTAGGGGCAGGGGAAAGGGGGCAGGAAAGAGGGGGGGAAAGGGTAGGAAAAGAGGGATAGGGAAAG
>NW_009650072.1:750197-774126 GCF_000708025.1 Charadrius vociferus | reverse complement strand
AAAAAAAAGATTGCACGGCAAAGTACACGTTTTCCCCTAAAACTGTGAGGTATTAATGATGCGAGTTAGCGAATATTTATAAAACGGGCACACTTGCTCAATGTGAGAAAGGCTTAGATACTCTCCAGCTCTCAAAAACTGTGAGACTAGCCAAAAAATCTGTGTCTGGAGGACAGCCAGCACATACCCAGGCTGAATGATGACAGCCCATAATCATTTTTATCTCATGGCAGATGACTGGCAACAAGTACATATAAGGCTCAGCCTTCTCCTGGTGCAGTTCTCCTGTTTGATTTCCTGAAGTGTGGGAACAAATGTCATAACAATCACTGAATGAGGGAATAATTCACTTTGGGAGGGACTTCTGGAGGTCAGAAGCCCTGGATCTGGATGTAAATAACTGAGATTATAAATCTTAATAGCAAACAACTTGATTTTCAGTCCTTCTTGCCTCCTTTAACAGACTCCTGCCTGGCCCAATCCTGCCACCATCCTGCAAAGCTGCTAATTAGATGCAGAGGGACTGTTCCTTGCATGAAGCAGAGGAACAAACTCCCCAGCCGCCACCCAGACACCTTGCACCATGCAGACTGGCTTTGGATACCTGCTTTTGGCCCCCTTAACCCACCAGCAAAAACCTCTTTGCCCCTGTGGTGCAGGATCAGGATGGCTCCTGCCTCCTGGAAAAAGCTGCATGAACACCTGCAACATCACCACCCAGGTAGCAACTGGCATTGCGGCAATGGGAACAGGCTTGCACCAGAGCATCATGGCTTTCTTGCCCTCTCGCACACGTGCTTCATCTCCAGAAGAAGGGATCTTGGCTGGTGAGGCTCTACAAGGGCCACAGACCAGATGAGAGAGACCCAGACTGGAGCATGTACCTGCCCTGCCCTCTAGATGCAGACAGAGGAATCCAGCACAGACACACACTGAGGAGGAGTTCATGTCCCCCTCCTTTAACTTTTCTTCTTGCATCTTCCACCGGGGAATCTGCCTGCTTCAGGCCCCCCAAGTACATGAGGAGCATCAGTTGGGCAGGAGATGCTAAGACATCTGGCCTTGGCAGATAGGGGACAACTGGCCTTGACAAGGCCAAGGTGAAAAGGAGATGCTTGCACGCGAGATGAGGCCGTCCTCTTTCCCAGGAACAGGCTCCCTAGAGGGCTGCGTTCACTTTGGGTGAAATAAGCCATGAAACAAAGCTCAACTCCACCAGCCTGGCTTCAAATAGCTGCCAGCAGATACAAAAAAGGATCCTGCCAGAGGAGAAGAGCACTCAAAGCCTTGTTGCAGGAGCACAAGGCAGATTGAGAAGGAAAAGTAACGATGGAGGAAGAAAGCAGCCTTGATAGTGCATTAAAAACTGGAGCTGGGTGGAGATCATCCCCCACCCACTCACCTCTCCCACTTGAGCAAACAAGGCAGTTTGCTGAGTTTCACAGCACCAAGGATCAGCCCAGGCTGCCTGCAGCTGCCCCAGCTGGGTGATCGCTCCCAAGGTCCCAGGCTTCCCCCTAAAATGTGCCACGGGCTTCCCTCGCCGGCTCTGCTCACCTGGGACTGCACCGGAGATTTGGGCTCTGCACGAGGCCAATGCTGGAGAGAGGAGCGGTGGGCACCGGTATTGGGGGTAACCTTTCTCAAGGAGGGGATGTCCCTGCACTTTCTTCACCTCTGTCCATTTTGGGAGTAATATGCATGTGCGTTTATACCTAGTGCCATAAATTGTGCAGTGAACCTCAAGGCCGTGACTTCAAACAAGCAACAAACGTGCACACATGCACACACACACACAAGAAAGGCCTGTTCTCAGCACCTCCAGAACCCTCCTGGGTCCTGCATGGCCCTAAATCACCACACAGTAGAACCAAAAAACAACCTGGCGTTGGACTTGGGACCCCAAACCCAACTCAGAGATGTTCCTTTCTGCACAGCCTGTTCCAACCTGATATAAGGCCAACTGAAGGTTGAGGCTGTAAAATATCCCTTTACAAGTCTTTCTCAGGTGACTTATTTCCTCCTCCATCTCATTAGTGGCTGCCAGCAGATGCTGTTTCCCCAGCAGAAGCCACACTCCACTTATTCCAGCCGTCTCGAAACCACCCTGCCATTTCTTCCCTCCTCCCGGCCACGGTGAAGCCTGGAGAATATTTATCAAGAAGCAGACGCAGCAGCTTTTTATGGTTAAGCTCAGGTCATTAATCTCTATCGAGAGTTTTCACAACCTTCCTCAGCTTCACCGTGTTTGTTTAACTCTCGGATGGTCACTCCGTGGAGCTCTGGGTAATTGCAGATTAACTGCTTTTCAATATTAATGGCTCTTCATTCATGCACCACGCTCTCTCCCCTCCAGAGCCCGGGCAATAGCTATTTAATAATATACTTTCCTTTTCTCTTTTGGGACGAAATACAATGACATCTTCTGTGTGCTATGGCTGCTTTGTAGCAGAAGTATTTCGGAGCAAAGGCGATGCTCTCCTCCAGCCAAATGCAGTGAGCTTTCTCCTGCAGATGGCTCAGAGGAACTGATCCCAGGCCACCCCAAACTGCAGTGTATTCAAGGATGGGCAGGGACAGGGGCACTTCTCCGATGTCCTTATCCTTCTAGGAGGGTTCTTCACTTATGTAGCCCCCACCCAAGGCCCCAGGGCAGGACAGGAAATGTGGCCACAAAAACTTCCCAGATTACATGAAACATGTTCAGAAGTGACATGAAGGCTGCAACCCAGCCTTCGTCAGGGTAGTGTGATCTGATCATGGCATGAAAGCGAGAGCCTCAGCCCCTCCAGCTAGGCAGCTCCTCCAGGTGCCGGGAATGCAAACCCTGCTGCTCCAGCACAGTAGAACCACACGGTGTGGATGGAGCCAACACTGTGCTGCCTCATCCACATGGTCTGTGGGAATGGTCACTGGTGAGTCCCATACTCTGAGTCACATCTTGGGGTTCACAAGTGAGCACGGGCTGGGAACGTGCTAAGAGTGAAGCCATGTGGACAACCAGTGGGTGATTTTGCTGTCTCATTTAACCTCTAGCCAGGACACAGAGCATGCTTATTGCAGAGGCACTAAAGAACTAGTCTTGTGTCTCCCACACCTTCCTCACCAGCCTGTCCTCTTTTTCTCCCCTCAAGCCTCTTAGACTGCTTCAAGATCTTGGTCTTGTTTAAAAGCCTTCCCAAGAACTCGCCTTTTGCCGAGTTGTTCGCAACCGAAGAAACTGCCCACCCCAGGCTGCCCGCACATTAGCCTTCCGCTTTAAAAATATCAATGGACTCAGTGGTTTTGCATGAGCTTGAAGCTCTGTGTATTTGTCCCCCCGGCCCGCAAGTGGTTGGGATGAGCCAGCTCCTGCGCCCACGCTGTCCCCTCCACGTCCAGCCTTGCCCTGGGGTGCTGAGCTGCTCCGCTCCGGGCATTACACAGGGCATGAGCTGCACCAGCAGCCAGATCATCTCTTGGCCAAAAAGAGTCCCTGGTCCCCTCTTTGCTGACACTGAGCTGGGACCAACACGTCTAGATGCTGGTGAGCGGAAGCCCCTCACCCGTCCGCAAGCCCTCTGTCCTGCCCCCCCCGGTGAAGGAGGAGAACCCCACTATCTGGGGGGCAGGGGCAGCTTGAGGTGGGACTTCAGTCCCAGGGCTTTGTCAACCACATCTGGGGGCTGCAGGCTGTGCCACTGGGCGAGGGGCCGGCGTGGGTTGGACAGCATGTCAGACCAGTGCCGCAGCTGGTTGCCTGTGGCCCGGCAGCCCAGGAAGAGTTTGCCAATGGGCTCGTTCTTGGTCACTTTGTCATGATCCCAGACGGAGATGACCACATCCACATTCTGGAGGGGGACACATAAGAAAGATGGTCAGTGGGAGGGGGCTTGCCAGAGCAGGGACCTGCTCAGCCCTGGGCGCTGCAGGGAAACCCACCTGGATCTGATTGAAAGGCACCTCAAAAACAAACACCTCGTTGAAGTAAGGGCTTAAGGTGTTTTTCTTCACACTTGTCTTCTTCTTCTTCCATTTCTTCCTGTTCAGGATGAGATGCACCTTGACAAAAGGATCTGAGGAGAGAGAGGACATGGCTGGCAATTTTTGACTGATGAGCTCAGCCACAAAACAGCTTCCCTGGGCCATTCCCAAGCAGAGCGCAGTATCCCACTTGTCACTCCTTGTGGTGAGCGTCCACCCTCTTCCCCTTGCCAGCCACCCCAGACCTCACCTTACCTTGCTTCCTCCTGCCACAAGCCCTCCATACCATCCAGCCATGACATCTCCTCATGGGAGATACCTCCAGCTCTGCCCAAAGCTGGAGTATCTGTGCTAGGGAAGGCTGGGAGCTGGCCAAGAGCTAGGTATGATGGTGGCAGCAGGAAGCAGGTCTTGGCACCAAGAGCTTTCAAGGCTTTGGTGCCATCATTAAGGCATGGGCAGGAGTAGGGAGATCTGAGCATGAGCAGCCCTTGCTGACCTGAGAGCCCATGGGAGTCCATCCGCTTCAGCTTCTTGGCTTCCAGGATGAGCACCATCAGCTTGCCAGTGCTGGGAACATAGCGCAGTGAGAAGCAGATCTCGCCCGGTTGCTCTTCCTGATGAAGAGCCAGAAATGAGCACCGGGCAGAGGAGCTGGGTCACTTGGGACTGGAGCACCAGACTGGTCCCAGGTTTCCTGGGTCTCCCCCACCCTCATGCTTGCCTTTACGAGCCTGCTTCTTGGGGTGGTGGCAAGTGAAGCAACAGCACATCCCTCCCAGCAGAGTTTCCCACCCACCAGGACCAACCTCCACTTTACTGGCCGCCGCCAGGTTGCTCCACTGCTCAATGACATGCTGCAGGTTGACGCTGGCCAGGGGCAGCCTTATCTCACCAATGATGTCATGCTTGGCAAAGCGGTTGAAGTCATAGATCTGCATCACCAGTGTGGATTCCGGCACCTCTGCCTGGGGTACCTGCAGGGGAGGACCCGAAAGCCTGGACTCACTCTTAGTTGCAGCCGTGCCCCACGGGACAGGGCAGTGGATACAATACCAGATCTTTCTCTGACACTTCTCCATCCCTGTTGCAAAGGCATCTCACTGCCTGGAGAGGTTTTTGTCCAGGGACTAGTGCCCATGCAACTCTCTCGATGGGTCAAAAAAAACATCATCAGCTATAATTTCCTACCAGGAAAGTGAAGCTCTCATTGAAGATGGGGTTCAGGGTCTTGCGGTAAACCTTGGTCTCATACTTTTTCTTCATATCAGACGTTAGGTAGACTATCACATATGGATCAGATGTGCCTCCGCTGTCCATTGCCTTCAGCTCAGCTGCCTGCTTCACGCCAACTTTCAGCTTAAAAGGAGTGATGCTTAAGGTCACCAGGTGGAGGAAGATGGGGCCAGATGACCAGGGGCTTAGTGGAAAGCAAGCAACTGCAGCAGGGAGGACACCTCCACACGAGGTGCGTGTAAGAGCCATCAGGGGGAGAAATGCAAGAGGTCCACCATGCCACCAGGTATGGTGCACCTCAGTGGGCAGCAAAGAGGGACCACACAAGAGAAAAACCTTTTCCCTGCCATGCCATGGCCGCAAGCATCCCCACCTCCTGCGCACGGAAGTTGTATTCCAGGGAGTACTGCAGCTTTCCTCGCCCAGTCTGCTCCACGCCCCGCTCCAGGTCCTCCATCTCAGGCTGGACCTGCGGCAGAGAGCAGCGCTACACTCAGGATGTGCTCAGCCACATCGCTGGCCGTGCCATGCTTCCACCACCCCTGGGACCGGGCAGCACGGCAGCAAACCTGTCAGGGAGGAGGGAGGTGGGGGAGAGGGGAAAGCAGGACGCACAAGGCTGGCTGTGGTGGAGCTGCTGACAGCGTGCAAGCTGACTCTCTCCTTCTTCTTGGGCTTCTTCTTGCAACAGCAGCACCTGATGATGCAGACGAGGAAGAGGAGGAGGAGGACGGCCGCTGCCACAGCCACCGCGATGAGCGCCCATTTGGGTACTGGTGCAACATTCAGGGAACGGAGATGGACAGAAGAGTTAAAACCAAGCAAGAACATGGAGAGTGCATTTAAGCCCCTTCCTGGTGCTCCAGCATTAAGGAGTTGTACTTTCAAAATTGCCCCTATAATCCTGAATAGGCTCCGTGCAGGGAGGCTGCAGCTGGAGAGCATTCCCCAAGTGGGCAGCAAGGATGCCCTGCGCTCCCCGAGCAGCACGGTACCCCTCTGCAGCATCCCCACCACAATGGACCCCACTGGAAAAAGGGATTTGGAGGGAGGGAGAAGTGGATACACAGCCTTAGAGTCCAGGACCCACCCCACCCCCCCCCAGATAATGCTGCCTGAGAGAGCAGGGCCAGCGCTGCTGTACTCACATGGGATCCGGCTAAGCCAGCCGCCCAGGAAGCCCGGCTGAGCCGTGGTGGCGATGGCCACGGGGCTGCTGGCAAGCGGGGAGGCCGTCGCCGTGCCTTTCCTGGCTGCCACTGCCATGGCTCAGCTGGAGTGACCCGGGGACGCAAGCAAAATTAACAGGGTGGGGATATCCTTTCCAGTAACGCGTGTGCAGCCGGTGGCCCAGGGCTCTAATGAGAGCAAACACAATTAAAACATAGAGCGCAGGGTAAGCATTTAGGGCTTGGCCACTTTGGCAATGAGGTGTGAAACGGCGCAGGAGGGAGCCGCGGGCAAGGAGGGCTCTGCGCCAGACAGCCCCTCGCCTACAGCCTTCTCCTTTATATCCTTTCAAGCCTGCCTTCAGAAAGGGGAGGGAGCTGGGGGATGGATTAAGGAGTTTTCCGTTGTTTTTGAGAAGAGGAATCACCTGGCTGTAGGGGAAAAATACCCAAGAGCTGTTTTGTGCTGTCTCTTCCCCGGCCAGGCAGCATGAGCTGAAGGGTTTGCTCAGCCTCAGGCGCAAAGCCCACCACTAGCCAACACCTTTTTTCAGCTATTTTCCCCCACCCTCCTCGCAGGGCTGAGGAGAGGGAGGGTTTGCTCCTGGGCTTGCAGCGGGGTTGGTGCCCGCGTTGCAGGTGGCAGTGGTGCCACCAGACTGGGGTCATGCCGGCTCAGAAACTTTGTGTAAGCCCAACGCGACCTGTGCACATGGCAACACTGATGCAGCTTAAGGGAAGGCTTCAAACTTAAAGTAGAAAGGTTTTTCACTACTGCTGTCCCCATAGCAAGGCTCTTATTCTACCATGAACACTTCCTCGTAGCCAAAACTTCCTCCTTGCCTCCTTTCAGGCGAGAAGCGGCAGCGGGAGAGATGTGCCAGGAGCCAGGCTGCACGGTGAGTAGGTCTGCAGCCACCACGGCGCTGGTGGCACCCGGCCCCATTGGCACGACCAAGGCTGGCAGGTATGTGCTCATCTGCTTCAGCTGCCCCAGCCATCCACTTTGCATCCGAGCTGGTCCCACTGCTCAGCACTGCCTCGCTCTGCCTGCGCTCTGCCCACTTTCTGCCCACCCCACAGGGCCATGGCTCCTTGCACGGGGTTCCTCCTGGGGAGAGACCACCTCTGCGCTTCCCTCCACTGAGCTTGCGGACCCCGCAAGAGCCTTTAATTTTTCCAACAGTGGGCTTTGCCGTTTGGCAGGCATTGGGCTGGAGGGATGCAGGAATTGCTGTCATCCCTGCGACATCATCATTGTAGCAATGAGGTACAAGTTAAGTGACTTGCCCAGGGCCATCTGGGACATCTGTGCTGTTGGACACCCACACTCTGCTTGCAGCCTCACCGCCAGCAGCTTTAATGATCGGTTTCTCCTGTTCCCGCATGCAGAAATCCGTGGCCGGTGACATGCCTGTGATATTTAGGAGGCACTGGGCTGTGGCTCCAGGCTGTGGTGGTGGGTTGACACAACAGTGTGGGCAAGCAGGCACCCACCCGGCACAGAATTAAGTGTCTCAGCACTTTTTGCCTGCCAGACCTCCATGGGCTGTGTCACATTAATCTCACACTGGCCCTGGCTTAAAAAAAAAAGCTCATCCCAGCCCTGCAGGGTGACCTGAGCTGCTGTTCTGAGGACAATGGGGACAGCCCTGCTGCGGTCTGGGACAGGCAGCGTGGTCCTGGTGGGCTCTGCAGGGAGCATCAAGCAATCCTGCTCCTGGAAAAGGGGCTGGGGGAGCCCTGCTGCTCACTCCCACCCTGTGCTGACCAGACTCCCGAAACCAGACTTACCGATGCGTCTCCTTTCCAGCCTTCCTCTCCCTTCCCTGCTGCGTGAGCTCCGGGCCCAGCCGCCGCGCGTGGCAGGGGGATGCTGCGGGGTGAGATGGGACCCCGCCGGGTGCAGAACCGAGGCTGCAGCAGGGATGGTGGCTGCACAGCACAGCCAAAACAGGAAAGTCTGCTTTGCCAGCCCAGGAACAAGGTGGCCCCAGCAGCTCCGTCGGCCCCACCTCGCCGCTGACCCAAGCAGTGCTCACGCAGGCGAAAAGCCACCAGGGAACTCCCTGCCGGACCAGGAAGCAAAACCTGCCCTCCCACCTGCGAGAAGCCGGCGGGCATCACTGCTCAGCTCTGTGCCCTGGCAAATTCCCTTCTTCAAGTTACCCCTGCAGTGATGCTCGGCTGGACCACGCAGCTGCACGCACCTAGAGCAAGGAGACGGATGCTTGCAAGGGGATGGGTGCATGGCTGCATCCATCCCTGGGGAGCCCTGTGCTCGGGGAGCCCAGCTCTTTGGCTCACAGGGGTACGCAGTAGTTTAATGCACCATGTGAGGGCTTGCAAAACGCATGCGGCAGTGGGGATGAACAGAGATGCTCCACTCCAGCATGGCAGGGAGTACAGACGGGGTGAGGGGACACTACTTGGGAGTAGCACCAGGCGCATAGCCAGGAGAGATGTCACCAGCATCCCTGTCACATTAAATTTATGCTTGCACACTTTTTCCCTTGCTGTCAATTCATCAAAGTCAGCCCAAAACCTGCCTTGTCACTGCACAAATTTGGGGCAGTGCTGGAAGCAGGGAGCAATACTGCCGGTGCACGATGGCTGACGTGGACATGGCGGGGAGAGGCCCCGGAAATCAGACATGTCCCAGCTCTGCCTGGCCACCCTGGCTCACCAGTTCTGCCAGATTTTCACATGGCCACCAAGGCGTTGCCATACCGGGCACCTGGCCATGGGACAGATGCCTGGGCTGCCTCTTGGTCACCTAAAACCTGGCCCTGCTTGCAAGCGCCCTGCACTCCTGCTGCTCAGAGAAGCATTATCTCCATGAGCAGGAGATACTGCAGCAAACATCTGCGAGGGGAAACATGGATGCCAAAAAACTTTTTGCTCTAAACTGGCAGTCCCGGAGGAAGCACGGGAGAAATGCATAAGGGGGACATGGGGAAAAGGGAACATGCCCAATAAAATCAATCAGGGAAAGGGGGTTTGCATGGGCATGCTAAAAGCTGAGCGTATCAGTAGCCTTTTCAACAGGCTGTTTGCTAGAGACAAGCATCTCAGTGAAGCCAAGGTGTGCAGGACCCCCGTTGCAGCCTGCACTTTGGGAGATTTGGTGATGCCGGTGATAACCTGGTGCCACACAAGGGGACAGCTGCTCGGCCTTAATTCAGGTGAGTTTGGTCTCCTTTGGCAGGAGCCAGGCTGGGGAGGCTGCTGTTCTGGCCCATCTTCCAGCAGCAGGGCAGGGACGTGCGCCAGCTGGCCAAGAGAAAAGCTGCAGGATGGCAGCCACCCCTGTGTCAGCCCCACGATCACCTCCCACCCTCCCTTTCTCACTCTTGGGCAGAAAGGGGGTGTTGAAATACCCCGGCAGCATGAGCCTCGCGGGGCTGGCTGCTGCACAGCCTGTCGGGGGGAGCGAGGTCCCAGCCCAAAAAATCATCCCTGCGGTGCATAACAGGCAGCCTCCAGGAAGGGAAAAGAGATCCAGAAACATGACAGTAAAATTGCAAATGTGGCCAGACCCCCACCGCACACTGCCACGCTCCACACCAGCCCTTCTCCCTGGCTCAGCTCCCTGCATCCATCTGCGTACTCTGCAAGCCACGCTTGAACAGGTACCCCTATATTTTTGGTCAAAACCACAACCGTTATGTATTCAAGGGCTGGGAAATGAGAGGTCTGGATGCGCTCTATAAATACCCCCACTACAGAAATAGACATCGCCGCAGCGCTTGTGGGCTGCAAGCAGCGACTGAGCGCAAGCTCTGAGGGGGCCTGAAAAGCGGGACCAGGGCTGAGACCCTTCCCCGTGAGCGTGGCCGTGGCCAGGCCCGGGCTGCTGTGAGCCGCCTGTGTGGCGCCAACTGGGAAATGCAGTCTAGCCCGGGCATGATGCCAACCCAGCGGGCTGCCTACAAATCCCAGCACGCCGGGGAGCGGAGCTGCACCCCAGTCTGGCTCCTGCCTGCTTCCTGCCAGCACGGGGGAAGGGGGAAATATAAACGGCGGCAGCATCTTGGGCAAAGTTTGGATGCTGGCGCCGGACAGGCTGCGACCGGGGGACCAGAGGCAGCGCTCGCGGTGAGTTTGGGCTTTTCTCTCTCACAGAAACGCTGGCGGTGCGCGGTGGGGTCATCGCCGCGCTGTGCTACGCAGCTGTAGGGTGAGCTGCGGGGGACCAGAGCAAGCATCCATCTGAGAGGCTCTCCTGCGCGGCATTGCGTGCATGGGGGGGCGGGGGGGGGGATTGCTCGCAGCGGAGGTGTGTGTATCTGTGCATACGCGTATCTGTATGTAAGCAACACCACCATTATTAGCGGCAGGGAGACGGAAAGGGGAAGCCAGGCTGGGTTTGCAGCACTGGGGAGGGCAGAGCAGAAATTGGAGGCGGTGTTCAACCTCCAGGAAGGGCTGCTCAGCTGCGTTGTCTCCTCTTATTTCATTGTCACTTTTAGAACAGTGCTTAGCTGAAATTTGGTCAGAGGACAGCTTCTTCCTGCTCGGCAGACAAGGGCTGGTGCTTGCCACCCTCTGCCCTGCTCTGTGGGAGGAGACCCCTTCCCAGCATGGGTTATGGGTGGAAGAAGCAGAGGGATGCTCAGCATCTCCTGGCTTTCCAGGCACTCCCTGGCTGGGGAAGCAGCCCTGCCGGCAGGGCTTTCCACCCCGCAGGCAGCTAGGGAGTACACATGCAAGCATTGAACCCCCATGGCAAGGCTCTGGCTCTCAGGGCTGGCATCAGCCAAGTGCATTTCCTACCAGCCCAGGCAACACTGAATGATAACAATAAATTAAATAAGAAAATCGGGGCAAAAGAAAGGTGTCTCTGGAGACCCTGACTTGCCTTTCACACTGCATGCTGGCTTTGGTCTATGCTTGCACAGACCCCCAGCCCAGTAATCAGGCAGGGCATGAAGTGGTAAATGAGGTTTTAACCCCCTCTGCCATTCCCAGCCTTTCTATGCAGAGACATCATTGCTGATTCTGCTCTCCAGAGAAACCCCACAGCATACTTGTAGGAGCCACTGGGTGGAAACAATCCCCATGGGATGCCCCTTGGTGGGAATAGGAACAGATCCCATCCCGCAGGCTGAATCCTAAGAGTTCACTTCTAACACTGACTAGTGCATAGAAATGAAGTATACAGCGTGGGGGTTACAGAAACCACAGGACCTGGGTGTACAAAAATAAATGTGATTTCTTATTCAGCTGCTAGGCACAGGCAGACCATGTAACCCCCCATGACTTTCATCTGCCAGACCTGGTTTGGCACAACCTGCACTGAGATCTTTAGTGTAGGGGCTGGCGGGCTCACAGGGCTGTGGAGGGGCAGACCAGCCCCATCAGCAGGATCCCATCCTGCACCCAAGCCCTCACCACACATCTCTACTTACTCAGGCCTTTTGCAGCTGCAGGTGAGCTTCTCACACAGTGAACTTGCTTATTTATGGATACAAATTCACCATGCAAACAAAAAAAAAAAAAAAAGTAGCAAGAAAGGCCATAAGGATGCAAACTAGAAGCCTACCCATAAGACCTGACCTATTTTGGCTTCTTAGTTCTAATCAATCTTCAAGCCCCAGTTAAGGTGCGTAAAGAGATTTATTTTGCTGGAAAGAGCTTCACAACTGCTTTCAGCAGTTCCCCCTGAAGAAAAATACTCTTGGGGGGACAGGGGGAACCCCAAACCAGTGATCTGTGATTGAAAAGCCACTTCATCATATTTAATCGGAACTATTACATCAGGCTTTCTCAGAGCCGAGCTGTTGTCAGCAGAAACAGGTTCATTTGGGTTGCTCCACTTGGTAGGTAGGATGTCCCCTTTCCTTTCCACACTTCCCCCTCTCTAGATTGGCTGCATTTTAATATATCAGTTTAATTGTGTATTTTCTCTTTGAGGCTGAAAGTCAAAGATGGCAGAGGCTGAAAGCACAGTCATAAACACCGATGTGAAACAGGTAAAAGGTTGTTCATTACAAAACACACATCCTGTATTTCCAAAGCAAGTTTTGAAATGCCACTGCAGAAGAGGACACACCACAGCCCAGAGCTGTGGTGGCCTGAAATGCTTGTGCCTAGGTCTCGGCAGAAGTGGCCAGTCCCCAGGCTGCTGGCCACCTGGTCCCAGTGAGGTCCACGTGATTTCCACATGGGAAGAGGTTGCAAGACTGAACCTCCAGTTGCATGGACAGGACGTGCGCATTTGCTCACACTTAAATTTTGGAGCGGCCAGGGAGAAAGCAGCAGCTTCTTTACAAATATAAAGACTTTATTGTACTCTCCAAAATAGACACAAATGAAGGGTAAAACCACCGGTACATGCAGAGAAACACAGCAGTGCCCAGCTCAGCACAAACAGGCAACCATGGCTGTGCTGTGCCGACAAACACCAAAATTATGAAGCAATACCCTCTGGTTTGTGCTGTCCTCAGAGTACATGGCACTTACCAGACAGGTTTCACAACTGCTTGCCCCATCCTTGGTGGCCTGAAAAAGGAGATTGGGCTTGGTACCTCTTCTCCAAAGGCCCTCTGACATCAGGAACCATGACGCATGCACAATGCCTCCAACACCCAACCTCACCACCCTGGTCAGGGCAGCTCTGTGTCCCCCTGCTCACCCCACCTCCCCAAGCTCCTTTGCTGTCCCCTAACACCTCTTTCCTCCCTGCCCTTCAGAAAGACCCCAGTGAGGCACTGGTCATTGCGGTGACCACCAGAGCCATCTTCAACCTGGAGGAGGAGCACAAGCTCTACCTGGAGAAGGGTAAGGAGGAGTACACAAGGCACCAGCAGGCCAACCAGGACAAGCCCCTGCCACCAGGCACAGCCTTCGCCTTCATCCAGGTGAGCCCCACACCTGGCCAGGGGCACATGCAGACACTTACAGGATGGGCTGAAAGCTCAGTTTTCCCAGCTTTAGGTCTCAAGTCCCATCATGGGGTGCAGATATGCCTGTCCTGGCCTCTTGGCCTCGTTGCAGGGCATCAAGACCTGTATTCCTCACCAGTCCCACATGTCCACCTTCCCCCCGGTGGGTATCCTGCTCCCTGCCCTCCTGGTGATGGCTTTTGCAGTATGGTTGCTCTGCCTGGCTCTCCATAACATGCTAGCTTTGCCATAGCTGACAGATGCAGCACAAACCACTAACCTTAACTGCAAAAGAGTCCCAGCAAAGCCATTGCAGTCATGCCCTTCCAAAACAGTCTCATCTCCTGCTCACAGGCAGCGCAGTATGTGAACAAGAAGATCCTGGAGAGCAATCCAGCAGAGAAAGACCTCTTCGACATCCTGGTGCTCTCCAACAACAGCCCAGAGAGCGGCATGCGCATCATCAACAGCGCGAAGCACTATGGTAAGGGGGACCCCATCCCCAGGGGTGTCTGCTTCCACCTGGGAGGCTGAAAAGCAGATAAGGCACCACAGTGGAGCATCAGTGGCAAATACAGAGCCAGGGGACACAAAAGGAAGGGCTTATTTTGGAAACAAGCTCAATTCCTGCCTGCCCCATGCAGCTTGCCCAGGGTGCTGGAGCACGCCCAGCGTACGAGCTCCTTGGCAGAGCCCAGCTCCCTCCAGCCATGTCCTTTACACCATAGGGTCTGGCAGCATTTTGCACAGCCTAGGAATCCTCAGGCAGCTATTAAAAAACAGATTTCTTAAAGAAAAAAAAAAAAAAAAAAGAAACACTAAATCCCAGAGTACTGTCAGGAAGGCTCATTTAAGGGAGGGATGAAGGGAATATTTAAACTGCACTCACAGTTTTGTAGGAGCAGCAGTGCAAGAAGATGCGGCAAGAATGTGGGTGGATTCCCCACACAGCACTAGGAAATGAATTCCCCTGAACTCTGCAGCAAAGCAGGCCAAGACCCCGGGGAGGGACGGGGGGGGGCTGTGAGGAGGATGTTGCCCCATAACAGACTTTGCTCACATTCCCTGACCCAAAGGCCTGGAGATCTCAAAGTTCTGCTTCGTCAGCGATGAGGACTCCACGCAGTACCTGAAGTCCCACAGGGTCAAGCTCTTCCTTTCGGCTGACAGGACAGATGTCTGCAATGCCCTCCGGAGAGGTGTGTTTTCCCCTCCATCCCATGTCCCCAAACCCACCATACTTTTCCCAAGCAGCTCAGTACTAAGAGGCAATGCCAGAGCCCGTCCTTTCACAGCAGCAAGGGGGTGAATGGCACATTGATTACCAGTACAGTCCTGAAAAGTTCAGTCTCTTCTTCTGTCCCCAACAGTGGCTGGCAAACACACCAGGGTTTCTGAGATGCCTTCACAAGTCACAGAGGGCTTTATGCATAATTCTGGCCATAGGTCTGCCATGGGCTAGTCATGCCCTGCCTGACATTTAAACCTTTCTAACCAAAGATGCTGCCTGTTGCTGCTCCCTGGATCAATGAGAGCGTGTCGCTGGGTTTTGTAAGGATGCTACAGAAAATTGCGTTCTTGATAAGTGCAGAGTTACCATGAGCTCAGCGACAGATGTAAGCACATGCTTGACCTGGATTGGAGGGAGTGCAGTCGCCCCAACAGCTCTAATGGGATTAATCGCCTCCTTATTAATTTGCTGGGGTATGAGCACATCAGCTGGCCAAGGTCCTTCAAGGTCAGGAGCAAGCCATCTGCAGCCTGGGCTTTCCTTCACTACACAGCACATTCCTTGAGCCTCCTTGAAGAGCATCATTGCTCTGACAACTCTCTCATATCTGTGGGCCTCGGTCCATGGATGAGGGCGGGCAGGGAGCAGCCTGTAGGAAGAGACCTGTAATTAAGCCAATTACCCCAATCAAGTGGAGGTGCCAGTCCCTATTACTCACAGTGCAGAGTGCTAAATCTGGGCATTAAAGCCAGGCTTGGCAGGATGAGTGAGCACCAGGAGGAGGGCTGCTCATGCCTACACAACCACCCATCATCTCTTAGCAGACCGAGAATCTCTCCAGACATCAGTGTCTGATCAGCAGTGTTCTCTTGTCCATCCCCATCCTCTTGTGGGGGTAACAGAGCCGTAGAAAGGCTGGGTTAACCCTGCCACAGAAAGATCCCTGGCTTGGAGACCCCAATATTTGTGGTGTGGGATGGGGCCATGGCAGATGTGCAGGGGGGAGCTGGCCATATATGAGCTGCCCCCAAGAGGGGGTGTCCCTCCTGAGCCCCACCTTGCTCTCTCTCACAGGGGTCTCGTCAGCGCTCGTCTTCCAGCAGGAGGTGCAGGCCCCCAGCACCCCACTCCGTGTGGTGTTTGATGGGGACGCTGTGCTCTTCTCCGACGAGACAGACCAGGTCTTCCGGGACCAAGGGCTGGAGGGGGCAGTGCAGTACGAGCGGGCGATGGAGGCCGTGCCCATGGGAGAGGTGAGCAAGCCACCCCACTTTGATGGGTATCCACAGGCTCTGCACACGCCATGAGCATCTCTCCCACTAGGGCTTTGCCATGAGGAGCCAAAAAAGCACAAATCCTTACAGGACCCCTTTGCATCCGCCACTCAGTCCCTGGCGTGGGCCTGATCTGGAGTCCCACTGGAGATGGATCTGGCCCCATGTCTCCTATAAGTAAGCATCAGCTCCCAAATACCCAGGGTTGTGGATTTGTAGACTGGGACCTCTTGCTGTGCAAGTCCCCACAGGACTCAGACCCAGAGGCACCGCTTGCCGGGATGTACCTTCCTGGTCACTTTGGGATTAGGATGAGCACCACAATGCTTACCTTCCTCCCAGGCACCCCAGTACACAGCAACAGTCCCAGCACAGCCCAATCCTGCTCCACACAGGTGTCCCTATGCTCTGCAGAGCCCTGAGAAACCCTGGAAGAGGAACAAGTGCCTTGTACAGGCAGAGATGAGGTTTCCTTATTTCCCACTCACTCCCAAGTGTCTTGCTGTGCTTTCAGGGTCCCCTGAAGGCTTTTGCCATGCACCTGGGGAAGATGCGCAAGAAGTTCAGCCAGGAAAAGTCTCCCATCCGCACCTACCTGGTGACTGCCCGCAGTGGCCGGGACATGGGCATCCGAGCCATCAAGACGCTCCGGGAGTGGGGTCTGGCCATTGACGAGGCTTTCTTCATGGACGGAGCTCCCAAGGGCCCCATCCTCGCCCAGATCCAGCCCCACATTTTCTTTGACGACGGCCTTCATAACATCCAGGGGGCTCAAGACGTGGGTGTACCCTCTGCCTGGGTCCCTTCCTGCTGCTGATGGGCTGCAGGCCAGCAGACCTCCCTCCCAGCAGCACCAGGCCAGGTGAAGGCAAACCTTCTGGTGGAGAGGGAAGGAATTCCTAACCTGCAGCAAGCAAGCCTCAGGGAAAGGGGGCAAGAGCATTGCATGAGAGCACAGACTACCAGGCAAGACTCAGTGCTCATTTCTGCTCCTGATAGGTCCTTTAGGTCTTACGATAAAGCCAAAAAATACAGCTGTTCCAGAAAGGAAGGACACCTTTGCTGTGATGCTGAGGACTATTGCCTACATACCCAGCAGGACCTGGGGACTTTTCTGCAGAGAAATAAATGAAGCTATTGCCCCATATATGAGCTAAAGGAAGCATGAAACCAAGCACTAAAAATACTGGCTTTGGCTGTGCTCGCACAGTCTACAAGATTTATTCCTAGGACCTCTGCCCAAAGGAAGCCTTCAAGACCCTGCCTCACCAGACAAGCTCAGCTTGATTTCCTGAGGAGGCTTATGTGCTAGCAAGTCCTTCAGGCAGCTCCAGCAAAACTCAGCAGAGGGAGAAAGATTTCAAAGCTGTAAAGGACCTACAAACTTTTTAGAAACAGGTGACCAGGTTAAAGAAAGCAAGCCCAAGCTGCTCCCCTTTATGGAAGAGGTTATAGCACAAGTTGCCTTTCAACAGGCATGCAGGCTGCTCACAGAGATCTAGACGTGTAGGATGCTCAACTCCTGGAGCTGCAGGAGATGGGCCAGGGACAAGGCTGCAACCCAGATCTGAAGTCCATCCAGGAGGCACAGCTGGCATGTAGCTCCAATGTCCTACCAGGAGAGGGCACTGGAGATGGGCTACCGACAGCACAGTGGTCAGGCCCGTAGACCAGCACTCCAGGAGCCAGGACAGAACTAGGTGCCCGGGCCTGACCTTAAATGGGTCTCCAGGGCTGAGTGGAGGGTGCGGGTGGGAATCCCAGCTGTGGCTGGTCAGGGCAGGTGGGTTCCATGGTGTGCTTAGGACCCTGCCCAGTACCAAGCCACCCGCTGGGCAGGGATGCCTCTCTTCCAGCTGTTTGGACTCTGCTCCTAATTTTCCTGAGGAGCTAAGCAGCCCCCCAAGATTCATTTGCTGGTTTCTTTCCCCAGGGCTGGATATGAGCCGTTGCCACTAGAGGCCACTGTGCTACCTGGGGACACGGCACCCAAAAAACCCCAGGAGCTCCCCAAAGCCACGTCGTAATGAAATACAAACTGGCTGCTCAGGGCAGTGCCTGCTTGGTGGCAGCGGGATTATGGACGGAAGAGATAAAGATGATGGTGACTTAGTTTTTTTAATCTCAGTGTAATTGGAAAGTAATTTTAAAAAAAAAAAAAAGCTTCACAAGCGTTGCTCTCACCAATGCCTTGTTCCCCCTCCCCCCCATAATAAATAAATAAACAAGCATCCCTGTGTGAGCGTTTGTACCTCACACCCATTTTCAGTGGCATGGGAGGAGGCCTGAGATAACTCCATGCTCTTTTACAGACATTTGGTTCGTTCAATACGCAAGAAACCTTCAGTGGGCTTTGGATTAGTCCACTGCCAAGCTTCTGGCATCCCCAAACCTGCGCCCTTCTGCTACCCTGGCCTTGGGGGCTCTGCAAATCTCACCCTGCCAAGGGGAGCTGCTGGTCCTGTCCAGGGGACACTGGCAGGGTCCTGTCCAGGGCCAAGGGGACACTGGCATGGGTCCCTGCCACCGTGGCCACTGGCATGGGTCCTGGTCCCTGCCACCGTGGCCACCACGCAGGGCCAAACTCGGCACTCTCAGGGCAGAGCAGGGCAGGCTTACTCACGCGCAGGGCTTTGTGAGGAAATCGTCTCTAAAGATACAAAGCCCAACGGGGTTTTGGCACTGGCAGTCTGGCCCCTGGCCTTTTCACTCAGTCCAGATGCTGAAATTAGATGTCTAGAGGTACCAACATCAACAACATCAGCTACTCATCATCCACTAATAATGCTGAGCACCCGTCACCCTCAATCACTGAGCAAACATTAATTACAGGATGCTCAAAACATGCCCGGTGAGCAGGTACAGATGTTCGTCCCACTTTTATGCAGGTCAGATACCACTGGGCTCAGCGCGGGGATCCAAGCACCCATGTCCAGCCCCGCTCACTGTGCACAGCCACCTGCTTTGGTGGCATCTGGCAGTGGGGACATGGACTCAGCGGTGGTGGTGGTCCCAGACATCCTCCACCACTTGGACCCATGGCCTTTGCCAATGCTTGGACAGCACCAGCAAAAGCTCGGTCAACGCTTTGGTTGAGGGGGAATTAGCTGAGTCAAGGGTGGTGGCGACAGGCCCGTGTGAGCCTTTGCAGAGCGTGAGCTGCTGAGGCAGGGGGAAACCACCACGTGCCTTCCTCCAGCACTGTCAGCACGGCAGAGGATGACAGGGCGAAAAGTGCCGAAAATGGGAAAAAAGGAAGGAAACTCAGGCTTTACAGGATTGCATCATATGGGGCTAAGTGCAGCTGCTTTGGGCCATGGCTCAAAGGTGTAGCATCAAAACTGCCCTTTACGGCCCTGCTCCAAAGAGGGAGCATCAAAAACACCCTCCGGCAAGGACCGCTGCAGCTTAACCCACTGCTGCAAGGGCAAACTGGTTTCTGTCTTAGAGGCATCTGTAATAAGTTCATTAATGCTTGGGATGTTCCTCAGGTCTTGGCTTTCTGTGGCATTTTAATGACCCTCCTTCGAGGGGTTGCTGGTGCCCAGGGGTGTCCTGCTGCTGCTACATCCCAAAGGGGGTTTAGTTGCTGGGGCTGATTGTGGAATGCTTCTCTGATATCTATCTCAGGTTTTGGGGGCCAGGGCAAGGAAGGAGCAGGTCACACCACCATGCCACCCAGTGAGACATGCTCCCTTTGAGCCCTGCTGGGTTTCACACTTTTCCACTCCGGGAAAAGAAATGAAAGGGTGCAAAGGGGGCCGCACTTGATTCTGGCCATTGCTCTTCAGCAACCCCACACCATCCCAACCGAAGCCGGCACTGCTTGGGACAGCCTCATGACACCCTCCCGGTGCAGGGAGGGAAGCAGGCGATGCTCCTGCTCCGCTCAGCCACGGGCAGGCCGGCTGCCTCCTCCGCCAAGCCCAGCTCTGCTGGCGGTGCCGAACAAGCAACCCTTGTTTCAGGGTGGGCGCGTGACCCCAGGGATCGGAGGCTGTGGCCAGCTGGCCCCGAGGAGTTTGCAGGAGACCTTTGCCCAGGAGCATGCCCTTAATCCCCCACTTACTGCATCAGTGAATTTAGGGTTGCAATGCTAAAAAAAAAAAAAAACACCCAAACAACTTAGCACTATGAGAGCAAAAGGAATTTTTTATGAAACAGTGGCACTGCGGGGAGGGAAGATTGGCAGGTATTTAGCTGCTAACAGACATCTGCATTGGCAGTGTCCGAGTAGTTCGGCTTTATTGACTCCTGGCTGCAGTGGGAGAGGATTCTGGAGGCTGCAGGAGCCGGGCATAGCTGCAGTGTCCACCAGGGATGCTCCCGCACCTCCCTCCACCCATAACCTCCAAGGACCTTCAACCACAAGCACAGGGCAATCATCTTCACATTTTTGACCTAGCCCTAAGCCACACTGGTGACAGAGCTCCTTGGGAAACACTCAGGGGTTCCCAGCCAGGGAGGCTGAGATGCCAAGTCCCACGCTGCAAATAATTATAAATGGAATGTTTTCCATGCAGAAGCTGAGAGAGAGGGTGTGCAAAGCCGCATACTGTGTTTGCCAAGGTGCTTAAACATGGGTTCAAGATCTTAACCCCAGGCAGGCACGTTGGAAAATGCCAGCTGCGGCAGCAAGTGAAGCCAGTGCTTAGGAGAAAGGTGACAATAAATAGGTGGGAATTAGGAGCTTTCATGGGGATATTCACACAGCAACACCCACCCCGGGAGGTCAGGATTGATTCACCAAAGAGGAGCTGGGTGGTTGCTCCCGCTCCAAGCAAACACATTGCAATTTTAAGCCAATCCTTGGGTTGCCATGAAGTGTTGACCCTCATCTTTCCGAGCCCACCCTCCTCCCAGAACCAGAAGGCTCAATTGCTTTGATGCTTGGTAACAGATGGAGAAGATGTAATTGCACAAATGATGGCCTTCTCGAGGCAGCTTCGGCTGGAAATTAAAGGAAATAATTAAACAGCATCTAGTACTGGCAAAGAAAATGAGATGGATGGCACACTTGGACGAAGCTAGAGGCACATCTCTGCATCAAGCATGCAGATCCCACCCATGAGCTGATACCCCCCACTCCAAGCTGAGCTCGCGTGTCCCCAGGGACCGTGGCAGGGATTGCTCAAGGCGGGCGATGAGGTGAATCGGGTCCCTGTGTTCCCCATCACATCCTGGCGTGGGAGGCAATGAATCGATGCCATCATTGCCACTTACCACCTCGTCCCGTCAGCCGTCGGTCACGCTGCCTGCTGCCAGCACCTGCCAGGGTTGTTGTTGCCCATCCCTGGCAATTTCAGCCTGCTCCAAAATAACTCGGGTGAGGCAGACACCACGAGATCCCGGCCCCAAGGAGCAGACAGGGCCAGCAGCCGGGGTGAGGCAGGTCCCTTCCTCCCCAAGATGTGTGCCAGGCATGTCCCTGGCCGTGGGGGAGGATGCGCCGGGGGACACGGAAGGATGTCCGATGCCGAGCGGGTTCAGGTGCAGGCAGGCGGCGCGGGGGCAGCGAGGATTTGGGCAGGGCCACGGAGCGCGTGGGATGCAGGGACAGGCGATGCCGAGTTTGGCAGCAGCCCGGCGAGGCACAGTGGTGTATGCGTAAACCCTAGTGAAGACATCAGTACATCTTACAGGCTTAAGCACCATAAGCATTTCGCTATATAAAGCTATAAAGCCTTTTGGTTTTTTTTAATAGCGAGGGGAAAGGCTGGAAGAGTAGGATCTGACGGAGAAGGTCCACTAGGGTGAAAGCACCCTGTGCTCAAAGCCTGCTGCAAATGGCCCTGATGGGGATGGAGCCACACTCAGGGCTCCCCCCCATTATGACACCCAGCCGTGACACCTAGCCGCTGGCGAGCCACCCTCACCTGCCACCACAACCAGGGTTTGCAGCGTGAGAGACACCAAAGGAACAATTACCACCCAGCCGAAGCCTTTTTGCAACTCCACTTAACATCTCCCCAAGGTCACTGCAGCCCATGCTGGCAGCCAAAAAAATGTTTAAGCAGGCTGCCCGCCAGCTCTGCCTGCAAACCGGCCCCAGCCGGCCGGCACCAACAGATGAGGGATTGTCACCACCTGCGATGCCCAGGACATCTCCCCCAGTGCCTGCAGCGCTGGGACATGGCAGACAGAGCCTGGATGAGTCCCTTTGCTCTGCTCAGTACAACCTCTCCCCTGCTCCCACGTTTCCCATCAGCTCGAGCTGCTATTAAAGCACCTTCAGGTTTGCTTTTGGTGGGTGTCACCCAGAAAGAGGGCGTAATTTAGGACGTGCCGGTGCCGCCGAAAAAACGCGCCTTCACCTTGTGAATTGTACACCAGTTTAGGAAACGGCGTTGGGAGTGGGCGAGGTCCTGGCACTGCGCCGGGAAAAAGTTACCACCACTTCGCTCGGGGGCTCGGGGCTGGTGAATCAGGCTCTGCTAATTAGCTGCATCCAGCAGCTTCACACCAGCACCGGGACCTTGAGTTGGAGTCAGGGTGTTCGCAACCAGACCTGCCCGGACTTGTGCGCCTGGAGGCTCTGCTTGGCTCAGACTGAGGAACATTTTTCCTTTCTCCTTTAGCAACAAGCTGCAAAATCCCGAACACATTTTCCTGAATTTGAAGAAGACGTTCATCCTCTAGAAATCCCACCCGCAGCTTTGCATTTAACACCTCTTGGCCAAAAAGTAATCGGTGTTTCTGAACCGAAGCTTTCCTTGCCCTTTAGGTCATTGCAGTTCAGAGCATTGGTTACCACTGCAATAAATAAAAAAAAAAACCAAACCACAAACAAAAAACCAAAAGCAACCATGAATGAAAAGGCAAAGGCAAATGCACAGTCAAACATAAGGAGAAAGAGGCCACTGTAGCATCCCTGCCAGAGAAACTAAGCAGCATCAGGTCCCTGGCTGTACAGCAAAGGGTATATGGGACACCCCAGTGTCACCCACAGAGGGGACCCCAGTCTCCCAGGGCTGGGGCTGGTGCACCTCCCCAGAGGAGCCGCTGGGGCTGAGTCATTCAACCTCCCCTTGGGAATCCTCTCCGGCAGGGATCGCAGTTGCGAAAGCGTGGCCCGCTCCCAGGGGTGCGTCACCCCACACCCACGGCCATGGCCGCTGGGAACAGCACTCCCGCTCACCCCCAGAACTGGGAGGATGTGGGGGACTGGGGAGACAGACCAGCAAGGAAAGGGCTTCATCCCCCATGCTGAAAATAGGACCAAGGAGGGACAGGTCCCTCAGCCATCTCTCACTCATCTCTGCCTGCTTTGGACACCTTGGCCGCAGCACTCCAGGTCTTGCTCCAAAAACAGGGAAAAATGCCTAAACCCTCCCCATGCCCAGGTTCATGCCAGCCTATCTTTTGAAGATAACACCATCCAGCTCTCACGGTCCCAGCCTGTAAATACCCAAACATCCCACAGAAGTGCTGAGGGAGCCGAAACGCAGAAATTCAGACTCCTTGCCAGGGCCACTGGTCCCCCAGCACGCAGGTGCGGTGGTGGTAGCTCCAAAACCACCAGTGTGGTGGTTTTGCAATTTTGTGTGTCTCCAGGGCTGGAGACAAATTAAACACTCTGGGGATACCCCCCACCCCAGTCCCTTCCCATCCTGCAAGCACCCAGGAGACGATGGTCATCATAATGTTCCCCTACATGGCGCCATCTGCGCTTTTTGCCAATAAACCATTGGGAGGTGACTGGGCTTGGTGGTGGGATGGACATGTAAGTCGCATCTAAAGGCAACGACCTTCTTGCATTGGTATGAAAGCAGCTCTGGATGCAGACACAAGCCCTGCTACCACGAAGCCCAAGCAAAGGCTCCCTCATAACAGCTTTCCTAACAGCAAAGCTTGCCCTTAATCCCTTGGGAATTGGAAAAAAAAAAAAAAAACAGACACAGGTTGGGCCCAGACTGCTTGACCATGCTGAAAGACCTTGCTCTGCAGTGCGTGATGGTGTGGGGCTAGCACAGCGTGCCATCCTCACCAGCCCATCCGAGCCCGCTGCATAGCCACGGGATGCTGGGAGAGACTGGCCAGACTGGAAACACTCACAGAGGAGCTGCTGTGGGTGCCCCAGCCTGGGGGGCAGGGATGGCTACGGTTTCCCGACCACTTCAAAGAGAAGGGAGGAGGGCTCACCGGCTCCACCACCAGTTCTGGGAGAGC
>NW_009650072.1:748399-749791 GCF_000708025.1 Charadrius vociferus | reverse complement strand
CCCGCGAGACTAGCCGAAATAACGGGACCCGGCAGGCTCGGCCAACGCCTCCAGCCACCGCGCTGAAAAACCTTGTCCTGGTGGGTGCCGTGTCCCATGGGGAAGCGGCGGCTTTCCCGATACACCCGGCTCCACCGAGGCATGGCAACTTGGACAGCCAGTGGGACGAGACGCAGCACAGGGCAGGTGTATCCCCTGAAAACACTCACCACAGACCACAGTCGGGGGGCGACAAGCACAGACCCCGGGGCAGGGGGCTGCTGCCATAGGCGGCGGGAGGATGGAAGGGCTCAGGGAGGGACAGTGGGGAGGAGATGGCGTGCGTGACACGACCCAGCAGTTTTCCAGAAGTTGCATGAACATGAAGGAGGTGGGCAAGGGACAGGGACTCCGCCATGAAGCCAGGGGTCGCCCACCCTAGCAGTACCCAGCTCGTCCCACAGGCCGCTGCTCCCCCATCCCCGAGGTTGGGCACAAGCAGGAGCAGAAAACAAACACCCCTATCCCTCAGGGCTTGGAAGGGAACGCGTCAGTAAATCCGATTTTATTTATATTTTTTTTTCCCGCTGGTCTCGTGGCTCTGTAAGAGCTTGGTCGGGGCAAACTGGGTAGAGATTAGTTCCATCCACCACCTCCCAAGCCAGCGGGGTGGCACCTTTGGGCCCTGCGGTGACACCCTGGGGGTGGCAAAGAGCCCGTCCCAGTGCTCCCCGATGCTTGGCCCTGCATCCTGGGGGGGGGGGAGCCCCAGGGTCTGCTGGTGGCCAGTGCCCCCCTGGGCTCTGCCCAGCACCAGCATCATCCTCCATGGCTGTAGGTGGCTTGGTATGGCCACGGTGGCTCCTTGAGGGGGAGAACATCTGGCTTGGCACCCCCGCACAAGGCCCTCCCAACCAAGCTATGGTGTGGGATACACCTGTCTCCCCCCCCAAAACCCTCAGCCCCAAGAGACGAGTCCCCCCAAACTGGGTCTGTCCTAGGGCCAGGGAGAAGCATGGGGCTGGTGGGCTGCCGTGCCCCGCCGCTGGAAGGGGGTGTGCAGACATCTCCGTGGGCCCCGCTGCAAAATTAAACCCCACTGGTGAACAGCGGGTGGGTGGCCGAGGTCTGTGAGCAGCCCGTGGGCTTCTGGCAGGCTGAGCCCTCACCATGGTGGGGGGGGTGAGGGGTGTCCCCCCCTACCTCCACAGGGAAGAGAGAAAAGCCAGAAAACCCGGAAAGGGGAAAAAAAAAAAACAACACAGAAGGAAGCGAAAGACACAACAAAAGCAAGCACGCGCCGCCGGCCGGGTGCCTCGTGATTGATTTAATGGTGTTTATTCCCCTTTTCCCGGAGGCTGAGTCACGGGCCCAGGCGCCGGGGGTCAGGCCTGGGGGCTGGAGGAGGGGGGG
>NW_009650072.1:713065-748181 GCF_000708025.1 Charadrius vociferus | reverse complement strand
AGATGAGCCGGGGGGTGGTGTGGGTGGGTGTCCCCCCGGGTCTGGCTGAGCCCCTCGGGTGGGGTGGGGGGGACGCGGGATGTGCACCCCAGGTGCTGGTGCAGTGGTGGCCTCCGGGCGCCTCTCGGAGGGACAGCCCACCCCCCGCCCCGCCGGTGCTGCTCCCCCACTGTTAAAGCAGAGGGGAGAAGGGGTGAGACCTCCCCCGGTGGGGGTTTGGGGCTGATCTGCTGCCCGTGGTGGGGTGGCTCTCACCTTGGTTGCCTCTCTTCCCGGTGACCTTTGGTGGCCACCTGCTGTGCCCCCACATCCTTCCCTCCCAACCTCTGGCTTTTGGGAGGTGGTGGCATGGGAAGGGGGACCAGGCATGAGGTGCTGGTGGTGGGAGCTCAAACTTTGTCTGCCATGTGCTGGCAGGTCCCCTGATTTCGGTGGAGCTGTGTTGCCCCCCTGTCTGCACACCCCCCCATTAACAGGTGGGTGTTTGTCCTTCACTTGCAGGATCCCCCTGACCAAGTTCCCCTCCATGCGGCGGGTTTTGAACGAGGTGGGCAGTGAGATCCCAGACATGAACGCCCTCACCCAGCTCCTCAAGTTCAAGCTGGGCTTTGCTGACCTGGCTGAGCCCACTCCAGAGATCCTGAAGAACTACATGGATGTGAGTAATCCCTCCCTGCCGTCCACTCCCCCACTGTGGCAGACCCAGGCCCAATTCTAGGGGTACCCATCCCGGTGTGGGGACAGGACAGGACATGCCAGCCTCATTGTCCCACCCTTTCCCATTGTGAGAAGGTGAAGGAGGGAAAGATGTTGACCATGTAGGAGAGATTCATGCACCCCCATGGCTTGGTGGGTGGCTGCCAGAAGTTATTTCCCATCATTGCTGAACTAAAAATACTAATAATTATAATAATAAACAGCCCACTGACACCCGAGCGGGAGCTTTGCAGCTTTTGTGACATATTTCCTTTCCCCTTTGTCACTAATTAACGATTGTAAATAGGGGCCTGCTCATGTGCTGTCCGTCCTAGTATCTTCTGGCCTGTTTGCGCTCTGCTTTCTGCAAGACATGGGCACAAAATTATGTTCCACTCCTTGGGGCATTGGAGGATAAAAATAAGTACTGAGCAGGAGGAGAGGGTTCAGACTGGGCACCAGCTTGCTATGGGACTGGGGATGCGGGACCCTTCTTGCTATCCTTCATCTTCTGCACAGCCTTGGGAAAAGCCACCCTGCACCTCCTCCTTCTTCTTGGCAGCTTAGGGAGCAAAGGGACTTTCATGGTGGAAGCAGCAATAAAAGAAGCAGCCAGATAAAGGATGTGAGGTTTGCCCTTGCACAGTTGTGGACAGTTGTGGGGTTTCCTATTTCTGGGTTCCCCGTGGGGTACCCTTGCAGCTCTTGGCGGGGGGGGTGGTATGCAAGTGCTGGCTGGCAGAATAAAGCTGGTGCCGGATACTGGGTGTTAATTCAGGATATTCCCTGCTGCTCCCCTTCCCCAGGGGCTCTTGTCACCCAGCCAGCATCATCCTGACAGGGCTGTGCTAGGAAGGGCCACCAGTGTTCTAATCGGCAGTGTTGAAAGCCAGGGCACTGGCGGTTGCTCCACAGCGTTGCCTCTTGTACCTGTGGCTTGGGCTGCTGCTCAAGGTAGGACTCTGCTCCCTTGTTGCAGGGGGACCAGCCCAACCTGCGACAGGAGATAAGGGACTGCTGTGTCCCTCCCAGCCCAGCCAAAAAGGCACTTGCTGCCAGAGGAGCTGTTGGGAGAAAAGGCACAACTTCCCCTAGACTGCACTGTATGGTTGCCACCAGCCCCTGGCACCCCTCGTGGGTCTATGTGTGTGATTTATGGGGCCACTATACTGGGGGTTAATTTTCAAGTCCCAGCAATAATTACAGAATCACTGGAAGCAAGTGCTGCCTCCCCATTATGGCTAATTGCAATGGTTTATTAATTACTCGGCAAGCAACCCCTGCAAACTAAGCGCGCAGGAGGTGAGCAGCTTTGATAATCCCGTTTTCTTTTTTTTTTTATCCCCCCTCTGTCTTAATTAAGTACATGGGGGGGGTTGGAAAGGCCATGGGCTGACTTCCCTTGCTTAGCAGCCTAGTCTCCAGGGCCCTGATCCAGCTGCTCACCAAGCATGACATGGCTGTGTGCCCCTTTGGGAGGGCTGGGGAAAAATGGGTTTGTCTGGGACCTGCTGAGCATTCCCCATTCATCCTCTCCCCTCTGAGTAGAGGGATGCCCTGCAAGCATCTCAGTCACCCAGGTTTCTTCCAGTCCCAGCAGAGATGCACTTGCGGGGCAGAGGAGTATCCATTGGATACCTGTGCTACAGGGACTTTTCCCAAACTCTTCCCCCACAACCCAACTAAATACTTCTCTGGTGGTGCTGCTGAAACCCTTTCCTCTTTCCAGCTCCTCCAAAGTCTTCCACCACCTGGGACTGAGCATTTTTTTTATTCTTCTCCACCCCAGGGGCTTGCCAGCCCACACCAAAAGCCCCAGTGGCTGTACCTACACCTGCAGTGGGCACAGTTGCTGTTCGCTGCAATGCACAGTTCCTCTGCAAACCTGCCAGCAAAGCAGCTTCCCAGCCAGTTTCGGCTTTTCAGTAATGCAGGTGTTTTGCTTGGCTTCCTCCCATCTTTTTGCTCTTCTCTATAGTGAACCACATGTCGGTCTGCAGACAATCCTCTTTCTGCCCTGTCTCCCTGCCCTGAAAGTCCTCCCCCGCAAATGCCCGTCCTGCTTCTCCTCCCTGATTTATCCGTTTCCCACCCACTGTAAGGTGTGAACACCAAATGGGAGCCTCCCTTCCAGAGGGCAAAGGCTGGGAGCCCATCACTGCCAAAAACGAGAGGAGAGCAGTGTCTAAATAAGAAGTTGGTTCCCTTTTTTGATCCTAAGAGATTTTTTTGGTCTTTAATCCCTGCTTTTAGCCAGCCACCTCTGCTCACAGCTCCTTTCTCCTCCTTTGCAGGCCCAGTATTACGGTGAGATTGGCATTGGAACCCCCCCCCAGAAGTTCACTGTGGTCTTTGACACCGGCTCCTCCAACCTCTGGGTGCCGTCTGTGCACTGTCACCTCTTGGACATCGCCTGCTGTAAGTGTCACCAGTGCTGCTGTGGCTCGGCAGCTTCTTCCCTGCAAAATGCAGATCCTGGCATTGGAAGAGGAGAAAGTGAGGCAGCAGTGTGAAAGGGCTCACTAGGGGCTGATGGGCTCTTTAGAGTCAGAGCTGGAAATAGGATCCCAACTTCCCACATCCAGTTTTCATTACTGCCTTCCTGGTTTGTTTTTTTTTCCCCTCTCCATGTCACCCACACACAGCTTCAAACCTTCCCCAACAGCGTTGGCCCTGCAGCTGGGGAGCAGCATCACAAGTTATGATGTTTCTCCCCAAATTACAGACTGACGCTGCTGTTGCCCCATTGCGCAAGCTGGTGGAAAAAAAAATCAGCCACTTGCCAGATCTGATACAAACTGTCCTAGTTTCTGGTTTATTGCCGCACTGAGCATGTGTGTGCATGTTTATGGATTTATAATTAACAAGAGCCAGGTAGGCACAATGAGGTGAGAATGTCTTAGGGACTACAAGGTTTTTTTGCTCTGTGGGGTTCCTACGCAGTAAACCTCCACAGTTGAAGGTGTCAAACCTGGCTATGGCAAAATGTCATTTAAAAGCCACCAGCTGTGCTGTGTGCTGCTTAAGCAGAGCAGAGAAACCTGTGAAGTCTACAAGTGCAACCATGAAAGGCGGTGTATAGTGCTTGTTGTGGGTAATGAGGAAATTTAGACTTCTTGTACAGCACTAGTGCCCAGAGAGGAGACGGACCTTCTTCCTGCATATGTGAAATGAGATTTAGGACATGGTAGGGTGATGAGGTCCAGACCTGGTCTGTCCTGGGGGTCCCTGATCTCCAGCAGGGAGCTGGTTTCTCAAGACAGCAGTTTAGGACTTGCTGGGACTGAAGGGCTTGTTTTATGAGTATGCAATGAGCCTAACCTCCTGCCAGACTGGGATCCAGGCAGCCCAGCCAGGGAAGTCCCCATGTAGCATGTTGTTTTCCATAGGATGTGGCTGGTTTGTCCTCAGCTGCTGTCTGCTGTGTTCAACAAGCAGCCAGGGTCTGTTGGCTGGGCTGGCCAAGCTCGCCACGCACCACTGCCCAACTCGTGACTTGGGAGGAATCTGCAGAGGAGGAATCTGCCCAGCCATAGAACCAGCGATATCTTACAGTTCCCAGCCCTTCCAAGGAGAAAAGCAGCTTGGACTAGGGAAAAGCCCTTCCTTCTCTGCAAATAACCAAATATTTTGAGCCTTCTCTGTTAAAAAAAAATAACTTTTCCCACCATCCCCTTGAGATTTCTTTGAAAGAAAGAACCACTTCCTGCCCTTCAGTTCTTGACATTCTATTATCTTGATCCAGCAATTCAGTTAAGCATTAGCCCAACTCTGACCACAGTAACAGTCCTACTGACAGCCTGCTGTGAACTGATAGTAAGTCTGATTGGTTCTTCAGAACTGCAAGAAAAAAAAAAAAAAAAAAAAAAAAAAGACTGTGTGGGGAAAAAGAAAATTCTCCAGCTATTCTTAGTGAAAGAAAGAGATAAACACATACAGTGAAAATGTTCATACTCAGAGCAGGCTATATTTAAAGCCACCCTGGTTCTCCATGGCATGGGGGGGATGTGTCGCTCTGCTGTCTAACACCCTGAGTCACCGGCTGCGTAGCCTCTAGGCTCTTAATAATACCCAGTGGCCAAATCCGATTTAACAGCCAAATTGGATCTGCCCACCTAATTCCCCAGTTGTTGGAAATGCTTTGTTAAGCAGTCCAGCCTTGGGAAATGCCAGGTTCAGGCCCACCTTCGCGTTGTTGAGCATCTGTCTGGATGAGTTGGGCAGTGTGGGGTTAGGTATTGGGGAGCCCTAGGTATCAAGAAGCACTGATGTATGTTCACCTGTGTCCCCCTTCCCGACTGCAGTGCTGCACCACAAGTATGATGCCTCCAAATCCAGCACCTACGTGGAGAATGGCACCGAGTTCGCCATCCACTATGGGACAGGGAGCCTCTCCGGGTACCTCAGCCAGGACACTGTCACGGTGAGTAACAGCTGCCCTTGTCCCAAGCTGCCCCAGCCTGCTTTCAGGAGAGCGCTCAAAGCTGTTTGATTTCAACAGGTGTCCCTTCTTGAGTGTCTTACTGGTATTAAGTGTTTATACGTATATATGTTAACGTATATACGTTCCCAAGTGATTTGAAACGAGGTGATGGTGACTGAGGAGGTGACGATGACTGAGGAAGGCAGAGAAGGGGACAGGTATTAATCATCAGGACAGCAGGCTAGGAGCATGGACCACACACATGGTGCCCTGCAAACGTGGTCTTTGGCCTTCCCTCCAACCCACTTCCTCCTGAGCCAAGAAATTTCCCAGCTCGGGCACATGCCACACACTACTGCATGGGCTGCTGGTGGTTCCCAGCTTGTTCTTGGCCAATATCCATGCAGTAGTGGATGTCCATACCAGCAGCTGCCCAAACACTGGTCAGAAATGGGCTCTTTGCAGCCATATCCTAGTCTGGCGTTGAGGATGGTGCTTATGTTTGCAAAGGCTGTGTAACACCTTGGGGGACGTGCTGTCCCCAGCAGCGTTTGGGGCCCAGCTTGAGGTAGCTGGGTGGCTGGTGGCCGCTTCCCGTCGTTTTCTTTCAGTGAGCAAAGACTGAGCTTTCTGCCCTGGGAAGGACGGGCGCCTTTCAGGACTGCCTCCCAGGTACAGGTGCTTGTGAGAGTTTTCCAGCTGCTGAATGTCAGCGGCACACGTGCTCCCAGATTACTTGGTCTCCTGGCAGGGATAAGAGCATATGTTTGCTTTGCAGGGGGGAGACAAAGCAAAAGTTTTGAATAAGCGTGTAAATCTAGGGATTTGGGGGTTTCCTCATTAGGTTCAGCTGAAAAGTGTTGGCTTACCAATTTCATTGGGATCAAAAGAAAAATATCCAAGAGGAGCCCAAAGTGGATGGCTCGTGTTAGGAGCGCTCTTTAGCTTGTCCTTGTAGCAGGAAGTACCAGCCATTGCCTCTGTGCTGCATCCAAAGGTGCTAGCAGCTCAGGCTGGTTGCAGGACCCTCTTCAAGGGAGAGAGTTCAATGAACCCTGAAAATAAGTGTAGAGAAGGTCGTGGAGAATACCAGCAGCTTTGCACCTCTGGTTTTGTTCTCTGCGTCCTGCAGCCCACTGAGCTTCAGGACTATTTCAGTTTTGTTTAATGGCATTTGTTTCCTGCATCCCTTGGTTCACTTAGAAACATCCTGCCACAAAAAAGCTGCCCATTTGAGCCTTCCCACAGCTCTTGCCAAATGAAGACACCCTGCATGTAGCATTAATGGGTTCTCTTACATTAGGTTTGCAAAATACAGATGGAGCAGGCAGAGGCATCTACATTCATCCCAGTAATGGAGTGGGGCGGCAAGGCAAACAGCGAACTTTACTGTCCTGTGAAAGTGTGGGCTGCTTTAGGCACTTTCCAGCTTAATGCAGGGGCTGAAATGAGTCAGAAGAAAAGTTGCAGCTTTTTCTTTTTTTTGTTGTTTTGTTTGTAATTATTACCCTAATGCCTGCTTGCTAATTAGCTCTCCACTTCCCGGCAGCTCAGAGGAAGGATTTTGAGCCTGAGCTTGTTTGGGAAGTGGGGATGGCTCTTGGCAGCCAGCACGTCTTATAGCATTTGGTTTCTGTCTGGGCAGAAGCAAGAGAAACCTCTTGTGTGGAGCCTGACCAGTATCATGCTTGCAGTGAGCAGGAGCAGGGTGACTCAGAGGGTCAGGCACCTTCAGCTTAGACACTAAGATGCTTCCTCTGATGCACAACATCCTGTAGGCAAGTTCCCAGTCAGGTCTAGTCTGGAAATACAGACTCTGAAAAAGCCTTTGGGGTGATCCTCTCCGCCTCAGCCATCCTGATGGGTTGAAGCAGCCACAGCAGCCTGTGGTGGCACTGACATGTGACTGGAAGGCTCTAGTTGGCAGGTGGTCCAGAGTCCCTCACCCCTGAACTTTTTTTTGGAGAGGGTGATGAGCTCATGTTGAGCATCCTCTCTCCTTCTGTGGAGGAATGATGCCTTGTAGCACCATGCTCCCTGGTGCTGCTTGCTCTCTGAAGAGCAGCAGGTTCAGCTAGCCCTCTGCTGCTTGAGCATCTCATCCCTTTATCGCAGCCTGACCTTGGGATTTCCTTCAAGGACAGCAGAGGAAACATTGCTGGCCATGGGGCACTGGGTCTCTCCTGGGGCTGCAGTGCAGCTATGCCGTGCAGGAGATGCTCCTTCTCGCCTCTCCCCTGTGCCTCTGCAGAGGGGAGTCCTGAGCCCAAACCATGCCGTGGAGGCTCTCACCTCTAGTCTGCCTTCACCATCTGGCTCTTGCCCGCTTTGTTGAGGTTGCTAATGAGGGGGCCAGGCAAGCTGCAGGGTGCTGACACCTGTCTGCAAAGCGCTGGAGAGTGGCGACCATGTGACCATCCACTGGTAATGATTTTCGGTCACTCCGTATCTGGGCGAGGGCCAGCTAAGAGACAAAGATGAAGGATCTGTGACCTGGCGCCAGTGCTCTGCTAAAGATGCTCTTGGGTTTCAGTCCTGCTGAGGACCAAGCGTGGGCAAGGTCTGCTGAGACCTCACTACTGGGCAGATACCTGCCTCCCTCTTGGGATGTGCAACCTTGGCAATATTCAAACAAACCTAGTACTTTTTTTTTTTTTAGTCCATTGCATTTTACTTTAAGTGGAAGCTTTATTGAACTTTCTGAGCTTCTGCAGGACCAGGCTTTTGTAAACCGGTGGCATACAACTGGAGCGCTCGCCATGTGCCAGCAAGCGGATGCGTTGCTGTGAGCTGTTTTGCCCCACATCCTGCTCTGTGGCTTTTAGCTTTTGCAAGCCCCGATTGCCCTTTCCTAGTGCAAGCCTCTGATACCATTAAATCCAGCACTGCAAGCACCATCCCAGCCTTGCACTTACCCTGGGGGGATATTAGTAATTTACAGGGATCGTTATCTGTCATCAGGTAGGAGAGGCCAGCTTTTCAGTCCAGCCTGATTCACTACAGGGCTGCTAGCTGGAGGCTGAGAAGCTGAAATTGTCCTAGCACAGATACTAAAATTGCTCATTGTCAGCCAGAAGCTTGTAAACCTCCTGAACTGCTAGACCCAGGAGCCAGCAGGCATGTCCTGCTCCCCGTTAGCAGAGTTATCCTGTTTTTTCTGTGATCTCCTTCTTTCTGGGGATCTGCCCTTACGGGGCATTTCAGCTTTCCAGTAGGGAACGCCAGTCCTTCTCATGGCTGGCAAGAGGTGACCTTTGCGTTCACAGTACTCTACTTGCTATTTTCGTGCTGCAGGCTCAACCTAGCTTTCCTGGCTGGGTCTTGTCCCCTCCCACAGGAGGTCTGCAGGCTGGTGGCCCTTCTGGGAATGTAGCAACATCCTGGGGATGTTTCTTATACAGGGAAAATCACAGGGGTTGTTGGCAGAGGTGAAAGGGTCTTGTGCTCCCAGACGGGGATGGGTGCAGCACCCGAGGAGGTAGGGCACAGAGGTGACTTAGAAGATGTGCAGGGTGGGGAAGAGAATTAAAGACACAACATAAGAGCTGCTCAGACTGGGAGGAAAGGATCAAGTAGGCAAGAGGGGAAAGGATGTAGGGGGCACCAAGTGACAGAGGGCCCTCTGTGCAAAGAGGAGGAGCTGCAAAATGGTGTGGCCAGTGCCAGGACCCAGCCAAAGACAAAGTGTTGAGTGAGGTGGGCAAAGAGCAGAGGGGAACTCTTGCCTGCAGGGGTGTGCTGGGCTTTGCAGGGACGCAGGAGGTGCCACTGTGCAGCTAGTGTGGCCTGTGTCCCCCCTCCCCGCCAAGGAGAGTGGCACCAGGATATCTGGTTTCTGCAGCTGCTCACAAATTCAAGGGTGAAAGCAGGCAAGAGTGTGGCAGCACACTGAGGGACGCACTACAGCTTATGTTCAGCAAGATCCTGTTTCTGCCTTGGTCCCCTGAGTCAGTTTTCTTTACAATCTGCTTTTCCCTTCCCTCCCCATCTCCTGTCAGCTTGGTAACTTGAAAATCAAGAACCAGATATTCGGGGAGGCTGTGAAGCAGCCAGGCATCACATTCATTGCTGCCAAGTTCGACGGCATCCTGGGCATGGCTTTCCCAAGGATCTCTGTGGACAAGGTCACCCCTTTCTTCGATAACATCATGCAACAGAAGCTGATTGAGAAAAACATCTTCTCCTTCTACCTGAACAGGTAGTGTTGGGTTTGGTGGTACACCTCTCATTGCAAGGACAAGCCCAGCTGGGCGTTTCTCTATGTCTTCCTGTAGCACCTCTTGCTGTGTGTCAGTTTACGCCCTGGCCAGCGCCATTGGGAGGTCTCAGCAAGGTCTCCTTGCTAGAACAGTCAGGCCAAAATCTCTCATGTTTACTTCTTTGAAGTAAGAAGAAGGGAAGTAGAAATGCAGCCATTTTACTGATAAAAAGCTGGGTAGATCTGCTACCAGATTTCTTAACTGATGAAGAGACAGAGGATGTTTCCAGAGGAAAGAGAAACAGGGTTGTGACAGTGAGATTGCAGGCTGGTAGTACAGTCCCTGTTAGCGGGGTAAACACAGCCCCAGTCTGTTGCCAAAATCGAGTCACGTGGCCACCACTGTGTCACCTCCCAGGCAAGCATATCCCCCCACCAGTCATCTCTAATGATGGGGCTAATGCTCCCGCACCCCTCAGGAAATCCTCCTGCATGGCTCCCAGCGCCTTTCTAGCCACTGCTGCTCCTCCCAGCACACCCTGTCATCCTCCTGGCACCACAGGGGGGACTCTGTACTACTTCAGCTCAAAAAGTAGCACGCAGGGAGTGGGGAGGGCAGAGAAGGCTGCTGCTGGCCACTCAGGCGCCAGCCCTCCCCCATCACCATATTTCTTCCCATCTGCTCAACAGCGAGCTTTTATCTGACGGTAACCTTGAGGATTCAGCTCCAAGGCTGCTGGCTGGCACAGAGTTGGGTGTAGATAACCTAATGCTGCATCAGCCATGTCCAGCCCTGCATGGGTGTTTGTTACAAGCCGATTATGCAGGGGGGTTCTCCGGTTTCTCCAGGTGAAAGCATGAAGCAAAAAGCTACAGGATGCTTCAGCTGGCCCAAAATATTCCCACTTCCCCACCCCAGCCTATCCCACAGTATCTGTCCTTACATTGACATGTTATAGCATGACATAAGTTGTCTGTTTCCAGTACTGCTGATGGTATGCCTCACCCCCAAGCACTTCAGTGTGTGTTTTGGGGGCACGCAGAGGGGGTTGTTCTCACCCTGCTCCTCATGTTCATGGGTTTGGGTTATTTTTCAGAGACCCCACTGCTCAGCCTGGTGGTGAGCTGCTCCTGGGAGGAACCGACCCTAAGTATTACAGTGGCGACTTCAGCTGGGTCAACGTCACGCGCAAGGCTTATTGGCAGGTCCACATGGATGCGTAAGTGCCCCCTCCACCCAACTACATGCATGGGGACATGTGTGCAGACAGCTCATGCTTGGGGCTGGGCTGAGACCCTCCCCAAAAAGGAATCCTCTGTCCTCTATACCTGCAACATATCCATGCCAAAAAAAAAAAAAGGCAGATTAAAATCCCACCCTAAGGCTGGGTCACTTGTTGCTGGAAGGGGAGGAGAGGAAGAAAACAGCAGGAGATGTTCTGCAAAATCCTTTCCTCTTGTTTACAGTTTGGCCCCTGAAAACACCTGCTGCGCCTTTGCAAAGCTGGGGAAAAAGCCGGTGTGTCCTCCTTTCAGGCAGGGCAAGCACCACGGATTAAACCCTGGCTTTGCTCAGCTCTCGGCAACAACTGAGCTGTGTGGCTCATTTGCACACAGCTCCAGAGGAGCAGGATGAGGCCCCAGGAAGCCAGCCCTTGACTGAAGGGCACGGCGCGGCAATCAGTGTGCATTGTTGGAGGCAGAGGGGAGGAGAGCAGGCTAAGCTGCCGGCCCGCCAGCCCTGCGGTCTATTCTGAGCTCTCCCACGTGATGGGAACTTAAAAGTGGCCTGTGATCAGAGCGTGTCCTTTTCCCGGGGATTGCATCCATCCCCAGCGCAGAGTTTAGTTCTCATCTTCCCTATCCCTGCCACATTGGCAAAGTGTGGCAGACCCTTGGCTGGAAGGCTTTATCTGTCCACACTGCTGTGAAATAAGATGCAGGTGAGGAAGCCAAGCAACTCCTATTGTTTCTTCAATGTACACGAACCTTTCCCTTGCTGATGACCCCCTCAGCCATCACACCACCCCTTTAAGCCTTTGCTTTTTGCAGTAGCACAGGTCATAGGAGTCTCTAATGCATCACCTTTAGCTTACTCATGTGCCCATTAGTCACGGTGTTTAGCAGGCAGCAGTCAACTCTTTGCCTGCTGCTCCCTGCAGCCTTTGCCTGGAGGCCTCTAAGAGTTGTCTTCTGTCTGGACATCTCTCTCCAGGGTGGACGTTGCCAATGGGCTGACTCTCTGCAAAGGGGGCTGCGAGGCCATCGTAGACACAGGCACCTCGCTCATTACTGGCCCCACTAAGGAAGTGAAGGAGCTGCAGACCGCCATCGGTGCAAAACCACTCATCAAAGGCCAGGTGAGGCTGGGCTGGGAAAGTAGGAGTCCATGGCCATCGTGGCAACCATGCTGACACCCTGCTTTGCACCCAGATGCTTCTGGAGACCCCAGTCTCCTGCTCCCTTTGCTCTCTGTTCCCAGTCTGTGCTCCCAGAAAAGCCTGTAGCATAGCAGGGACCCCTCTGTCTTTTGACCCCACATAGTGTTTGACACCCTGCTCATGTTCTTGGTAGAGGGCTCAGTCCTGTGAAATTTGGGAGGTTTTTGGGTCACCTCTGCCACCTGCCTCTGGGAGGCAGAGGAGAAGGGGTGTGAGTTGCAGCTGAGGCCAAGGATTCACATTAACGTGAGTCCAGAGGCACTTTAATACAAATACATTAATGCAAATGACAACCCTTCCCTGCCAAGTTTTTAACTGTCTTAGCTAATCTCACAAGGTCACCTCTCCTCCCTGAAATTGTGGAGGAACAGGGATTGTAAGGACCCTCTAGGAAGGATACTCTGCTTTGAAACCCCTCCCAAATCACAGAGCCATAGGCACTTGTAGGGCTTTTCTGCAGTGTGGGGAGACCCCGTGCTGCAGCAACAACTGGCTTAGATCTGCCAGCTCCCCTAGGACTCACCAGTGTTAATTAAACTGGCTTTGTCCATTCATCACACCACGTATCCCTGTCTATGTCTCTAGGCTGTATCGAGCCATGTCTTCCCCTCGTGTGGCAGAGGAAAGACCCCAGCCCTGCTCCGTCAGGTGCTGTGCCCTGGGACTCAGCAGAACCAAAAACAACCCAGCATCCTTTGGCTCTAAAATCCTGAAACCCTCTGGCCTCTCAGTGTGCAGCCCTGGGCAGGGCGCAGCCCACTTAACGTGCACTCAAGCCTCTTCTGCACCCTGAGATAAGCAATTTGTGGGCACAACCATGTCTTTACTGTGGTTTTCCCAATGGGAGACGAAGGCCTTTCCTGAGGGCGTGGGGGCTGCCATCTAAAGCCTTAACCATTTCTCTTCCAGTACGTGATCCCCTGCGATAAGGTGTCATCTCTGCCTGTCGTCACACTAACACTGGGAGGGAAGCCCTACCAGCTCACTGGAGAACAGTACGTCTTCAAGGTGCGTCCAGGCAGCTTTTGCCACCCATATGCTTCTCCCACAAGGCCTAGCTTTCGCCTTCTCCGCTTAAACCTCAACCATGAAAACCGAAATGCAGGAGCAGCAAAAGCAAGGTTGGAGCTAGGCAGTTGGGAAAAAGTCTGAAAGGCTGGGGTGACAGGGTGGTGGCACTAGCTGATGGACACAGGCAACCTCACTGAAGTCCTGCAGGAACAAGTTTCCCCCACATGATGCTCATGAGGGATAGCAGGATGGGAGAGAAAGGGCAGTTGCATCACTTTCTGCAAATATTTTGCCCTTTTCTGCTGGATTCTGGTACCATGACACCAGCCTTGTCATAGCAGAGGCCACCAGCCTGGCATTTAAGCCATCAGAGTGAATTCGCAGGGACAGTCTTGTACAGAATTTCAAAGATTGCTCTTAATTCAGAGCTGGGGGGGTGGGAGGTTTATGGGCATGTGTGGTGTTACTTGATGTTTTGCTGTGTAAGGGCTCTGGGAGGAGGAGATGGGTTTGGAGCTGTGGGAGTGGTGGGTTGGGAGTTACTTTTGCAAGCTGTGGATCGCAGACTGGGAGAGGCAGGTGGTGTTGGCAGGTGTTATTGCCAAGCCTGCGAGGTTGAGGAAAGGGGAGGACCTCCTCAGACTGAAGCTCTCACTCTTCTCTTTAGGTTTCTGTACAAGGAGAGACTATCTGCCTGAGCGGCTTTTCAGGCCTAGACGTCCCACCCCCTGGGGGCCCACTCTGGATCCTGGGAGATGTCTTCATCGGTCCCTACTACACCGTCTTTGACCGTGATAATGACTCTGTTGGCTTTGCCAAATGTGTCTAAGCGCCTGATCCCCACTGCCTCTGCCACACACACATTTACACACATGCACAGGAGCCGTAAAGAAGGATTAGAAATCCAGTGAGTGGAAAGGAGAAAAAAAAAAAAAAGAAAAAGAAATGGAACTAGACTTCAAATTACATGGAAAATAGTCATTAGTGCCCTGCTAGCTACTTTTTCCCCTCTGTTGAGTAAGTGGTGCTGGGAGGTCTCTAGTTGACACCTCCAGCTGGAGTAGCCCTTTGCTTTACTGCTAGGTCTTCCAGTATTTGTTTTTAAGAATGATTCTCAGAGCTGAATAAGGCCCTCGTGTCTCCCAGCCCTGGTCTTCTACCTGGGGGGCAGCTGGCTGGAGCCAGCACCCAGCACCTCTGTTCCTGCAGAGAGGCTGTGTGGCTGCTCTTGGGTTTGGGCTTCCGCACTGGGGGAGAGGGATGGGGAAGGCTGTCCAGCACGTTATTTACTACTTGCTTTTTCACTGATGAAGTGGGGGAGCGGGAGGTGGGGGAGAGTCTGTCTTCATCACCCCTCTGTGATGGGTTGAGGCAGCGACCACTAGGTTGTTTCTTAATAGGTTGGTTCTGGCTTGGTCCTAGGAGAGCACATCCTGGGCTGGAGTGACAGTGAATCACGGTAGCATGCCCAAGGGTTGAGTTTCAGAGCCCGAATGCTCTGGTGGTGTGTTTCTGTGTAATGGTGGCACTAGTGAGAAAGCTGGAGGTATGACGTCCATGTGCCTGACCTAACAGGGCAGTGATTTGTACGGGGGGCTCCAGCCAGTGGGACTCTTTGGGGAGTATAAATATAAAGGGGGTCAAGATAGGATACAATAGAGGTCACTTGAATTTATGGCCATGAAGGCCCAGCTTTCTGCTGGGCAGTCACTTGACACAGGTTCTCGAGTTTGGTGAACTTCTCCCAGGTTCCCCAAACCACAGATCTTCCCAGCTTCTTCCACAGCCTGTGAATTGAGAATAATGTTTCCTAAAGCAACTAAGTGATCTATAAGCTGAAATCACACTGGTAAAAACCATAGATGTTTTCTCAGCCATGTAAGACCTTTCGGAAACATTATTCACAGCAGTTTGAACTGCCCAAAACTCAAGAGACAGTTAGCAGAGCCAGCAAGCCTCCCAGGCAGGAGGGTGCCATGGCAGCTGCTGGTCTTGCATTTGCTTTTCCCTGCTGCCCCATCCTGAAACCCAACTGCCTTTAACCCCTCCTTACCTTCTTTCCACCTTACTAATGCTGATGAGAGCTCTGTCCGTGTCCACCCTGTGTTGCAGATGGAGTGAGGCACAAACCTGTTTTGGAGAGGTTGTAGCTGATCTAGCTGTGTTCGTAGATCCTCCCAGAGAGCTGAGATCTGTGCATATGGAGGTGCTTGCTTCACTGGGCTGGAGTCAGTAGGCAAACACTGGTGGAGCTGGGAGGACAATAAAGTGAGTTTTAAGCAGTACTGGAAAGCAGAGGAGAGTTTGCTAAGAATCCCAGCCCATGCTGGGAGTAAAAGACTCTCTCCATTTTCCCAGCGCACTGGATCAGGCCCTGAAGTTAGGGAGTGGCAGCAGGTGAGGGCCAAAGCTGAAGGTGGCAAAAGGACCACATCAGCACTGGCTGTGACCCCAGACCAGGCAAAACGGATGGTAAAATCCTGGCTTCCCGAAATTCACCGATAATCCTGCCAGCAGTACTAGTGGGACCAAGGAAGTTCCCCAGAAAGGTTTTGAGGCAGTAGGTGAATGGATGGTTATGCCCGGTGAAATGCACATACATCATCCCCAATACTGAATTCACCACAAACATCGGAGGCAAGGGTGGGAAGAGGTACTGAGGTGAGATGTGGGAGGACAGTGAGCACGTAGCCTGCAGATGTCCCTTGTCCCTACCTGCTGCAGCTGGTCAATTTGGCTTTATAACCATGCCTCACACCTTGGAGGGGTCTGGCATGAGCAGTGGGGACAAGCCTGGGCACACATCTGATGCGTGTATCATCCCTCCAACCCTAGATGTGACAAATGCTGCTCCCAAAGCTTGCTTCTGCCTGCTCGTAGTCTTCACCTGCAATGCTGCCTCTGGATGCCTAAGGACAGCTGTTGCAGACTGGCTAGAGAACAGTAGTGTGTTACCAAAAAAAAAAAGTTGTCATTAATAGGTACTCCAAAATCAGCAGATACTCAGCACCTCTTCAGAGAGCCCTGCTTTCACACTACATGCCCAGAGCTCCTCCAAGTCCTGCTACATCGTTTCCCAGCTGCAGGATTTTTCCAGCGCAGTGAGACAGAGACAGCCTCTCGGGTACCCGCTAATCAGACCTGGTGCAGGGGGGAAGCCTGACTGACATGGAGCTGGTGGTGGGTTTTGAATGTCTTCGGCATCAGATTTAAGCAGGACGTGCAGCGCAGCCCCAGAACAAGCTGTCGCACCACAGTTCTGCTGGGCACGCAATGCCTTATGCTGTCTGCGTCGTAGCTTCTGCGGTAACCCAAGGCTGGGGTGATGTCTGTTCTCAGGCGGGCAGTAGACTGCTGCTGGGGAAAGAGCTTGGCCCAGAACAATGCCCTGAGTAACATATGTTAGGATAGGCTGGAGGAGAGGTACATCGTAGTCTTCCCCAAATGGGTCTCCTCCCCTCGTTCTTTTAGTTGCATTTTTAAACCAAACTCTAACTGTGTGACTGTTGGGTTTTTTAATCTAATTTGCTGTCAGAATTACTGTCTCATCATAGAAAACTTAAAAGAAAATACAGTATTTCCCCCCTTAATTCTGAGAGTAGTCTTTCCTTTTGAGACGCCAAACTCTTTCTCAGTTTCCAGAGACTGCATGTCCCGGACCTGTTGACCCAGTATGTCTGGTTGTCCGCTTGGGTGGACTCACATGTGTTTCGGAACACTGTCTGATAAGTAAACATGCTGGGAGCTTGTTGTGTTTGTCCTTTTCAATGTATTGAAACAACCCAGCCTTTGCAGGATGACATGACAGTGTCACCTGCCTGACCCAGCACCAACAAGGTGGCAGGCACTCCTGGCATCAGTCCTAGGCTACAGCCTTCTCCTGGGGCTGCATCTTCCTGGCTGAGATTGGCAAGAGCAGTCCTCCAACAGGTTACTCGGGCTGTCCCCTAAGCCTCTGGGCCAGCTAGGACAAGCTCCTACTGGACTTGGGATATAGACTGGTGCTGTAGCGGCTAAAGCGGGACTCAAGTTTCTAAGTCCAGCCTAAAACTCACTAGGATGTGCAGTTTATGCTTCCGGAGTGTGGTGATGAAAAAAACTTGGGTTTTTCTCAAAATGTAGGAAAAATCCATCCCTTTTGCTTGGCTGTGTGATTTTTAGTCCTAGTGCTGCTGTACGGGAGCTGGAGACTCCAATGCAGAATGAAGGCCCCATGTGCCAGGTGGAAGATAAGAGCTAATCCCTAGTTTGAAAGAAGCATCATCTACATAAGCAAGACGGATGCAGCCAAGTCCCATCCCATTTTCTGAGTGCAGATCTAAGCACACAGAGCTTAACTGATTTCCCCACTGGCAGGTCCCAAGCCTCTGTTCCCCCAGGATGCCTTAATACCCTAATCAGCTGTTCTCCTACATTAAAGAGATGGATTTAACCCAAAAGGGCTGGCTGGGCCCTGAAAACCAATCATGCAGCCCACCGTTCCTCAATAGCCCTAGGGGAGAACAAGTCATCTGCTGCCAAATATTTATTGATGGGAATACGAGGGCGTTGTTTCTGCTGGGGGGATTGTGCCTAAGCCTTTAATCGTGCGGTGAGTACTGAATGTTACATCTCAGCGGGAACAATCACAGGCTTGATCTTGGCCAAGAGCTAGAGAAGCCAAGAGCCAGGATTGTCCACCTATGCTTTTCTAGGAGGCAGCAGAGCGCACCCCACCCTGTGATCAGCCTACACGTGGCCCCACGTTATCGTGCCCAGCAAATCCTCGGGTTTACACCAGCCCCCTCATTTACTGCACTGTCTCTGCAGAACTCCATGCACATGACAATTTGCTAAGTCACTCTTTTATTAAATGTCTCCACTGCTGCAAAGAAGATAAAATTTTTCATTACACGTCCCCTTGAGTAGTGGGGTGCTTGGCCCTGACTCTCAGGGCTGACTTCGTGGCCTTGATCCTTCTCCAACCAACTCTGCTCCGGGCTTTGCCAAAAGCCCACTCGGACAAGGACCTGCCCAAGGAGAGGGAGGACGAGACCCCTCATTTATGGAGATTACTTGCGCATCTGGTTGGCTCAGCAACTTTTTTGATTTGGCAAACTATTTTTACTGATCATGAATGACTAAGCATGTTGTTTTGGGGGCTGGTGGCTTTTTCCGGTCTTTCTTGGATTTATTTATTTTTAGCTTTCTTTGGGAGGGAAAAGAAGCAGAGCGCAGACTGAAAGCTTAGAGGACAGGAAACAGAGATGAATGGAGGGTGGGAAGATGGGATTTACCCCTCCAAGCCTCAGGCCACCCTACTGCTTATGGGGCTTAGCAACCCACTGAGGAATTTTACAGGGGCAATAGGAAAGAGTATTGAGGAGGTTGTGGGCTTTCTTCTTTGGAAAAAAGCAGGGGTGGGTCCTGCTAATGGTTTCCGGAGAGCTGGAGTAGGATTTGAGATGGAAGACTTTCTCACAGGTCTTACAGTGCTTGATTATGCTACAGCCCACATGTCTCTAGCATGATTACAGGAGAATAGCTTTGGGGCAGGAAACATCTTTCTGTTCTGTTTGTCCCATGCTTAGCACAAGGGGATGCGGGCCTTGATGCCACAGTAATACAGGCGATTATTCATACTTACCCCAGCTTTTATTTGAAAGGAAAGTGGGCTTAGACCTTATGGTTGAGGGCATGCATGCATGACCTTTAAAGACCCCCAGAAAATAGGAAGAGTGTTAAAATAATGCAGAATATTGAGGTTTTTTATTCCTTGTGTCATTATTTTTTAAGCCAGTTCCCTAATTTTGAAGGGTCACATGAATATTTTTGAACCGGTGATGCTGCATATACGCCGTTGTGGTCCATGACAATCAACCTCTCACTGCTCACACTTAGCATCAAGAAAGATGATGAATTACCAAACCAAAGACCCAAAAGTGCTCTGCAAACTGTAGGGTTGACCTGGTACCCAGAGAAGAGATAAAGCAGCCATCCAACCTCCCTGACCTTTCAATCCTATTCACATGAGGGAACATGCCGACCTCTGTTGATCCCACGTTCCCCTAGACCACCCTGCTGCCTCCTCTAGACCCCGTCTTTGACCTTTTTCTCTGCTCGCTCTCCGTCCCTATCTGATGTTACGAAGAGGAGCAGCCCTACGTACACAACTTTCCCCAGACAAATGAGCAGCAGGCACATCAGTAGCTCCTATGGCAGGCAGCAATCTGCATCCAACAGGTTTCATTGCTCCTCCTGAGCCTGCAAGAAGGATGCTCTGCACAGCTGCGGGTTGCCCACATTTGTCCAAGCCCTCCAGAAAAGTTGACGACAGCTAGCCATGGCTCTGCTTCTCCCGCAAACCTCCTAATCCCACGGGAACATCACTCTCACCCCAGCGCTGCTTCTGCTTCTTAGCAGCTTCTTGGAGAGAGACCTGCGTCTCGTCACAGGCAGCTGTAGCGCTAATAAAAACCTCTTTACTTTGGCAGGATCCAACGCCACTCCAGCAGTGATAAATCATGAACCAGAGGGCAATTTGTCCTGTTTTAACCAGCACAGGTGCCGTCAGAGGGATTAAACTTGCCTCTTGGAAACTGGACCCCCTCCAGGCTGGGAGCGCTGTGGATGTGCAAGAATTCCCTTCACATCACACCAACCGACGGGGATGAACACAGGGTGGGTGCCCCTAGACAGGAGCCAAACCTGCCTGTGAACAGCCGGGTGAATTACCATCCTTATTTCTTAGCTCAGCACTTTGTGGGTAGGCTTAAGGCATTTCCAGAGGATTTCCCTTCCCCTGCAGGTACCGCTCGCACAAACTGTTGTTTTACCCAGCCTGTTTCCAGTACTCTGGGATTTCTCTGCTCCGCTTCCCCAGCACCCCAGCCAAACTGGCTGCTGCCTCAAGGCCACCTGTACCAGGCTGGGCTCTGCTACTGTGGAGTGACATGGCATGTCCTCGTGTCCCCACCCTCCCCGTGCCATAGCAGCATCCTCCCAAATGACCTGCAAGCTGTCCCTGCACGGCACCAGCTGCTCTCCCACCAGCTGCTCTCCGGCATCATGTCCCTGGGGGGATGCTACTGCAGCACTCCAGAATCAGGTTTCCATGCAGGTCACAGGGCTGTTGGCAAGGGAAGGCAGCAAGCATTTCCCTGATCCTGTGCCAACACCGGGCACAGCCAGATCCTCTCTGGCTTGTCCATCCTTCATGACATCCCCACCTCCCTCCCCAAAAGCAGCCACATGCCCTGCGTCCTGCTGCAGGGGTGCTCCCGCCCCTGCCCGCACTGGGATTTGCTCAGTGCCGGCAGGATTTATCTCCGTGCACACAGGATTTATCCCCTTTCCATCTATCACTCATGACTAGATCACCTTTTTTCCCCATGGCTCTGCATTGCCACCGCCTCCCCTCACCATGCTGTCCCCATATGCCCCTGCCATGCTTGCTTTAGGTTTTGACCTGGGCCCATGGGAGCAAACCCACAACCCAGGCTGCAGCAAGTCCCTACTGTCTCTGTGGGTGATGCTGGGAAAAGCTGGGCCAACCATCAACTCTGGATGGCCGGGGAAGCCGCTCGGCCGGGGCCCAGGAGATGCCCTTCTCCAGCGGGGCGCTACCAGGATGCTCCAAGCAGGAGGTGACGTCCCTGTGGGGAGGACATGAGGAGAAGCGCTGAGACACGGAGGATCTCTCCTGCGTGGAGCATGTTCGGGGCGGGGGGAGCGAGGGGGCTGCAGGTTGACCTTCCCAGCCCCTAACTCCCCCCCTGGCCGGCCCTAGCCCATGGGCCCAAGCAGGAGGGGGAATTTCTCACATTCAAAATCTTTCTGGTTTTCACCTTTTTATTTACTAATGTTAAAGAAATAAGAAATTCTCAGCTAGTTCATTCCTGTGGTTTGCAAACAAAATTTTTAAGTTGTTTTGTTTTCCTTCTGAAAAGGCATTTCTTTATTTAAATATTGACCTACCAATTTATAAGGAGAAGAGGTTTAGAAAAGGGATCAATAATCTGAAAATGAGATGAAGGATTTTGTGCTGAACTGAATGGAGCATTTTACCCAAAATGGCATTTTGACATTTTTTTCTTTTTGTTGGCTGAAAGATATTTTTATTTGGACTGCAGTTAATTGTTTTGTTTCAGCATTACAGACTGCTGCATAATTCCAGAGAGACACAAGCAGGGAGACTCCAATAATTGTTTATTAGCTATGGACAGTGAAGCTAAGGGAATTAATTCTTGGACTTGGGATTTTGTTCTGCTATTCTCACATGCTTTATGCATTTTGGCTAATCTTTACTTCTTGCTCCCTTGCATTAACCCTCATTCTTTAAGCATCTCTTTACCTGTGAATCTTGCAGCATTTTTTTGTTTTCTCTGTGTGTGTTTGTTTTATTTCAATTACTCCACCTACAAACTGTTGAAACTCTTCAGGTATCACCAAGGAGAGGGAAACGTGGATCAGGATTGAGCCAGCAAGCGCTGCAGGCTCAGCTGCAGTGGTCCTGAAGGCGTAGCAAACAGGAGACATGGGCTTTTACAGTAAGAGAAATGATGATCAATATGTGTATTGCCGGGACACTTAGGTGCCAAAACTCAGTTCAGGGCACTATTATGCCAACCACTAGTGCAAGAAGTAATCCCGTGGTCCCCGGGTGTAGCGGTGCTCCCTCCTCCCCCTCCTGCCTGCCCTCCTCTCCTCCCTATCTCCTCTGCTCACTCCCTCGCTCCTCTCCCCGCTCGCTCCTCTGTCTCCCGGTCCCTCTCTCTCTCCTGCCTTCCCCCAGCAGCTCCCCTTTTCTGCTCCTTCTTCCCCTTTTTCATCCCCCCCCTCTTCCCCCCTGCCTCTCCATCCCCTCACCCCCATTTTTCACGGGGGGGGCTTTCACTTTGCCAGGGCAGAGCGCGGTGACGCCGCGGCAGCCACCACGGAGAGGACACAGGACCCCCCCCTGGGCCCACCGTGCCCCTTCGAGGGGGTGGCCTGGACCCCGAGACCCCCTCAGGGCCCCCCGCAGGGCTGCTTCGCCTGCATCGCCAAGCCCCCAGCTCTCCGGCAAGCTTCGCCCGTCCTGTCTCCTTCTTCCGCCGTTTATCTCATGGAGAGCAAGAGCTGCAAAGGGGACAGCCTGCGGCCGGCGGTCCCATGCAAGCACTTGGTGGAGAAGAAGACGATGACCAACCCCACCACCGTCATCGAAATCTACCCCGACACCACTGAGGTGAACGACTACTATCTCTGGTCCATCTTCAACTTCGTATACCTCAACTTCTGCTGCCTCGGCTTCATCGCCTTGGCCTATTCATTGAAAGTGAGTGCCGAGCGTGAGGCGTGGGGTACGGGTTGGCTGGAGAGAGCGTTTGGGGGTTGCACCTGATGTAAATCACATCTTTGCCACCTAAATGAAAAGGTTGCACCCACTGGGGATGCGGATGGGGAGAGCTGAGGTGTGTTTTAGAGCTGGGGATGTTGCTTCAGGTGGGGAAGAGGTGCTTTGACTTGCTCTGGTACCCTCAGAGGCTCCTCTGAACCGCGGCAGCAGGGGGACGGACAGGCAACGCAGTGCTCATGCTGTGCCCACAGACACCCCAGCGCTCAGACACTTCTTCGGGATCTTGTTGGTTAGAGATCTTACCAGGGTAGAACGCGGCAGCATGGGGTGGTTGGGCAGGAGCATGAAGAAGCAGCCGGCCAGGATCATCTGGTGCCTGGCAAGTTGCGTGGGGGGAGAGGAGGCTGCCAAGGTGCAGGGCAATCCTGCCTGTTTCCCTCTGGCCCTCTCCCTAATTTAAACACCAGAGCTGGTGCTCAGCTACCCACCACCACCACCACCACTCCCCCCAAGCCCTGTAAATCCCAAAGCCAGCCCTGGGACCTGCCAGCATTGTGGGAACAAGTCCCAGGTACCTGAGGAGGGGGAAGAGAGTGCAGGAGGGCTTTGCACAGCATCGGGGCTGGGGGGAAATACAGCCGTGTTGATGGAGAGGAGATGGCGTGGAGCACAGCCAACATATGGGACAGGACTGGGTCAATCCCAGTAGTGACCAACCTGGGGGGGATGGAGTCCAGCAAACGGGCAGCCCCTCAGCAGCTGCTGGAGAGAGGAGTCCGGGCTGCCCTCCCCTTCCCTGCCTGCCAGCCTCGAAACTAACTGAATGGATGTGCAGAGAGCCCGGGGCGGCTGGGTGGCCCGGGAGAGGAGCTGGCTGATTTGTTTTGGCAGGCATCGTTTAGACGAAGGCCAGGGCGCAAACGGGCTTCGTCACAGAAGCAGATCAATTAACCCCATCCAGCTCCCATGAGCTGGACTGCGAGTGCCCAGCACTGCAAAGATGCTGCTCTGGGGCCCGTCAGGGTCTCCGGCAGAAAGGTTCAGGGTCAAGTCCGTGGACCCGTGCCCTGGGCTTGCCCAGCACTGGCACCATGGTGCCTGCCTCAGTTTCCCCTTCCTGCAGATGGGTGATGAGCACCCATCCGCCACCCGTGCAGCAGGCTTCGCTGCTGCCTGGGGGAGGCATTTAATAGCTTAATTCATGCCAGGGCTGAGCATCACCACAAGCAGGACTGACCCAAGGGCAAATCCAGGCAGCGGCAGCCTAACATGAGGTGTGGGGAAGGAGTCCCTTAACACCCCCACTCTTTCAGCTAGCGAGGGAAGGAACTGGCTGCTTGATTATTTTTGTGTGTGTGTGTCTTTGCTCATCTGAATTTGTCTTTAATAATCAGCGTTTTTCCCATGCAAGAGGCATGGTCACAGCGGGCTAAGAAAGGGTTTCACATCACGGGGACACAGCAGCAGCTATAGCAGGCATCTAGGTAGATGCGGTCCCTCAGCTGCAGCCAGCAGGACAGCCTGAGGACCGGGCTGACCCATCCCCAAGGGTCAGGACAGAGTAGGGTCTACCACCTACGAGGCTTTTAAAGGCTGGACCCTTCACTATCTTTGACATGGGGTGGAAGGAAGGGCAAAGCCCAGAAATAACCCGGGGCTGGAGCCTCGTGCTGGGGCAGAGGCATGGGCTCAGCATCTGGCTGCAAAGGTCTAGAGGACATAAACTCCAGTGTGAAAAAAAGAAGCAGTGGTGAGGGAAGGCAAATGGGCAAATATGCTCCAAATCAGGGAAAGGAAAACAGAAGATGGGTGTCAAAAAAACAGCCTTGGATTTTGGACTGCAGAGGCAGTAGCTGATCAGATGTAGCTGTGGTACCCGAGCAGATGTGGAGCTGAGCAGGTAGAAATAACCCTGCTTTGGCCTTGGAGCTCCCCAGCGACTGTGACGCTGTGACAGGGGGGGAAGAGAAACAAAATGCCCCTGAGAGGCACAGGACAGGGCTAGCAAGTGGCCAAAGGAATGGCGAATGCCCTTGCAGGCTGCTGTTGATAGGAGGCAACAGGGATGCTGGGGTAGTAGCAGAAGGTCTGTCCTGGGGAAGACCACTGGGATGTTAAGAAAGATTTGATCCTTCCTTCCTCACAGCTACTGCAGAGACCTTCACAACATCCCAGCCAGGCTGGATGTTAGGGTCATTTTTCCAGAAGCCTGTTGTTTTCATCTCTTTTACAGTCGATAAGGTTTTTCCCAGAAGTTCAGAGAAAGCAGAAGCAAGGAATGCCCTGAGCACAGATGTCCCTTTAAACAGACTTCTCTTGTTCCTCTGCAATTAAATGTAAGGACAATTTAGCAGCAGCAAACTTAAGTCCCAGCCTTTCTAGGAGGTTTGCACTCTGCAGGGACCGAGTAATGTGCTGTGGGAGGGAGACAAGGGGAGCAGCACCTTCCCCTCCCTGAGCCCATTCTGGGACTTCTGACGGCAGAGCCCTTGGCCAGTGGAGCAGAGGTTTCCTAGCTGAAGGGCCATCAGGGCACTGATGGCATGAAACAGTTCCCAGGTTATGTTTTTTCCATTTCCTTTAAATAACTGAAATATTTAAGAATCATCGTTTTCATTATCAGAAACAGCATTTTCAATACCCTGTCATATGTATCATCTGCTTTTGCCAGATGCATACCATTAATAAAGCAGCAGCTCCTTCATGCCCCAAGCCCGTGAGATGTTTCATTATGGACCTTAGCACACCCTCGTATTGCCACCAGTTTCAGCAGCACCATGCCCACACTGGAAGCCAGATGCATGCTTGGCTACACTTGAATATTGCCATAAAGCCGTGTCCTTCCCCGTGCCCACTTTTATTGGTTTCAGCTGCAGGCGGGAAAACAGCACCTCCATGCCTGCCTGGCCTTTTGCACGCGAGCTGCAGCCTTCTAGATTGCTTTCTGCAGGGAAATGCTATTTCACGGTGACCAGCATTTACTAAAAAAATGACAAAAACCCACCCCAGCACCAAAGAATTTATGCTCTTACTTAAAGAAACACATGAAGTCAGGTGAGGGCAAAGACTGCCAAGTACTCTGTGTGACGGACACTCCAGCCAAGCACTCTGAATAACAGTGTGACGCCACGCCTCGTCTTTATTTACACCCATAGCGGGCCAGATCCTCAGCAGATAGAGCTTGCTGGGCTGCAACAGAGTCGCACCGACTCATGTATCCCTTGGGGGGGTTATTTCTAGCGTTCCAGGCTTCTCAAGGTCAACCTCCTGGAGCGCAAGCAAGGCACTCGCACATAAGCATGCATTGGTGCTGGGGAAGAAGAGATAAACTTCTCTTTAGGGAAGTTAGAACGGAAGTTCGGGGAAGTTAGAAACCCTGAAGTAATCTTAACCCCAGCCCAGCACAGATGTGAGGATCGCTCCAACGTCAACGCTTTGGATTGAGTTGGTTTCCATCAGGAGCAAATGCCGTGGCCCAATATTCGGCAGCTCCCTCTCCTCCTCTTTCCCAGCTCCAAGCAGTAAGGAATGATGCATCAGCGCCTGGTGGCAGGAGATCTCGCTTCAGTCGTTAGGAGGTCCATCTTCGGAGACCACCAGGGTGAGGGAAGTCCTTCTCAGTACCCATTACGCCATGAGGCAGTAGATCAGAGGAGCTGGGATCTGAGAGGAGCCGCGGTATGGATGTTGTGGTGGTGGTGTTGTATAAAGATGAAGATGGCAAGAAGCCCTGCTGGCTTTTTAAGCCCCACCAGCAGCCTGTGGGGTTGCTCGCAGAGTTTTCCTGCCCCTCAAGGCCACCAAAATTTGCAGTGTGATAGCAACCCAGGAGAGCTGAACTCTTCTGCCCTCTCTCTGCCCGGCCGTTAGCACGCAGCTCCGGGCATGGCTGTTTGCTTTCCCCTCTCACCACGTGTTGACCTTCCTCATTCCGAGTGGAAGCTGACTGGCACAAATCCATGGCTATTTATTAACCCCAAGAAGCAGAGAGGCTGCGGCACCCAATCTCTCAGGCAGGCTCTCAGCCTGCTTTTTGGAAGCAGCAATGGTTTACGGAGGTGGGTGAAATGCAGAGGCAACAGCCCCGTGACGCCGGTGCCAGCGTGGTGGAGTTGCGCAGGCTGGAGAGCTCTTGACCAATTCACAGAGCAAATAAATCCAAGGATCCCCTCCAGAGCTCCTTACGTGTAGGAACGCAGAGCTCTGCACGGAAATGGGTTGACAGACAACCAGCTGTGGGCTGCATGCTAAAAGCTGGGCTGCCTTAAATACAGCCTCATTAGGCTCATTATCAACAAATCATTTGTCTCCTCCTGCAAGCTGAGGCAGCACTTTGTACCCACGCAGCAAGTTCTTTGCTCCCAAAAATGAGAGGGGGTCAGCCCCCAGAGCAAAGAGAGGGGAGGTGGCTGATGGGGAAGGGACCGGAAAGGAGCGGGACAGTAGGAGTTGAGGGGAGTGCTCAGAGAGGAAGCTGAAGGTAAAGGCCCAATGGGAGGAAGGGCAGGAGACGGTGGTCAGAGGGAGGAGAGAAAGAGCCCTCAGGCACTGGCACGATGGGAGATGTTGGAGAACAAGGTGAGCTGGAGATGCTGGAGGACAAGGTGAGATGAAGATGTTGGAGGACAAGGTGAGCGGGAGATGCTGGAGGACAAGGTGAGATAAAGAAGTTGGAGGACAAGGTGAGCTGGAGATGCTGGAGGACAAGGTGACAAGTAGGGAGGTGACAGACAAGCAGGAACAGAGGGAGAGGACACCACTGCCTTTTGCTAGTGGGAGAGGGGACAAGGAAAGTTTGCATGTTAAACCACAAAAGCAGTCTGTGTTTAGTGGAAGGCCAGGCACGGAACAGGAAAGGAAATGTGTAAGTTGTCAAGCCAGACCAGGGATGAGCTTTGCCTTGTCCCGGGGTGGGATCTTCAAAAGGGCCACCACACAGTGCTTCGGGGTGCCTGGAGAAACCCCGCAGTCATCAGATGCAGGATAATTAATCTTACAAACTGGTCATCTCAGTGCAAAGCCAAAAATCCCCAAATAATTTTAGGCAAGGTGAGGAGGGTCAAAGCGATGATGCGAAAAGGGTCTGTGACCAAGGAAACATCACACTTGGGTTTGGGGGGGGTTCAGCCTTGTGACCTTGGGGACCTGTCCCTCCACGCCTCACCTCCTTGACTATGGAAGGAAGCAGCTTTCAGAGCTCCCAGATGCTTGTGCACCAGCTGCCAGCACATTGTGGTGATGGTGGCCACAGGAGCATGAAAATAGGAAAAGCTGAGGCTAGGTTATGAGAAAGACACTGGCATCTCCTTAAGGACAGAGCAGGGAAGGAGCCGAAACGCGTATCTGCTCTCCAGGAGAGCTCCTCCTCCAGATCCCATCTCCGATGCAGCAGCAGGACATTGAAGGGGGACGTCTGCAAGCATCTGGGGGTGCAAGGCCAGGCAGGAGGAGGTGAGACCACCCTCGAGAGATGTGGGAGTCTTGGGCTGCAAGTGGTTTGGAAGGAGAAATGCCTTTTCATTGCGCTTGTGTGCCTCAGGGGCCCTGGCACTTGTCCGGCACTTAGAGGCTCCACTGCAACATAAATTATAATGGACAATAAGGGATGATTTGCATGAGGGTGACTGCTGAAGCCATAGGGTGTATGGGGAAATAATAAGGGAGGAGAGTAAGGGGACCAAGGACTCCACAGGGACGTTGGATCCAGGCAAACAAGGACAGAGCAACCAGAGGAGAGCTAGGGAAGGGAAAGGGTAGGGAAGGGGCAGGGGGCTGCTGGAGATGGGGGATGCAGCAGGGGTGGGCAGGAGCAGGCAGATGGGACCAGCCAGAGGGGCAGGGAGAGGAGGCAGCTGGGTGCCCTTTGGCAGGAGCCGAAGGTGGCTGTCTGTACCTTCATTTGGACCCAAAGAGCAGGAAAGACAAGAGATGCGAAGGACAGAAAAAGAAACTGGGAGGAAATGATAGCGCTGGGGAGAGGGCAGCCCTGGGTGGCCCATGCTAGAGATGCTGAGGAGCAGCAGACTGGACCAGGGCCAGAGGGAGAGCCATGGGGCAGTCAAGGGCAGGTGCTGCTGAAGCGCATCGTGAGAAAAAGCCAAAGCGCCGGTCATGAGTGCGAGCTGGTGTCGGGTAGGAGGGGCTGCTGGGAGCACTGGGAAAGGGCTGGGCACAGAAATTAGGGTGTCAAGGAGCCCCAGGGACAGGAGGAGCAGCAGCGGAGGAGAGCTCCCGGGGCCGAGAGGCACTGGCCCTGCAAAGGCAAAGCACGCAGCCCGGCAGCAGGAGGGTTGCAGAGCTCGGTGTGCCGGCCACACCGGTCTGCTGGAGAAACCCCTGTCTGCCTGGCGAACTCCAGCTTGCCTGCAGCAGAGAGTGACGTCTCCCAGCCACGGCTGTGTTACGGAGGAGGAAGGGGCAAAAGGCATCTTGCTCTGCACAGGGTTTTGCCTCTGGCAGCCCCACCGCTGCCGCTGGGAAGAGGAAAGCGAGAAAAGCGTGGCATGTGAGAGCTTCAAAGAGCCTGTGGGGAGCAGCGGGCGGGATTTCTGGCCCAAATCCAGCGCCCTTGGGGCTCTGGCTGCAGGGACCCCAACGCGCACCCAGGGGGGTTTTGGGGAGTATGCTAAACCTACCGAATTATTTCAAAGGTGAGTCATCCTGGACACGCAGCCGACACCAAAAGGCGTGTGGGCTCCCAGGCTGCCGGCTTGCTGCCTTCCCCAGAGGTCATCTCCGCTGCTGGGAGCATCAGCCAAGCATGCCACAGAGCCATGCACCCCTGTCCCCACCCCCAGGAGAAAGCCCTGAAGCTGCCAAGCACTCAGCAGCATGGTGGTGAGCGGATGGCCCCGGCTCCAGCTGCAGGCTCTCGGGAGCAGGGCACGACAGAGGACGTGGCACCACAGGATTTAATACGAGGAGGAAAACAGAGCTCTCATTCTTGCCTATGTGCCTGCCGGCGCTGGCTCCTGCAGGAATCATGCCACAGCAGCAGCCACTGTGGGGACACAGTCCAGGATTCATGAAGAGCAGGGGGTGCTTGTGCAGAGAGGTCCTCACTGGTGCGACGGAGGAGGGGACATTGCTTGAGGGTCTGAGACAGTGTTTTTGGAGGCTCCATGAACCAGCGTGGCTCACTGGGGTGAGGGGTTCAGCAACCCTTCCCCATATCCAGCAAGTCACAGAAGGCTTTCAGGTCAGCTCCGTGGGTAAGCATTGCAGGAAGGAGAGAGAAAAAGTCCCTAAGATGTGGTCTGAATCCATCGCAGAGTCATTTCGGGAAGCTCCTGGTTGATAAAAGCCTTTTGATATTTCTAGGTAGGACTCTGGGGCTGGTTTTCGCAGCCTGCCACCGACATCTAGCGTTCAGCCGGCAGCACCTTGATGGTGCTCACACTGCGGGCAGCCAAGGCAGACTGCGAAGGACATGCAGCCCTGCAGTCTGCAACCCTCCGGCCACAAAGTGGGCAGCAAAGCAGGCACTGCCATGCCATGCCGGCCCCTGGATACCCCACTCAGATATAGGAAAGGGACGAGGGGGCAAGTCTCCTGGTCCTTTCATCCCACATCCTCGTGGCTCCAGCTGCCTGGGTCTGCTGGGGGCCAGCTGACGGGGTGGTTTGGGGATGGGGATACATCCCTGCTAGGAAGGGATGGAGCCTGACCACTAATGTGCTGGGCTCAAACTGCAGAGCTACTGTTGGTGGGCAGTGCCATCATCTGCCTGCCTGTGCCACCTGCTGCCTGGTGATGCTATTGCTGCCTGGCAGTGCCACCACTGTCTGCTAGTGGTATTCACTGCCCGGTAGTGCCAATATTTGCCTGCTAGTGCCATGTACTGCCTGGCTGTGCCGTGTACTGCCTGGCAATGCCATACACTCCCGGGTAATGCCATCGCTGCCTGCTAATGGCATCGCTGCCTTGCAGTGCCATCTGCTGCCTGCTAGTGCCATCGCTGCCTGCTAATGCCATCACTGCTTTATGGTGCCATCGCTGCCTTGCGGTGCCATCCACTGCCCAGCTGTGCCATCCGCTGCCTGGCAGTGCCATGCACTGCCTGGCAGCCCGGAGGAGGTGGAAGCAAGCCAGTGACATGGACATACACAATCCTTACCTACTGCAGAGCTGTCCCAAGGCAAGCCCATGAACGTCCCAGCCCGCAGGATAATGAAGAGAGCAGACTGCGCTGTCAGGATTGAAAACTGCCAGTGGCAGAGATGCTACACGAGCCGCATAAGACCTGCAAAAGGAACTCATTAACCCAGGACTGCTTAATATGCTGGAGGCTTGTGCGCAGCCCTGGAGCTGCAGTAGGATGCCGTGCCAGGTTTTGCCCGCTCAGCCCCTCAGCACAGATGAAAGCAAGGGGATGCACACCAAACCCAAAGCCACCCTTCTCGCTCACAGGCCAGGCAAGCTGAAGCCCGATGCTGCAAGGCCAGGGGGCTGCGACATGGTGGGACAGATGCTTTAGGGCCCACGTGCATGGGTTGCAAGATAGCACCTCAGTTCCCTTGTGCGCCCTGGGGCTCCAAATGGCACTGCCCCACTCCAGGGGCCACGGGGACCTGGTTGGTAACAGCAGTGGGTCACTCTTTCAGGTCTTCTCTGCTCTCAGGGATTTCCAGCCCAAAGGCATCACAGTGCTTGGCTTCACAAGGTCAACCCATAGCAGAGCCGGGGTGCAAACCTCACCTCAGGGTGTTTTATGGCACCCCAAGCCTTCAAATGCAAAGAGGCACAGCCCAGCCCTCGTCTGCTGCACAGGTACCCTACTGTGTGGATATTGTTTGAGACAACCTCTCAATTTTTATTTTTTTTTTGTCTCAGGTCCGGGATAAGAAACTCCTCAATGACTTAAACGGAGCAGTCGAAGATGCCAAGACAGCTCGGCTTTTTAACATCACCAGCTCAGCCCTTGCCACCTTCTGTATCATCCTTATCTTCATCTTCCTGCGATACCCCCTCACTGACTACTAAAGTGAGGCCAACAGCAGCAGGCGCCGCCAAAATGCCTCTATGCCAGAAGTGTCTGCAGTTGTTTCTTGTAGCAAGGACGCAAAAAAAAAAACCCAAACAAACAACAAACCACTCCACCTTGATTGCAAAAACAACCAAACACAAAACCGCCAATTAAATACATAAATAAAAATTAAATGAGTTGATCAGCCCAGCTGAGCATACCCTTCCTGCCCCCAAACAGTTTGTGAACTGCTGTAGGAAAGGGTCTCATTCTTACACATGTACAGGGAGAAAAATAGACCAAGAAATATTTATTTTATGGCCAACAAGCCATGTGACAAGAGCGTGCGAAGTCAAGAGCGACGCATGCCTGGCAGCAGAAAGCTGAGCTCTGGGGAGCAGTGGGGTCCTGCCGAGTGGGAGGTGTGTGCAGTGATGGATGGTGTCTGCGGCAGGGCTGGCTCACAACATATCAGAAGTGTTCAGGCCACCCCACCACCCCCGATGGACGGGGGTTTCTTTTCCTTTTCCTCTCTTGAGTTTCGTCCACTGGTTCAAATAACTCCCAACCCCTGGAGAGCCGAGGGTCTTAGGAAGTTCGTGCTAGGGAGCCCCAAAGCTCCAGAGAAACCCCAAAAGCATTAAAGGGCAGGTTTCTCCTCAGGATCTCCCGGGAATGCTGAGAAGGAAGGCACCTTCTGAAGAACTCGCCTAAGCCCCCTAAAACTGAGTGCTACTGTACTTCTGTAAATGGTCAATAAAGATACCTCTGATATCTGACGCTGCTGGGTTAAGTCCTTCCTTAGGAGTGCCGAGCTCCTGGTCCCTATAGGCTGGCAAGAGAAAATGCTAATGTCGCCAGCGGCTGCTTGGAGGAGATTTAAAGCAGGTGTGAGGGATGCTGCTGCAGGTCAGGGCTGCATGCAGCCATAAAAGAGGGTGCAGATCCAGATTTAAGATCGGAGACCTCAGTGACTCCCGTGTCAATCAATTGCAAGCAGGAAAACACAGCCAAGCAGGCAGGTCCCCCCTCCCCTTCTAGGACCAACATCGAAGTTAGGAATAAATCACTGCAGTATGAACCTGTTTCTACCGCAGCACTTCCCAGGGTCATTACTGAGAGCCAGATTTTGGAGACACCATGTGTTTGCCGCTGCACGAGGCAGGAGCTTGGAGCTCTTCCTGATAGCTGCCTGCAGCTGCCTGCAGTGCTGCAAATCGACACGTCCTGCCTTGAAAACACCGCAAATGAATGGCAAGACCAGGACCAAAATACAGCTTCTCAGCCCCTCTGACCCTTCATCTCATCTCATATACCACAGCTGCCTCATCTTTTTCCAGCTGTAAGGTGACCTCACACCCAGGGAGACAGATCGCTGCAGATCAGCCATGGAGCCAGGAGGAGGCAATAGTGTCCACCTTTGTGCCCACCTCGAAAGCAATGGTGCAGCAAGAGATGGGCAATGCAGACAGGCTATCGCGGGATACTTCATCCTCTGCTGAGTGTGTGGTTAAATCAACATGCTGTCTCTGGGCTCTGCTCAGTGAGAGCTGTGTCATTGTGGACCATGGGGACAGACCATGAGGACGCCTCTCTGAAAGCCTCATGAGATGTCACCTCCTTCCTGCAAAGGTCTCCACGCCTTAACCCCAGCCTGGGCTTCATTTATGGGGGAAGCTACAGGCAGAAGGACCTGCAGTCCTACCTGCTCCCCTTTCACTGGAGGTTATTTCCATACCAGACCAGATCAGGGGGCTGTTTTGCACTGAAGTTTCCACTGGCACTGCAGTACATAGTGCCCTGGGAGGTATCTTGGCCATGAGCTGCTCTATGATCACTCAACCAGATGGTTAAGACTCTTCCCAACCTCTCTTGGTTACTTCTTGCTCCTTTCCCTGAAGCAAGATCACCAGGGTCATAGCCATCGGCATTTCCATCCTAACATATCCAGGGGCTGTATCCAGTCCTTGTCCCCGGCAGAAGAAGGAGGTGGCCTGTCACGATGGCAATGCCTCCAAAGAGGGTGAAGCCAAAATGACTCTCATTGCAGCCACCCTGAGCTGGCACCTGACAATTGGAGCAAATTAAAGCCCGCTGGGACGGTGCTAGTTTAGGCAAGACCTGAACTAGTCACCCCAAAATGCTCCGAGGGTTAGGAGGAGCACAGAAGTAAGGTTGCATCACCTTTTCCCTCCCCCTGTACCTACACCGAGCTTACGTTCCCAAGGTCTTGGCTTAATATCCTTCACCATGTGGGTGCCCATTGTACCTCTCAAGCTTTGCAGCCCAACCAGAAGCCTGGCAAGATAGACTTGGGGGATAATTCACACAGTGCTAGAGGTTTGGATCACTGCAGGACCAACATGCCCAGCACCTCTTGCAATAACAAGTGCATTCCCCTCTATGAGCTGGGACTCGTTGGAGCCACGTTGTAAGTGCTTCTGCACTTGGTGAACACCTTCCCCCTCCCAGCTCTGCGAAATCTTGCGGGAATGGTGCTGCCATCCCCATTTCCGTGCCACGCAGGAGAGAGCCACCCTGCTTGGCATGCAAGTGTGGGGCTGCTCAGATAAAGGCAGAGCTGACACAAAATTGGAAGTGACCCAAAGCCAGCCTTTCCTACATTTAACAAGTGTGACAAATGAGTTACCATCATCCCTTCCCCTGATGGACCGTCTTATCTGCAGGAAAATGGATGCTGGTTTAATGAACCGGGAGGGAATATTGAACTGACTCTGCAGCATTTTTGCATGCATAAACCATCAGCGATGGAGAGGGTGGGCTATTATTAGTAACCATCATATTTATTATTTGTTGCCCACATTGTAGGAGGTGTGAATGCTGAAATCGCTGTGCTACAGCAGGTCAGAGGTCCACCCAGACCTGCCCTGGACAAGAACAGGGTAGCAGAAGAGGATGCAGTAACCCTGTGGCTGGAGGATGGGATGATTGACCCCAGGCAGATGCTCTGCTCCACCACAGCCCTCACCTCGGCTCCACCTGTGCCTCTGGGCTGGGAGCAGCAAAGCCCCTATGCTCTCCCCTCCTCTCTCTTAGTGTCCCCTCCATTCGTTTTAATGAAGCCCCACCAAATAGCAGTAGGAAAGCACTCCCCAAATGGGGAAAAGGAGAGGGAGACATAGATTTCCAAGCTTGCTTAGGAAAACAAACAAACAAACAAACAAAAAAACCCATTCATTTATTCATGCAGAGGTCTTCCAAGCACAACAGCATCAAGGTGCTTAGAATTCATTTCATCTTGCCAGTGTTGGGGAACCCCAAACTGAGATGGCAAAACTGTGTCCCCATTTACTGGCAGGCAGGTACATCCCAGATTGCACCAACTGTGCTGTTAAGCAAAAGAAAGAACTTTTTTTTTTTTTTTCATTTTGAGGGAACAAGGGAAAGAAAAGCAGCAGCCAAATCTGACAGGCCCTCTAATTGCTTCTTGGGGTTTTTTTTTCCCCTCATTTTGCAAGAAAATTCTGGAAGTTCAGGTTTTGCCAAGGCTGACACCCGATGCAGCAGAAGGCAGGCTTTCGAGGGTTGCTTCTCTGCCTTTTCACTTCTGCCACTCGCAACGTCGCACCGCGCTCTCCAAATCGCACCTTTTTTTGGCTGCGAAGCCGCAGCCTCTGTTGCACTCGGATAAGGAAAACCGAGAGGAGGGGGTGGAAGAGAGGAACAGCCAAACGCTGCTTGAGAAGCATCTTTTGAGATGGGGAAGAACTGACGGTCATGTTGCCATGTAGAGATTTAATTGTATTCCTTCAGGAAACTGAGCTTGACAGCTTGATGAGGATTTCTTTTTGCGTTTTCTTTAGCTCAAGAGGTATTGTGAGGTTGTGCCTAAAATACTGCTGCTGGGTTTGTGCCCCTGGTACACGAAAGGCGTTTGGGGTGAGCACAAGGAAAGGCCACCGAGGCTGGTGAGGGGGTGCGCTTGCCCCGGGGAGGGGATGCTGCGGAAACGGGGCTGTTTCGCCCAGCCCTGAAATGGCTTCGGGGGGACCCTCACGGCAGCCCCAGCACCCAGGAGGAGGTCACGGCTTGAAGGGGGGAG
>NW_009650072.1:707446-712655 GCF_000708025.1 Charadrius vociferus | reverse complement strand
ACTCCAGCCTCAGCACTCACCCGTGGCTCTGCCCCGGCTGCCACGCAGGGCTCGGTGATGCCACCTCCCCTGTGCAAATGCCACCGAGCCAGTTTGCAGACAGCGGCGCATCGAATCCCAGCTGGGGTTGGGTTTGCTATGTAAATGTGACCCCATCAGTTCTCCTGTGTCTCAGCGCTGGTGGTAATAGACATGGCAAGCTGGAGCTAATTCAGGTAATGACCTTCCAGCCCAGCGCCAGCATCCACCGGTACCCGTAGCATGGGTGAGCTGCCAGGTGTGCAGGCAATGCGCGGTGAGTCAGGGCTGGAGTAGCCCTTAGCTTGGATACCCAAATTAACAGTCAGAGAGAGATGCAAATGGCAACCTCTATTCTTCTGTGGAGTGTATAAGCCACCAGCAAAATCCGACATCAAGCTGTAGCATCATAACCCTGCTTCACTCTGTGAGCCAGGAGGCAGAGTCACAGTGCCAGCAAGTAGAAGCTCTGGCCTCTCTTCCCAGCCATGTACTGATGTCCTGGGTGAATTTACCAAAGTCCCTTCACCTCTCTGTTTTCTCCAACACTGCCTCATCAGTTGCTGGCTTCTCAGAGGAGGAACTGCAACCTTGATTAGTGCCACCGGGTCCTGGACTTGCTTGGGACCTTGGCACTGTGGGCATCCTGCGACCAGTGCAATAGCAGCAGTGCCCAGATGTGGTCAGCAGATGTGGAGGAAGAGCAGGGCGCTGATGGAGCTGCCTCTTCCCACCTCTCCATCTCTGGACACTGGCAGGCCTGTGCGGGATACGTGTGACAGGTTGGACAGTGCAGAGCGCCCGGCTCTGCAGGCAGACCGTGGCGGTGCGCAGCCCTGCCGGGGGGAGGAGGGGGAGGCACAGATGGCAGCAGATGCTCTCATCAGTGAAAATGATTGAAGCAAAACACAAAACAAAAAAAAACAACCTAGCAACTGGTGAGAAGCCTAACAAAAACCAGCACAGGAGTAGAGAAAAAGGATCTAAACCTGACGGACCTTTGCACGGAGCCGAGCTCTGTGCTGCCTTCTGGCCAGGGGTAATGTTTTTCCCATCCCCAATTCACATACGGAGAAGAAAGACTGTGCCTTGTCCTGGAGCACTGGACAGTGATTATTTTTAAGACTTGGATATACTGAAATGAAAACATTCAGTGTCTCTCCCCTTCCCCTGTCCCTGTCCTCTCTCTCACCCCCCTCATACTACCTTCAGAGAAGTGAATGTGACCCCTGACAGCTTCTAGGCACACCAAAGCCAGTCTCCTACCCTCGCTGCCTAGGGCAAACGTGCGTGCGTGCCAACATGGCACGCTGTTTCAGCACTGGGGGCAAAGGAGCAGGCACGCTTCCCGCACCTGAGGGGTGTTCCTCCAAAGCCTCTGCACGGCTTAGCTGCTGCCACCAGCCTCAGCTCCTCCAGCATGATTCCTTCATGCCAGTGCAAAGGTCCTGTTCCTCCACCCCTCCCATCCCCTGACTTTGACCCATCATGCTGGTACTCAGCAACTATGCCCCGTGTTTGGCACGTCCCTATGCTCCTGCCCAGCTTTTCTCAGACATGTCCGGGGCGGAGGGACTCAGAGAGAATTTATTCAATATATGATGGGGTTTTTTTTTCCCTTTTTCCCTTTGGCAGGAGTGCCTCGCGGCACAGTCAGAGCCGCAGAATGAATGCTTCTGCAGCATGCGCTGAGCTGAATGGCACAGCACGCAGCCCTCCAGCCTGCTACTTCTGCAATTAATTGCGCAGTAGCTGCTTTTGCAAAGTGCACGCGCAGCTCCGCACCCTGTAAGTGCTGAGCCATGCTGTGCACGGGCAGATATTTCTATTGGGAAAATGGAGCCAGACCAGGGGCAGCCCCCTGTGCGAGAAACACAGCTCCCTGGTGATGCTGCAAGTGCCTTTTGCCTCCTCAAGCACGTCACCTCTCTCTGCTAACGGAGTAACACCATTTCAGGCTTTGTAGGAGGAAGGCAGCACACTGGGATTCACTGGGAATCTGCTGTGCTCCATCCCAGCCATGGGTTGGGAGAGCTGGAGACATGGCTCCCAGGAAGCACATGGGCAGGAGCCAAAGCGGGGAGTGATGCCCTTCCCACAGTTCACCGCAGTCAATATGTTTCTTTACGAAACGGGGTGATACAGAGCCTGGCAAACCTCACTGTGCCCCTCTCCGGGATGCTGTGGTGAGAGTGACAGGCACACGCGTGGCGGAAACAACCATGACTGGTAGAAGCAAAACCATGTCAGCCCAAAGGTCAACTCCGGCTCCAGCCATCAGCACAGTTTTGAGGTGCCAATACCCGCTGCAATGGGAACGCAGCACCCTGCGCTGCAGCCAGCGCTGATGGCTCGAGGGCAACGGGAGGCTGCCTCAGCCAGTGGTGCAAGGAACTGCATCTGAGCACCAGGCAGGCAAGGTTAAAAAAAAAATAGTTATTAGACCATTTAAAGTAATTGCAGGTTGGCAAAAAGTCTCTCCTTCTTGACGGATAAGAAAGTTGGTTTGGCAGCAATTTATTTTTCCTAGTTTTAGTTTCCTTCGCGATCAGGTTCTGATTTTAATCCCTGTAGGATGCAGGAGGCTCCGCTGCGCTCTTCTGCACTTGGCCTGCCATGGCAATTAAAGGGCCTGGAAAACGTTTTAGCAAGAACTATTACGTGTACAAGCGTAACTCACATTCGAAACACGTAGCTGGGATGCAATCCATCTTCGGATGTGCCTGAAAGCTGGGAAAGAGGAAAAAACAGAGTGGGGCAAATTATTTTTTAAGTGCTTTACCTGAAATAAAGCACTTCCCTTTAGCAATAAGCAACTCGCTGCATAAATTTATGCTGGCCCTGGGGCTGAGACAATAGATTCACATCTGGTAGATGGGAGCTTAGAGCGTGAAGCTGCTTTGTTCTGTCTGCCTGACCATAACAGCATTGCCCCAGCTCTCCCTGCTTAATTTCCCCTGGGGAAAATAAGGATGCTGCTCGCCCGGTCAGCCCGCACGAGCCATCCGGAGCCAACCGGGTGTGCTCACGGTGCTGCCCTCGCTCACGCTGGTTGCCCTCTTCCATGTAGCCACGGGTTCACACCCAAATGCCAGAATTTCAGGTTGAACGGGATTGGGATCTAAATGGGCTTAGCTCCCAGCTCCAGGAGGCAGGTGAGGTTTTGCAAGCCTCCCGTTGCCGCCTGCTCCCGGCCCCTGCGATCCCGGGAGCAGTTTAGCAGCAGTGAATCATTTGTTTTGGTTTCTCCCCACCAGGCGTTTGGCTGCAGTGCCTTGCGCAGAAGCAGTGGGCGTGGGAGAGATGCACAGCTCGTGGGCTGGAGCCTATCCTGCCGGCCGTGAGAACTGGCGTCCCACCGGTCCCCAGCCCCCCTGGAGCATCTCCTCCTGCTTGCTGCCATTAGGGATTTTGTATGGGTCAAATCTCCTGTGTCCTCATCACCCAGGGTTGCACCAGGGGGTCCATGGGATGGCTGAGGAGATGTTGCCGGAGATGAAGGCTCAAGAGGGAGCTTAGCTTGGCCTCTTGCTGGAACGAACTGCCCAAGGCAGGTGTCTGGCACCTCAGGACACCCCATCCTCTGCCTCTTTCTCACCACCTCCCCATCCCTTGCCTACCACCAGTCCCGCACCCTTCTCCCATCTCCTTCCCTGTTCTCCTCCCTTGCACTGTGCCACAAGCCAGTCGGGGAGCAATCTTCCCAACAGCCGATCTGGGATGCTCATCTGGCAGTGGCGTGCCAGGCCCAGGGTTGGAAACATTGATTTTTAACTGGGGTTTAGAAAGAAACCACTGAAATCCTCTTCCTTCAGCAGGCTTTGCGAGCTCGTGGCTCGTGGCTCTCTGCCTAGATAATAGCTTTTACGAGGAAGCTTTGGGATTTTCAAACTCATTCCTTTCCCCTTCTTTTTGTCTGTTTTACCCCTGAAAAGGGGTGTTGAGCAGGGGAGGAAACAGCCCTAAGCTGAATCAAGAGAATATTTTCTCGGTTTTTCCCTGCGCAGGGCACTCCGCACAGCTGTGAAGAGGGAGCTGGGCAAGAAAACCAGTGGGAAAGGCAGAATGGAAGAAAGACCTCAGCTTCATTCCAGCCATGCTGGGCACGGCACGCTCCTGCGCCCTCTCCCACCAAGACCAAGTGCTTCAGAGATGCTAGAGGAGCAAGCACCCATGCTACCCCAGCATCTTGCCAGTGATTATGGTAACTGGGCCAAAATCCATGCTTTTTAGGTAGAGTAGCCCTGTTTTTGCAAAAGTTTCCTTGCTGACAGCTTTTGGTTGAGCTGATTTTCTGTGGTAGGAGAAGGGTACGAACTCAGCACTGCTTATGCAACGAGGGGAGTGAGATTTTTAGTATCCCAGCGTTTTTAGTATCCCATCTCTGGTGCTCTACGAGAAATGACATTCCTGGGAAATATTTTGCCACCAGTAAGCACGGCACCTCGACACCCTTCTTGAGCAAGCTGCCGGCTACATGTCCGGAGAGATGAGAGTTAATTTTAAAACATCCAGCATTCATATCGGCAGCAGGGAGGAAGGTTCCCTTGATTTCCTAAGCGCCAGCAAAACCTAAGCTTCTAAACTCTAATCCTTCTCTAAGCTGGAGCTGCCAGGCCAGGCCCAAGGACAGAGAAAAACTCCTGCTGCGTTAGCCAAACCGGCTGCATGGCTCTTCGGTGCCACCACGGCGGGATGGAGGTGAGCCCACCCTGTGCAGTCAGCAGCCGACCTGCTGGCTGGACTCCTCCTGAACCCCTAAACTGTTGGGTCACCCTTTGCCATGCCATCCTCGGAGACCATGTGGCATTTATGGCTGTCGTCTCCCAGCTTGGGCGCTTCTGAGGGAGCGAGTCCTGGGGGGCTGCTGTCCCGAGAGCAAATCTGCTGCTCCAAGATCAGCGATGGGGTGCTTGAGCTGGGCAGAGCCAGCAGGTGAACCGCAAGTAGGGTGCCCCGACAGGTAGGAGGGGTGGTCCTGCCTGCGGGAGAGCTCCAGGCTCAGCGTGGCCCGCGTCGGGCCAGAAGGGCAACCTGGGAACCATCTATGAACCAAAAATACATGAAAACACATTATTTCGCCGGGAGCGGCGCAGCACTGGAGAGTGTCCCCTGGGAACCTCAGCAGCCAGGAGGGCCACCTCCCCCCAAAAAAAACCCTTTGCTGCTCAGGCCACCCTCTCCGCGGGGT
>NW_009650072.1:691266-706351 GCF_000708025.1 Charadrius vociferus | reverse complement strand
GGTTATGGTGGGTTTTTCTCTTGGGGGCTGAGGGCTGGTGTTTGAGGAACCGGTGTTAACAGCGCTGTGGTTTTTCTGATGATGAAAGAGGTTGGAGTGTCGCCCTGTGTCCTTGGCGTTTAAACGAAGCCGGCATGTGTTCAGCAGCGGGGGTTTTCATGCAACACTTCACTGCCGCGGCTCCAAAGGCGCTGCTAGCAATTAATGAGTTAAGCTGCCCGTTTAAAATAATCCCCTCCACCTCCCCTAATGTGCATGGAGCGATTGATCACCCCCCCACTCCCCCCCCTCGGTTATCGTTTAGTGATAAATGTTGCTTTCGGTGCTGAGCGTTGGTTGTTTTTAAAGATTCCTGGTTATTTCCCTTATTGATAAATAAGTTCCTTCTCCTTCCTGCTCCCCCCTCCCTTCTCTCCTCCCCCAGAATTAAATTCCTGAGCAACAGCAAAAGCTGATGTCAGTGCTTCAGCTTGCATTGGGGGAGCTCTGTGCACAGGTCAGTAATTTGCGGTTTCGTTAGAAGGCAGGACGCGGTGCTGCGCTGTGCTGTTCTGTTAAGGATATTTGGATTTTTCTGGGCACGGATGCATTTATCCTCCGTATTGCGGTAGTTATCAACAGCTCCCTGGTGGGAGCTGGGCGCTGCATAAGCATGTGTGGAAGAGACTGTCCCTGTCCCAAGCAGCTAGCGATGACAAATCCATCGGGAACAGTTGCCAGAGGTTTAAGTCTCCCTCTGATTTGGGGTATAAAGGCAGACAACCCCCAGGAGATGGTTGGGATGCCCAAGAAGCCCTGAACAGGTAGCGCTGAGGATTGTGCCTGGCGGTCCAGGGGCCATATTAACCTTGAAAGCAGCTTGCCCGCCGTGGAGTGGTGTTTAACGTTCGCCTGTATTGTCTCATCCTCCTGCGCTAAGGCAAAAGGCTGGGGGCACGGCTGCCTACGCGCCCAAACGCGGCTGCGGAGAGCTTTGTTGTCAGAAGGACTCGATGCACGGGAATTGGTGCTTATGGGTTTGGCCTTACCTCTGGCAGACGGGGTTTGCTCGCACTGTTGGAGGGCGTCTGTGCCGGGAGGACTCTCTCTGCAGAAGAGGTTTGTTGGGGTTTTGGGTCTGGCTGGGGGTTCCTGCGCTTGCTTTGGTTTTGCTTGTTAATGGTTCCCAAAACAAAATAAGCTGCAGCACCAAGAAAACCCTCCCGGCCATAGCTGGAGGTATTTGGAATTTTAAAATGCCTGCAAGGGCTTTGCAGGTGCCTTGTCCCCAATTTTGCCTGGCACAGCCTGGATGTGTAGGACTGTCCAAATGGCTGGGACCAGAGAGGACAGTTGGGTGCGTGAACAGCAGAAGGATGCCCAAACGCCTCTTTGCGATGGCAGCAGGCAGAAATTCCTGCCCTCAGCCCATCGGCAACGTATTTGAGCAGCACAAACCTGGGGCTGGAGAGTCGACGAGCTGAGATGGCATCATCTCACACGAAAAGGCTTTTAACCCAACAGATTTGCCCCCCGTGGCTTTCAGTTGTCCCTGTCTTGACACCAGGTAGGGAGCAGGGAAGGAAAACCTGGATCTAGCATTGCTGTTTAAAATCTAGCCTCAGCTAGGCTTGGGAGAGCTGAGCAAAGTGGCCAGAGTCCGTAGGAGTGTTCACTGGGGGCTCTGCATGGAGATTATTCTTGCAAATACTGCGCAGTGTGTGTCTGCGGAGTGTGTTTTTGCTGAGTGCCAGGCACCTTGCTGAGAAAGCTCCTGAGGTGCCTGCCTTCGGAGAGCTTAAATTCACTTAAAATTAAATGCAACGCCCCTATTACTACCAAAACACCCCCGAGGGCTGGGTAGGACTTTGCAGTAGTGTCTGTCCCACACTGCCAAATTGGATCTCAGGAGGTGGAAGAAAACTACCTTCTCCCCCCGCAGCCACGTCCCTGCAAAAAGACCTCCCCAAAGGCTGGAAACCCATTGTGGCTCTGGATTTCTGAAATTACTTCTCTTGGCATGAATACGAGCGAGTCCCCGCTCCATCCCTGCCCCAGCTGCTTTAATCTACGTAAGAGATAGTGAGTGTGTTATAGGTGCTTTTTCTCTTTGGATTTGCTTCGTTGCCTTTAAGGGAGGCTGTTCTTAGGGATCAGAGGTTAGTTTCTCCGGTGCGCAGCTTGGCTCCCAAAGCCCTGGGTGCAGGCAGGTGCAGAGCATGTTAACACTATCAGGGATGGAAGGAGGAAAAGGAGGTGCTCCGGCGCTTGGCAGCCTTGATTTATGGTGCGGGCTCGTAGGACACTGCCGTCATACTGAAACAGCTCCAGCAATCTGATTCCTGTAGGGAAGGAGGTGATAAAGAGAAAGAGCTTGTAGATGCTGACTCCTCTCTGCCTGGTAGGACAGCTGGAAGGTTGCACTAGGAGAGTCTGTAGACCTTTTTGCCCTCCGCTGTGGGTTTCATGGCAGTGTTAAGGGGGAGATGGCTGCAGAAACACCCGCGTGCTCCCGGTCCTCCAAACGCAGCCGCTGGGTCTCACCCTGCTCTTTTTCTTGCTGCTATGCAGAGAAACTCCCGCAGCCAGAGCGACAATGCAATGCCGTCATCCTGTGGGGAAAGCTTCAGCGTGCATCCCCATGCCCTCTGGGTTTTAAAACCTGTTTTTCAAGCTTTACATTTCTTCGCTGAAGATACACCTGTCCCACTTGATGCCAAGTGGGAAGGAGGCACCTGACGTAATTATGGGCAGGCTTGGGGAGGGTAGGTGAGTGGCCTGGGAGCATTCATCAGATAAGAAGCTAAATGAGCTCTCCGCTTAAGATTTTCTCAGGCTTGCTCAGGAGACCTGGGCGTACATCGTGTGCAGGGTTATAACATAGCCAGGGGAATGGCGGGGGGGGGGTAAAAACTGACTGTGCCAAGATGCTCTGCACTAATGGTATCAGGGGCTGCCCTCAAAGCCACGCAGAGCTTGCAGCGTGATTAGTGGCAGTGCAGGTTCCCGTGGGGATGGTGGGTGGTGTATTGCACCCTGGTGATGGCCTGATCTTTTCCTGCTCTTCTGATGAAGGGGGAGACTATGGCATGTGGATGTGGCACATACCCATGGGAGAGATGCTCTGCCAGAAGCAAACCAGCAGCTGAGACCATGGTGGGACATAGTGAGCTCTGGCCACGGCAGGTGTCTTGGTCACCCCTTCTCCTCTTTAGCATGTGTTCATGGAAAGGAAAACAAGTTCTTATCTCATGTTCTTCCAAGAGCTGTTTGTAGACTTTCTACCCCAAGCCTTTGGGTTAATGCTGTCCAAGAGGCTCCTTTGGCTCTCAACCATCTCTGCTTCAAGCAAGGAGAGTAAGACTAAGGGAAGGCCATGTTGGGGGGCCATGCCCAGCACACAGCCCTGCCCAGCATGTGCTGCAGACTACCATGGCTCCTGTCGGATGGCTTGCTCCATCTCTGCTATTTGTCTCTTCCTCTGAGGTTTTCTAGACCCAGCTGAACAAGCTAATCTCGGCTGGTGTGCAGGGGGCTTCTTCCAGTGCTTTGCCCAGAGCCATCTGGGGTTTTTTTGCTGCTCTGGACTTCTGGTTTCCAAAAGTGACATGTAGTGCTTGTTTGGATGATGTTGAAAGGATCAGCATTTCAGGAGCTAGATGATGTGGTAGCCCAGGCTGGGATCAGATGAGAAGCTGGAGATGCTCACTGGGAACTGTAGAGTCTCGTAGTGCAAGAAGGGAGCAATAACAGGACAGAATTGCAGGGACTGTGTTGCATGAAGGTGAAATAAGTGACTTAAATTAAGAGGATACCAGCAACCTGTCTGGGGCTGAAAATCCTTCCTTGATTCCCTCTTTTCTTCCCACTCCTCATGCCTTTTTCCATGTTGTTTGCTGTGTGTGGAAAGCCCTCACGGTTCCTGTTTGCCCTCGCCGATGTGTGTGTGCATGTCTTGTCTGCCTTCGTTGTACCTTTTTTAAACCAAGCCTTCAGGTCTCTTGGGGCAGAGACCTTGTGTTCTTCAGGAATTTCTCCAGACCTCTTCAGGGTGCTCTAGCAGTGTGCAAAAGAGGCTCTCCGTGTAGCATTTCTGCATGCTGAGTTATGGGGAGCGTAATTTCTGAGCCTGCTGATGACTGGGAACAAGTCATTTGGTGACCAGAAGGACAAGAAAACCTGTTCCGATACTGACGTTAGCTCTCCTTCAAGGGAGAGAGGGGTTGCATGAGATGAGCTCCTGAGGTCCCTTCCAACCTAAATTATTCCATAACTATTCCATAAATACCCACCATCCTGCTTCTCCCAGGCTTTTGCAAAATACCTGTTATTAGGCAGTGATGGTAAGGGGACGTGAAATAAGGTGGACCACTGCTTTGATCCTGTATGGAGATTCCAGTGACAGCATGACCCTGGCATCCTCCCCTCCACAGCACACGTTCCTCCAGCCCTGTAATGATGCAGTGCGTCTTTCCGGTTCGTCTCTGCCTACCCACGTTACTCATCCGGCATGTAGGTGAGCTGTGTGCCCGCATCCACAGCCTTTCATCTCGCCTTTTTTCTTCTTTTTATTAGGGGATTTAGTCCTTTGAGGAGTGCTGCTGTCTAAAGCTAGCACATGGTAATTCAGCTGATGCAGCAGAAGCTCTGGTAGAAATTTCAGTCCGTTTATTAGGTGATTGCAGTTTTGGGGTTTTTTTGTCAAGCAAGACAAGCCCTTCGCACACATTAAACCTGCATCTGCTTAAATTACACATCTCCGATTGAAATCCAGCCCCTCCTGGGTAACGACAGGCAATCTTTGCTCCAAACAAAGAGGGTCCATCAGTCTCTGGGGCTGTTGAAAAGAAGCCACGAAGAAGCATCTACAGCATCCGATTGTTTTTGCGTTGCCTCTAACTACCCTTATTTCCAAGCTTGCTGATGGCAGCCTGGTCCTCCTTGAGCCATAGCTTGAGTGAAGTTATTCATGCCATCTTCATCTGCCTTGGCCGGCAGCCCTGCGTGGGGAGCGGATGGGCACAGCCTGAGCCTCGCTTGGCACTTGAGGCTGTTGAGTAGAGGGCTGGTGCGGAGAGGGTGCCAGCACTGCTGACTTGTGAGCTAGCCTGCGAAAAACGGTGTTAACCGCTTTGCTGCTGTTGGTGGACCTTGCAGAGGTGTCTCCGGCAGCTTTGCTAGCTCAGCGGGGCTGAGACCCAGAAGCCAAGCGAACCCGGAGCTCTCCTTTACACCTTATTGCTTACCGCAGGTTCAGCTCTTCTCGTGGAAAGTCAGAAGGACACAGCAGGGCAGGAAGGTGACCCAGAGGGATGAGCCTCCGGCTAAAACTGAGCCGGGGCTGTCTGAATTATTCTGTGGGCTGGTGAAGGGACAAAACGCTTCCCGCGCACCAAGCAAAGTTGACTGCTGCAAAAAACCCGAATGCAAATCTCTGACTGGGCAGAATCTCCCCAGACACATCCTTTTGTAAAGCACTTGCATTGTACCATTAAAAATAGATCGGCGTGTTCTCCGCTTGCTTGCTGAATGCTGATGCCTGTAATTCTGTGTCATCCTCACAATCCCTTCTGCTTTGAGCTTGGCTGCCTCTTTGTCTGGCACCTGAGCAAGGTTCATTCAGCAGTAACTCATATAACGATAAGTGTGAGCTCTGTTGGAGTCTAGCAGGACGGGCAGGAAGGTGAGGAGGACTGAACTGATCTTACTTAGCTGAGGGGTCAACCAGCAGCCCTGAAGGGGCAAAGCGTGGAGTCATGAACCAGTTGCATGACGCAGACACAGGGATGAGTGAGACCTGCTGGCGTGGTAACAAATTAGAGGATGTTGAAGCTTTAGGTGGATGTCATGATGTATCTCTGTTGGGTTTTTTTTTTAAACCAGGGTTAAAAAATATATATATATATCATGCTTTAGTGTCTGCCTGGAGTTGGTGAGGGGAATATTGCTGCTTGTTTCCCCCAGTGAATGAGTTCATCTAGCGTGCCACCCACAGTAGCAACGATGATATGGGTTAAGAGAGAAGGCCCATGTTACAAAACGCTGCAATACCCAGTTCCAGGGAAGAGGCTAGGCTGTAGGATTTCGTACGTGAAGAGCTATGGCATCTGACCAGCAAGCCATGGCTTGGCGTGGTCAATAGGCATGTCCTTGTCCGGGGTGGTGGGGACAAAGGAAGACCTGCAAAACACTTTGTTTGACCCCTGTGTCACTTCAGATTAACCGAACAAAACCACCTGGTAGTGAGTCAGAGCCCCCAAGGGAAAAGGAGAGAGTGGGGCAGGAACATCACCTTGGGCTTTGCCTGTCCTGTGTGTTTTTTCTAGATAAAGGTGACTCCTCAAAACCTGGAGTTGGTGCCTCCTTGTGGCTGTCATCAGAGGTAGAGCCTGAGCTGACAAGTGCTAATTCATCCCAAACCTGTGAGCAATTTAGCTATTGTGTGCATGTAGGAAACTTAGCAAGTCTTGAACGAGGTCAGAACAGACTTGCAAAGCCTATGTTACTGCCCTGGGGAATGTCTCATCCCGTGGAAAAACAGCATAGCCCCTTGCATTTGAGTTGAATTCTGGGCCTCCTAAGGAGGGTCACAGTTTCAGCAGGCGTAGCGTGGCGTAACTGTGGACATTGGCCTCTGCTGGCTGGGAGACCTGTGCTGGGATCTGCACCTGCACCTCAGTTTGCACTGATTATCGTCAGAAACTGCGTAAAATCTGCCAGGAGGCAGCGATATCGTTTTTCTTCAGTGAGGCCAGGGGTCCTATTTGTCATTTAAATATGGGAGACTAATGACACTGCTCTGGGCAGGTGCCAGCGAACTGCCCCTGTGTTTGCTAGGTGGTTGCTTCACCAGCCTTGGCCTCACCCATGACTGTCCCTGGCGTTCTGCTGAGATGAACAAACTCGTGTCACTTGGGATTGTCCTTAAGAAGTGAAATGCTGGCTTATTTATCTGCAGCCTTGAAAAAAACATAGCTTAATCCTGTGCTTTCTTTCACTTAGCGTGTAGGTGTTGTGGGAAAATAGTAGGCAGGTCCTGGAGACCCTTTATCCGGGAGACTGCAGATGCAGCAAGCAGGTATTTATGGTGTTTGGTGTTCTAGGAGGAGAGAGCTGGACCAGCCCTGCAGAAGTATCTAACTGCATACCTTTCTGGGCTGCCTCTGTCTGCTCTTGTTGCAAAAAGGCAAACAAGCTACTGGAGATCCCCAAGATAAGCCTGCTGGCCCCATGGGATCGTGCAGCAAACGATGGGAATATCAGGCAGTGGGCAGCAAGGGCTGTTGAAGCATCAGTAGGACTAGATTTCCCTTCTCCAGTGTGACATGTCCTCTGTGATGTATGCCAAGCTGCTCAAAGCAGAAGGTGCTTTCAGCTCTGAGAGGAAAGCCTGGCCAGCTCTTGGCTTGGCAGGGTGAGGGTGGAAATGGGATAGCTTTGGTATTAGAAAGCAGCGTGCTTGGGAGCTCCATCCTGAGCGTGGGCAAAGGCAGCAATTAAATAGCTGGCTTTGTCATGGTCTTGGCTTTTGTAGGCTTTAAAATGAAAGCTTTTGTTTATACTAAAGGGGAAAACCATATAAATAATGTTAAAAGCACAAGTCTAAGAGAAGGAGATACTGGTCTTATCATCTAGACTCCAGATAAATTTTCTTCCCTGCTGTCCCCGTTGGCTTTTCCTGACTGATCTCTAGACTGACCACCACAACTGCAGTCAGAAATTTTTCTGAGAATGGCCACTTTGCAAATCCTTCAATGCACCTGGGTCGCTTTTGTGGAAGCAGGCTAGGAGGCGATTGCATGTGCAGTCATAGCCCATCCAAAGCTGCTGGCACAACATCAGGTGGTGGGAGGGTCGAGGGACCCCTTTGCTTGGCTCAACTGCGACCAGAAGAGCCGGTCTGCCTTGTGGGGTGAGGGGTGGGTGGGAAAGACTCCCTTGCAGCTGGGTATGACTTGTCTCCTTTCCTTTCATCCTTTTCCTTCATTCCTGTCTGTGGCTCAAGCGTGAGCAGCCCCTGGGCTGCCCCATGCCACCAGCCACATACTCAAGGCTGACCACCCCCATGCCAGCACTGCTGCATGCCTCCACGCCACGTCCCTCATCCAGTGTGAATGTACCATCTGACGCTTTGCTGAAGGACATACTGGTCCTTCAACCACATCCTCCAGTGGAAAACACCTTCTGGACCGAGGGCTGCGAGTGCAGAGGGGAAATGGGAGGCATGGGGAAGCAAGAAGGTACACCTCAGGCATGTGCAGCTCCCTGCAGGGCTCCCCACCATGCTGCTTCCAGCCTAGAGGAACTGAAAGGAGACTGCGGCATGGAAAGGAGGAGGGAAAAAAAAATAAATAAAAAATCATGAGATCAGCAAACAGCTGGGCCTGAAACCCTGGCAAAGCCCTCGCTGCACGGGGAGGGGGTGTGCAGGGGCTCCCATCCCAGGGGAAGGATGCCTGCGGTGTGTAGGGAGCAGAGATGGAGATGCGAGATCAGAGTGGATGAGGCAGGGGGGAGTCCTCTCTCTGCCTTGGAAAAAAATCCTTTGGGTCTCAGGGGGTTAGAGCAGGGCAGCAGACTGCATTGCGATCTCCCCTACATCTTCATACTGCTGGGACTCGGGAGATGGTCACTCCTCCCCACCCTTGAGATTCACCAAGGAAAGGTGGTCAAGCAGACTTTGCGTCTGGGTTAGTGGATGTGGTCAGCGGCGTTTTCCAAGCCTTGTTTTAAGGAGCAAAAGAAAAAAAAAACCCTCAATTTTTCCATCGTCAAGCAGAGAAGTCTTTTATGCTGCCTTTTAAAGGGACCTTGAGTAGCTGCTAAGAAATCATCAGCAGTTACATCACCTCCAAAGCGGTTACTGCAGGAACCTGACAGCTTTGTCCCACTGCCACCCTCGGGGATCATTAGTGTTCCGAATTCCTTGCCCTTGGAGAAAGCCTGCATCTCTTGCTGGGAAGGGGGAACCCGCTACACAGTTTGTGATGCTGTAAGTGGCAGAAGGGGATCAGTAGACAGGCTGCAATTCACAGCCGATGGGATAGAGCAGGGGGACACATCCTGGAGTTTCCTAACCCCATCCCATGTGCTAAGCCAGGTTCATCATTTGGTGCAGGACCCGAGCATCTTTCCAGGAGTGAGCCAAAGGCGCTTCAGTAGCATTGCCTCAGGCCGGAGATGCAGCCGTTGCCTGGCAGCTGCAGGTTTCCAGGGAAACCAGAGGTGCTAACTTGTTAATGAGCCCCACGTCCCTGATTGCTGCTGCAAAATAATAATAATTAGTAATAGGCCCGTGATTTAGGAATCCCTCAAACAGCATGAGCCTGCCGAGGGGAGTTCACTAAGTGCTGAAGCACTTGAAAGAAATGAGGGGAGGGGGAGGAAAAAAAGGATGGGAGGCTTGGCAAAAGTGCTGTGTTTTACATCTTAATAAGTGTCTGGAGAGCTGAGGGATGGTGGGGTCTTGCCTGCATCCCAGCAGTAACCCTGGGGCTAGTGGCAATGCTGACCTGGATGGATGGAGGAGCTTGGCCAGGCAGTATCTTGCTGCAGGGCTCAGAGGACATGGATATTTCCCCAGGTGGGCTGCAGGGGGAAAAGCCAGATGACTTAGCTCAGTGTTGCTGGGTCCCCGGTGGAGATGGTGGTTCTTCGGGATCGGCTGCTTTCATGGATGTCGTGGTTTAGAACACTGGTGTTTGACTGGGGATAAACGAGCAGGCGTTTCTCTGTGGTTCTCATATCACTTGGTAAACTGAAGGTGGAGATGCCACCAGCAGAGCATGCTCCTGGGATGAGCATCACAGGGAGTGTGCTGTAGATCCAGTCTCACTTACGTGACGGAAAGGTGTTCATGGGATCAGAGCTGCTTCCCACAACAAAGCTGGCCTGCCCAAGGCAGCAAGGGGCGCATCTCCTCAACTGGACCTTGTGTGGAGGGTAGAGCTCTCCAGGACACTACTAGCTTGGTGAAGAGAGTAGACGTGCTGGTTAGTGAGGTTTATGGTTGCTACAGAGACATGCTGGCCTTCCAGTTGATATCTCCAGTACAAGAGAAACCAGATCTGCACCCTTCCCATACCACATCTCTCAGCTGAGGGCCTTGTGCAAGATGAGAAATTGAGAAGTGATCTCCACCTCGGTGACCTGTGTTGGGCCAGCACAGGGATGAGTTCCCAAGGTCTGTCATGCCATGCAGATAGATTCAGACTGGGGCATATTTTGGGTTTTCTTGCTGTCTTGCCTGGCCTGACCAGAAGAGGGTTACAGCCAGGTTGAACACTTGCCCTTAGCCCAGCTTGCACACATCTCTGTCACGCTTGTGACTCGTGTGGCCAGCACCCTTCACCTGACATGCACATTCGTGGAGGTGATGCTGGGGACAGAGTCCCAATGAGCGGGCAGTTGGCCGAGCCTGTGTGCTAAGCTCTGCCCATCTTTCTGTTCCTCAGCTGCAGTGTGGCCTCTCCTGCTTGGCTGTCCCCATTCAGCTAAGCCATGTGCCCATCTCCTCATTACAGGCACTCCAGGGAGAGGTGGGATTAAAGGATTATGGTAATGTTCTTCAGGAACACTCAAGAAGATTAAGATGGCTTTAATAAACTGATAAGAGAGGGACACAGCTATGTTTCTGAAACCCTAATTTAGGTTCCAGGTTAACCTTTTCCCCTGGTCTTCCGTCACCATGGTGAAAAGATCTTTTACTTCAGCAGTGCTCTATGGCTGTGCCTGTTCCTTCAGTTTTCCTTTTGAGCAATCTGAGCAGAAGCAGAAAGACATCTTCCTTCCTTCTCTGGTAGCCTTCCCAGGTATTAAGAGCTTCCCAGGTATTAGAGCTTCCCAGGTGTTAGAGCTGGTTCTTCTCAGAGACTCTCTCACACACAGCCTGCAAGGTACTGTGAAGGTCTTGTAGGCTCTGCTGGTACCTGGGGTACCTGTTAGCTGGGGATGAACCAACCACCCCTCAGTCTGGCTTCAAAATGTCCTGTGGTTGGTGACAGAGAAGTGGCTCATCTGCCTTTGACCTGGCTGGACATACTCTTAGAGAAGTGTCTTGAGTATAGTGCCAAGGTTTACAGCTTCCTACAACTGCACTCAGTTAGTCATCTCCATCCCCGGTAAGGGCTCCCAGAAAGAGGGGCAGAATGGACCAACCTTGCTCTGCCTTCGCCGGTGGCTGTCGGGTGGAGCTGGGAGTGGGACCTGGCTGATATGTCTGCCACGAGGTCCACCTGGGCATGCTGGAGCAGTCGTTTATCCGGTTCTGCAGGAGGACGGCTACTAGCTACGCTGGGAGCCTCCTCATCTGTCTTCTCCAGTCTCTTCCACCCAAGCTCCCAGTCATCTGCCAGAACTTCATGCATGGAAGGCTTCTTCTGAATGAGTTTCTCTCAGAGTGCTTAGGCAATCAAAGATCTGTTGTCTTTCCCAGACCTCTCTATTTGTGTTTGAGACCCCCAAAGTTTACTTCTTACTCATTATCTGGAGAGCAGATACCATGTTATCTCTGGAGGTAGTGACCCCCCATGTCAGATCACTCCTTCCTCCCACTTCAGTCTTTCACTCTCATCCCTCTGCCACAGTATTATCCCCGTCTTTTTTGTCTGTTGACTCTCTCCATTCCCTTTTTATTTCTTGAATGTAATTGGAAGAGCCAAGAAGAATTCGCAGCCTGGTGTCCTGATGGGGAAGGGAGGCAGAAAGTGATTTGGGGAGCGGGGTGTGAAAGGAAGACGAAGGGGAAAAGCTGGCTAATTTGCATCCTTTCTGAGTGCCCTGGCTCTATAGCCAGGGTACAGCAGGGGGTCTTCTGGCAAGGCGGTAGCGACGTAATGAGGTGTGTCATATCCCAGCAGGAGCCAGCCTCGCTCCCCCTCAGACCCCCTAATTAGACCTGTTTCAATTTTTAAGCCCCCCTGGAGGAGTGCTGGGGGGAGGCAGGGGGGAGCAGTGTTCCTGCGGTGGGGGGACCACCAGCCGCCCACCGAGGGGGCAGCTCTAATTGGAGTTGCTGTGAGGAGCCGCAGAGTGATACAAGCTCGCCGTGGGGCCAGGGACAGCGATGCCGTAGTGCCACAGGGCTGCCAAAATGCTTTGTGCCAGGAGGGGCCATCACTATTGCAGCTTTTAGGGGATACTCCCCTCCCCCCCCCCAATTTAAATTAAGGCATTGGCAGAGGCAGCAGGGGTGTGATACAGGGGCGGGGGAGAATTGCACATCCTATTGTGGCCTTGTATTGGGAGCTTGGATCCGGAGGCTGAAGCCTGGGACATTTACCCCCTGATTTGGGAGGCAGGTCTGGTAGCCCAGGCAAGTTGGGGCTGTTAATGCCGGAGTCATGAACCAGAGCAAATGCTGGAACCCCCATCCTCATATTCTCTGGCTTTCCATGCTTTTCCTGCAAGCTGGCTGCGTTCTCAAGGTTTGGTGACTGGTAGCAGAGGTCCCTGTCATTTCACCCAGTAGCATGTCCTACCCAAGCACCCCTTTGGTGTCCTGAGTTGCCATTGCAGTAGGTGCCTGCACTGCAGGTGCTTGAGGTGTAGGAGCTTCCAAGAGCTGCTGGCTTACTCAGATCAGGGTGACTCGTAAGCCTCCTCTAGTCCATGGACCAAATCCTGGCCCTGCAGAAGTCAATGAAAACCTTTACGCTGCCTTTTCAGGCATGGTATTCATAGTCCTCCTAATTTAGATGCATTAAAGCTTCCATGGAACAGCTTGTGGGTTCTCTCTAAAACACCGTCTGGCAGGAACAAGAGGAGCCTGGTAATAGCCCAGGCTTATTTTCTGAATGACTGCAGCGGCATTAAAACCTAATGCCATTAAAACATGCCTGCAATGACGTGTACCATTAAAACCTAAGACGACACCCTGAGCTGGATGCCCCCCAGCCTGCCTATTGCTCTTGCGGACCCCATGGGCTGGGGATGGAGGAAGCGTGTTCTTCTGGTTGCACTTCAGAGAGCACCAGGCTCTACCCTCCTTAGCTCCTAAGATGGAGCCCAGATGTGTACCCCTGTATGCAAACACGCTTTCAAAGTCTGTGCAACTTAGATGCTAGAAAGCAGTAGCCGCTTTGGGGGCATCGCAGTCCAAGTACAGCTTCCCAGGGCCTCTGCTGTAATGCCTGGCCTGTTTCTTGAAGCCAGGACTGAAGGTCAGCTCGACTTCTGGGCTTCCAAGAGAGGTCATCTCTTGACTTGCCAGGAGGCAAGCTGGCATAATACCCATGAGCAGGCTCTGATAAAAAGGCAGGTGAAATCCAGTGTGAAGTGATGGGCACGGGTGAGCAAACCTGATTTGGTGGTGTGTCTGATGGGTCCCAAACTGGCTGTTACTGTGCAGCCGCAAAACTTCAGAGCTGAGCTAAGCTGCTTCTGTGAAACCATTAGCTCTGTGCTCGGCAGAGGTCAGGAAAAGCAAATTGATTGTGAAGAGCTGTTGCGCTGGGAACAGGGAAAGGAGGAGACATCTTGCCCTGTGCACATCCCTGGTGTGCCTGCCTCTCAAACATGGCACGTCAGGACTGGCCAGCGTGGCAAAAGGCATCTGTGCAACAGGCAGCTCTGTAGATGCTCTGACCTGAAAGGCTCCTAAACGAGGTCTAAATGCAGTGCGAACTGTGGGGAAGGTGATTAGGGAACAGACATGCGTGGCCTCCTCCAGCTCAAGTAGTAAGGGTCACCCAGAGGTGCCATTGGTTAGCAGATTTGGAGCAAAACAGGGGAAGAACTTCTTCAGCATAGCTGGCAAACCATTCTGCTCCCTGCCACCGGCCACTGTGCCTGTTAAAAGCTGACATGGCTTCAAAGAGCAATTAGGCAAATTAATGGAAGAAAGCTCCGATGACGGCTATTAAATACAAAGAGAAAACCTCTTGGCTTGGGCAGCTCTGGAGCCACAGATGCCCGCGGGCTGGGAGAACGTACCTAGAAAATGTGGCTTGTTGCACTCTTATGCTCTTCTGAAGGCTAAGCCCTTGGGTGCTTGGCCCAAGATGAGTGTCGCGTCTTGCCCAGCTGACCGGTCATCTTCTCCTTTCCTATCTTTCCAGGTTCAGCACAATGAGTTGGCATCCTGGGTGTTAGCAGCGTGAGGAGACCAGGACGGGTGCTGCCCTGCTCACCCCTTACCCCCTCGCTCGTTCCCCTTGGGGAGACGGGTGCTGGTGTCCCTGCCCTGCCCTTCTGCCCCTTGCCCCCCACTCTCCATAGAGGGGACGGGCCCGGTATGGCTGGAGATAGGCTTCCACGCAAGGTGATGGACCCGAAGAAGCTGGCCAGCCTCCTGAGGAACGGAGCAGAGGGCACCCTGGTCATTGACAGCCGCTCCTTCGTGGAGTACAACTCCTGGCACGTCCTCAGCTCTGTCAACATCTGCTGCTCCAAGCTCGTCAAGAGGAGGCTCCAGCAGGACAAGGTCTCCATCACGGAGCTCATCCAGCCCGCCTCCAAGATGAAGGTAGGGGATCTGGCCCTCACCTTTCTTGGTGGACACTCACACCCTCTTCCCCAGTAGAAAGAAGCAGGGTAGGGGTGGGATGCAGACTGGCCTAAGGGCCGGTCTATGCCTGGTATGTGCATCCTCCTCTTCCATCCCTTGACCCCAGTATCTCCTGGCATCTCTCTGGCACCCTTCGGAGAGCTGGAGCCCTTTGGAGAGCTGGAGCGTGAGCTCGTGCAGCCAGAGGGCTGTCCTCGGGGACCTGTTTGTTGCCTCCGCCGGAGTGATGTGGTTTCCCGCTCCAGGAGCCCTCCCCAGGCAAGTCTAACAGGTATATCAGCCTTTGGACTTGTCCTATGCCAGCAAACAACCCCCCCAAAGCCTTCCTGGAGCTGTAAGCTTAATCCCCTGCTAAAAACTCTTCCCCTCCCCTCTGTCATCTCTAACTCCATTCAGGGACATGTAATCCTCCTCCCCTGTGACGCCAGAAGCTCTTATCCGGTGTCATGGCATATTATCTCTCCCAGGCTCCTCTCTCTATCGCTCCCGGTTAAATAATAGAGGTGGCTCTGAGCCACGGAGCTGGGCTGGAGCCCCGGCCAGAGAAGCGCCGAGTGTCCCCTTGGTGCCATCGGCCGGGTCGCTGTCGGGGTGGGGGGG
>NW_009650072.1:689901-690463 GCF_000708025.1 Charadrius vociferus | reverse complement strand
TCACGGTTTTTTCCTTTTCTTTTTTTTTTTTTTTCTTTTCGGTATGGCTGAAATCTCTCCCGACGCATCCACGGGCAGGAGGCTGTGTGCCCCCACTGCCGCTCTGCGCTGGCCGCTTGTGTGCCGGCTCTTCCCAGCGCATGCAGCCGGGGAATTAATTAAGCTTCAGGGCACCCTTGTGAGGTTAAGCCACTTGCCCCGGGAAGCTGGAGGAGGAGGCCAGGGGAGGTCACAGCCGTATCCTCATCTGGCATAAAGCAGGGGTGGCGGCCATGGTTTCGGGGTCTCCAAGCCTTTTCGTGCACGCACCTGCAAGTTGGCATTTTGGAGCGATGAACTCTCCTCTCCTTCCTTCCCCCACGCCTCTTATTTCAGCCACTTGGATCATAGACGTACTTGGGGACCTCCAGAAATCAATATGGTGCACAGACCCTCGGAGCGGGATGCTGAAAGCTGGTTTAAACCTCCGTTACCGTATCATTTCCCTGCCTCCACCTGCCATCGCTGGGCAGTCCCCCTCTCCTCCCCCCAGCCCTGCTCTGCCCCTGGCTGCTTGCACTGG
>NW_009650072.1:676034-689807 GCF_000708025.1 Charadrius vociferus | reverse complement strand
GGGAAAGAGCAGCCCTGTGCCCCCACCTTGTCCTGCTCCTCCTCGCCTGCCCAGTGCAAAGAGAGCTCGACCTGCGCATCCTGGCGCGGTGATGGCCCAGGTGACGATTGCCTTTTGGGGAAGGATGCAGGGGTTCATATAGAGCAAAGCTTTTGGGCAACACCTCTTTTGGGGTTTTGGGAGAGCTTTTGGGCTCTCCCGTCCACTCCTGCGTGCGCGCAGGCAGCGGGAATGAGAGCATTTGTCTAACTTGCTTTTCCCAGTGCTCACACCCCTCTTTTCCATACCACTGTTAAGGAAGGGTACCATTAATGCTGCTTCTGGATGCTGCTGTTTGAAGCAATGGCGTGGGATAACAGCAGCTCCTGGCTTTATTGGTGCAAGGAAAGGAAAGGACCATTTGGTGGGAAAAAAGAAATGGGGAAAAGAAAAATCCCTTTGTTTTTTTTCAATGAAATATGTCTGCAATTGTGGGCATAGCTAAGCCACCGCTCTCTGACCCCCATTGTGCACCGCATCCCACTGGGCGTGTGTATCTTTCCATGGTGCCCGGCTGGGAAGCTGCAGCAGTAATTCATTTCCCAATTAGCAATAGTATCCCTCTGCACAAAAATGGTACCAGTGTAGTGCTCTGGTTTTGGTTTTGAACCCTTCTCCCAATACTAACAATAATAAATTCTCCCCATAATAAATTCCAATAACAACTGGAATAATTCAACTCCTTGGTGTAGTTTCAGGGGCAGAGGTTATGGGAAATTCCTGCTTGGGTTTTTACTAGCATTTCTTGGGGGAACTGTTGAAAATTTCACTTCTTCAAGATCCCCCTGGAAAGTCTTTCCACCTCTCGACCTCTTCTCACTTCCTGAAATCTAGCTATCTCCGGAGCGGCTATAGCCGTGGTTTGAGGCATGACAAGGGTCTCTTCGGGCGATGGGAATATTTATTTATTTGCGTTAGGAGCATGGCCCTGCAAGCAGCTGTTTTGCTTGAGGGAAAGCCGGGGCTTAGTTTTGAGCCATGTGCCTGGCTGCTCTTTATGTTGATGGAAGCCCTGTTATTTCAGTGGGGTGATTCACAGTGTTTTGAAACAATATGTGACTGAGAAGTCGGTAGTAATTGGGATAATAAGAATAGCTCACTCTTATCTGAGCCCGGATCACCTGTAGAGCATCATCATCTCTGCTTGGCAGCTGGGGAGAGGTGGAGCAGGGACCCAGACTGCGTTGAACCACCCAGTGCCCTGGACCAAATGTCCATAAGGGAGTTACCTCCAGCCACAGCTGGGGAGGGTGGTGGGGAGCGCTGGGCTTGGCGCAAAGGCGATGGATGGTCTCAGCTGAGGGTTGGTTGGAGCTGTTGGCCGGGTGGTCCCTGCTCCTGGCTGGCCATCCCCCCTAGCTGACATGCTGGCAGGGGGGAGATTTGTCCCCGGGGAGGTGCCCTGGGACCAACAGCTTTTCAAAGGCATGCACGGGTTTGCAAACCCCGCTCAACATCTACTTGGGGCCAAAAGACTTGTTGTGCCTTGGCCTCACTGTCCCTTGCTGGCTGGATTTGGGGACCCTTTCTGGAGGGCGATGCCTGGGGGTTTGGTTACTTCTTGGGGTGATGGGCAACCTCCATGGGAAAGCTCTCACCGTGGAGGTGCTGCACCTCAGAGGAACTCCTCTGTTGTCAGCCGTGCCCCTCCCGTATGCCAGTCCCTGGCAGAGCCAGGCATCCCTGAGCATCTCTTTATCTTTACCTTCCTCCTCTGTCCTGGTTAGCTTTTAACCTCCGTATGTTTAAGGCCAGAGATGGGGCAGTGCCTTCCCTATGTATCAGGAGTGCGTGAGGTTAATGGGAGACCCACGGACCTGATTAATCATCTCCCTCTCATTTCCCTTTGTGGTGAGGAGCCGGGGTGCCAGTGCAGGCTCCTTGTGTGCTCCACGAGGGCTCCTCGGGGCCATCCTGCAGGCACCCTCACCCCAGAAAGCATGGTATTTATTTTCTGCAGCCGGGCCATGCGAGGCCAGCGCTTGTTTGGCATTTACATTGAGTGAAACATTATAACTTTAATAAGATGTAAACCGTGTCGCACATCTCTGCCGTCGCTCAGCAACCCTGCAGTAATGGCCCAAACAAAGCCTTCCCGTGCGGAGGGAACACTAAATCCTATTGTGGGATAATTCTGCTCAGCCAGAGCTGGTATCTCCCCTGCAGCCACCCTGGCCAGGACTGCGCAGCCAGGATGAGCACCCGCTCCACCACAGCTCAGTCTTTGCCTCACCATGCTTTTAGGGGAGACGCTTTTGCTGGCATGGGGTTTCAGTCAGGGGACTGGGTTTTCGGGTTGTGCTAAGGGCGTGCTAGGGGGGCTTGAAGGGATAGTGGCCCTGCTAAGGACTGGTAGGCTCCCGGCTCTGAGCTGGCTTGGCAGCTGCCCTGTTTCCCTCCAGCTGCACTTGGAATGGCTGAGGAAGAGATGCTGGGGTATGTCCTCAGCTGTCTTATCCCCAGGTGGCTTTGGTCATTTTTCAGTGTCTTATTTTAAAATTCGGGCATCCTTTTCTCTTCCCTCTCATCCTGCCGCTGCCTTTTCATCCCTCCTGTCATCCTGCAGACCTGCGGGGCTAGTTTTGCTCTCCAGTGGCCGGTGCCGGGCTGGGGACAGTTGGCTTCTTTGAGCTCCCCTATTCCTATTGCAGAGCCATGAGCGGTGGCCGGGCAGGGATTTAAGGATTTCTGTTGGTGCGGGGCTGTCCTTCCACTGCGGCGAGGAGATGTGATGAGCTCAGCTAAATTGGTGCGCCCTGCAGTTTTATTTGGATGGCACTCACGTTGCCGAGCAGGGAAGCACCTGCAGCAGGGTGTGAAAGCAGCATTAATATCGACAGCAACCCCGAGCGAATCTGCTCGGGTGATAAGGTAGCGCATGGCAGTGAGACAGCAAAAGGAGGCGGGTGTCCCTGAGTGGTTCCTAGTTCAAGTGGTCTCCTAAAGGGATTTTGGAGAGGGATGGACAGGGGATGGGAAATGGGCAACTCCAACATAAGCCGGAGGAGAGAGCGGCTCAGGGGCACAGACTCCCTGCTGCCTCCTCCTCCTCCTGCAGCGTGATGGATGTGCCTTACCCCGCTGGCTGGGAGGGCAGGCGTTCACAAGGCAAGCGTATGCCATCCATCAGGCTATTCAGTGAATGCGCTGAGCCATGCCTCTGCAAGGATCTTTATCTTCTTTTCATGCACGGACCTTCAGGTAGACGTAGGAACGACCGGCCAGCTGTGCCTTGAATGCTTTCGCTGCAATCCAGGCGTGGGGGGACTCCTGCCTGCAGACAGCTGCCTGGCTGCCGGGTACCCCACCATTTCACCTGCCCACCACCCAGCAGTGGCAGCAGGGCTCTTTGTGGCATGCAAAGTCACATGAGAGCAGCCCAGGAGCTGCTTTCTCTCTGTCCCAGCATATCTCAGCTGTGTGCAAACCCCACCATGCATTAAAGAGAAGAAAGACCATCCCCCTGAACATCCACTGAGCTAAAGAAGAGATTTTCCCTCTCCTTCAGTCTTCGGGGGTGATCTGCAGGTTTGGGTTGAGCTTCCAGAGAGGTAGTGCCTACAGAGGTGTTACTGTGCTGGGCACAGCGTCTCCTGGCTGAGCCCTGAGGACCTGCCACGCTCCAGCCCCACTCGCTCCAGCTGGAGCACAAGGGCTGTGCTGGGAGCACCCCTGCCTGCAGAACCACCCCCAAATCCCCGTGACACCAGCCAGGCTGAAGGCAAAGGTTGGGTGGGGACGAGGTGGTGGAAGAAGTCGCGGCAACTTCTGGGATGGGGTTAAATAATGGCAAGTGGAGGGTGGGCAATGGGGAGGAGTGACCCTATTTTGGGCAGGATGCTCAAAAGCACTCACAGTTGGTGGGGCTGCTGTGGGCATCTGTACTGACACATTTGCATGTAGCCATGGAGCAGAGTCCCAAGCCCTGCTGGGCCCTTCATTTGGTGAGCGAAGCCAGCTCGTGGGAACAACATGGAGCTGGGGTCTCCTACTTGTGTCACTGCTAAATTCAGCTTTGCTTCCCATGGTGGTGAGGACAGCAGCATCCTCAGCGCTCAGCCTATTTCTCTGACACCTGGTTTTCACCGTTCCCCTGCAGGTGGAGGCGGAGGAGCACCAGGACGTGGTGGTCTACGACCAGAGCACACGGGACGTGACCGGCTTGGCTGCCGACAGCTTCCTCTCCATCCTCCTGGGCAAGCTGGACAGCTGTTTCCACAGTGTCTCCATCCTTACAGGTAGGAGCCCTGGGTTACCACTTCACCCGGCGCTTGTGCCCTTAGTCTGGAGTTGTGGAGCTGTAGCCGCATGTGTCCATCTGCACCCGCTTTCCCTGCCACTGGTGGCTGTGGTGGTGGAGGACAGTCCCGCATGTGGACCAAGGAGACTCGACCCTTGCTGGCATTGCTGGGTCATCCCCGTGCATTCATATCTTGCACTGTCCAGATTCCCGACGCTGCACCCACCAGCCAGGGTGAATGAGAGAGGAAGGTATGGAGGGGTCGCAGTGGCATGGATCCAGCCACCCAAAAAGTGCCCTTCGTTCTCCCATCCCTGCGCTGCTTCATCCCCGGTGAATGTGCCAAGAGCCAGACCCGGTTCGGGCACTCTGCTCCCTCTCACTGCTGTTGAAAGGAGGGCAGGAGAGGAAATCCATGGATGTGCTGGGAAGGAAAAGGGGAAGGAGGGCAGGGGCAGAGGGTCATCACTGGGTGAGTCAGGGTCTGCTGGCGATGATGTTCTCTGGGCACGAGCGTGCAGGCAGGAGGAGGCATGCACTGCCCTGATGACAGCTCTTCTGCAGAGCAAAATGGGAGACAGGCAACCGATGAATGAAACGCTCCAACCCAGCAGAGAGGAGGAGAAGGAGGCAGCAAGCTGCTGAAGGGAGAGCTGAAGCTGCCTTTAATTCCCCATGGCTGAGATGGCCGGGCGTCTGCTTGCCTGGCTGCCCACCTCCGAGCTTTCTGCCCATGGAGGGGTGGGCAAGCACTGCCCCATGCAGCCCCTCAGTCCCGTTGAGCTCAGCCAGGCTCCTAGATAATGCCAAAAGCACACAGATTGGGTTCATCTCTGTTCCCCAAGCCTGTCCTCATCCTGTGGCGATTGTGTACTGCTTTGGGGCTGAGGCAGAGGTTACCGCCATCTGTCCCTGAGGCATCACAGGAATGGAGGGAGTAGCCGTCCCAGCAAACCCAGCAATGTGACAGACCCTAGGAAGGGTTAGTTGTGAAGGGGAAGGTGGCACAAGCAAGTGGCATTCAGGGAGCCTTGCCCGTGCAAGACATGGGTGAGTGCTGTTGAATTGGAGAAGCTGCGTTGTGATGGGGAGAACAGAGCGGAGAAATAGCGGGAATAAACTCCCCGGTTTGAGGCTTTCAAAAGCAAGCAGCGACTACACAAAATCACATTAAAGCTGATCAACGTGGCCCAGGTTGCAGGAGCTCTGCTGGGGCCAAAGCTGGAGGATGCAGCCATGAGCTTGCTACAGCCACCGCCGGCTTGCCCCAGCAGCCGTGCCTGTGGCTCCAAGGTCATCGCGGCATAAACAAGGGCATGGCTTGGCGCACGGTGCAGGAGAAGGAGAAGGCGGATTCAGTCGCATCTGGGAAGGAACCTGCTTAGTCACCGGGAAGGGTCAGGAAACAGCCTTCGCAGCATGACCTTGGCACCCCCCAACCCGCCTTGTCGCTTTCCCAGGGCTGTGCGCTGTCTGCAAACCCCCACACTCCCCCGAGTCCTCCTGGAGCAGGGACGGGGCTGGGTGAGGTGGCCTCTAAAACCTCAGGGCCTTCTTCTCCCTGGGAAAGGGAGGGAGGCTTGCGGGGGGACCCCCATAGTACCAGTGCACCCCAGCCACATGCACAGCACACCCCATGCTGGGTGAGCGATGGCAGCGTGCCACCCCCCCCCCCCGCCACACTTTACTGCTGAGCCCCCCACGAGCAAACCTGCACCTCGCTTGGGCGCACACATCCTCCATCTTCAGGGTGGCCATTTCCATCTCCTTGGGCTGCAGGACCCCAGACCCCCAAGCAGGGGTGCGGCTGTGCTAGGCGCCAAGCAAAGCTTAAACCTCCCCAATTAAAAGCGCTGCAGGGCCGCAGCCTGATGGGGAACACGGGCTGCCAGCGGGTGGAAAAAACGGGAACCGAAATGTAGAACACTGGGTCATGGCGGCAGCATTTTACATGGAAATCGTGACGGGAAGCGGCTGCAGAGAGCATCCGGGGGAGGCTGGGCACACTCGCCGACACGCGCAGCTTCCTCCTGCCTGCGGTGTCGGCAGCAGCTGGGTTGCTTTAGAGGCAGTTCTCGGGAGGTCTGAGGGGGAATGTGCAGGCTGGGCCTGATTCTGACCCCTCGCCCTGGTAGGGTTTAACCCCTCGGTCTGTCTTCTCTGGGCTTAGGCACCTCGTCCTGACCCAGCCCATTCTGTGTCCCAGAAGAGGTGCCAGGGTCCTCCCTGTAGAGGTGGCTTGTGACCCCAGTGGGGAGTTGGGCTGGCAAGGGCTGCCAAAATTTCAAGGTCCTGCCCTGATATCTCAGCCTGTCCCTAAGTGGATGCCAGTGCCCCAGGGAACCCTGTCCTGAGGGTCCCCAAACCCATGTGCCAGCCCCTCCTGAGCCCCTCCGTGTTCCTCAACTCTCCTCAGCCCCAGCAGATGTTTCTCCAGGGTTGACAAACATCCATGCCTCAGTGTTCCCATCTTGTCCAAGTGCTGTGCTTGGCCATTCTTGCTTGCCTCCAGCCCATCGTCCTTCAGTCCCTTGAAGCAGTTGGTGGAGGCTGATGAGCTGGGGGTGGCAAGAGCGATAGTGAGGACCCTTCAAGGGTTAACAGCCCAGAAGCAGCGATTCCAGTGGGGCTGGGAAGGAGGAATCTGAGTCAATTATTCCCAGTCTTGGAAATCATCAGCTTGTCTTCTTTTTTCCCTTTTTTTTTTTTTTTAATTGTGTAAGTATAAATAGTGCTGCTTGCTGCCCTCCATCCGTGGGAGCAGAAAGCCTGTTGATTTATATGGTTTTCCTGACATCACATGAAGTGGTGGAAAACTGAATGGAGCCAACATTTTTCCTGCATTACGTAATGCCCCCTCCCTCCCTCCCGGCCCAGCTTTGCTATTCCTGCAGGAGCCTGACTGTTCTTTAACCTTTGTTTACTTCAGCACAAACCCTCGCTTTTTTGCTTTTTTTTTGTCCCCTGCTTTTTTTCCCCCCCGCTTTTTTTTCCCACTTTGGTTCGCCCCCCCTCCCCCCTTCTTTTTCCCCTTTGCAAACTCCCACTTAGTTTTTATTAACAGCCATTATCTGTTTATGAACCAGCAGCAGCGGTCTGGCTCCATCGCTCCCTGATGGCTCCTGCGTGCCAGCTCTTGTATTGTAGCCTGGCCAGAGCCGTAGCGTGGTGCTGAGCTGCTGGGTGCTGAGCTGCTGGGTGCTGAGCTTCACCAGCTCCGCTTCATTTGTCCAGCTGCAGCGGAGGATGGGGATATCTTCCTTTCCTCCTGTTCAGCAGCTAAAAGCGACAGCCGAGGGCTTGGGATGCTTGTCCAAATGATCCTCAGGTATCCATCCTGTCCCTACTCCTGGTCCTTGAGCCGAGTGCCGGGCTCCTCTCTCCTGCTGCCGAAGCCGTACGCCAGCCAGAGATGAAACTGGGGTGGCAGTGTGGCCAGCAGCAGTGGTCCCCGCAGCCCTGACCGCTGGGGTTGGGACCCCCCCGCACGCATGGCAGAGGCTCTTTTCATTGCGGTTTCATGCTCCGGGGGAGCTTTATTGTTGCGATATCATGCTCCGACCTGAAACAGGCCCCTCGCTTGCTTTCTGAACTCAAGTCATGAGCTTTTCATCTGGCTCGGGAGCGCGTGTGAGATCATCTTCAGCCGCCCCCCCCTTCCCCCCCTCCCTGCTTTTGTACCAATTCTTTAAGGAATATTTAAATTTTCCAGTCCTGTTCTTTCTAAATTTGGAGCGTCTGTTTACTCCCAGGATTCGGAAAGAATGTAACAATATCATCAGTGAGAAATCCCTCCCAGCCCTCCCCTCTCCATCCTCCTCCTCGGCGAGCGGGCTGGCCCTGGCAGCGCTGGCTGTGACCCAGGTCCTCTCCAGCCCAGTGGTGCCGCGACCGGCCAGTGTGGCTGCGGAGAGTTGTAATTGCGTGTCGGCAGTGATCTGGAGAGGGCTTAGATTTGGGGATTTTGGAGGAATCTACCAAAGGCAGGTGACTTCAGAGCAGACAAAATGAAGTACTGGAAAAGGAGAGGGGATTTCCATTGCAGGAGCTGACTTGAGCTGCCCAGGCGGGAGCAGGTTCAGCACTGGCTGGAATTATTTCTGAAACAAGGATTCAGGGACAGGTTATTTTAATAAAAAAAAAAAAAAAAGAAAAAGGACTTTTTTTTTGTGTGCTGCGTAGGGACAGTCCTAAAAGGAGGTTAAACATCATGGCAGCTGAATGTGACTTTGCGTATCCTTGGCTGAAAATACTGTGATGCTTTTGCATGTTGTGTGGGTCTGAAGGCACAAGCCCGCATCATATCTCCCTTGCTGCCTGCTCCTCTTGAAACACGTTGGGCTGGGGCTGTTTCAGAGGAAAAGACAAGAGAAATGAAAAAAGCCACGCTAGGCAGGTGCAAAAGCAGCCCATAAGCAGGGCAGAGCAGAGGGGTCTTGCTTTTAGTCAAAGTCCCAGGCAATGGAGACGGTGTATGCATCTGAAAGGCAGAAATACAAATGAATCTGCAAAACTTGTCCCTGCTGATGCTGAAGCTAAAAGCTTAGCAGGATCCAGAACCAGGTTCTTACAAACCCAATGTAAGAAAAAAAAATAATCTAAAATCTAAGAAAGAAAATACCCCGAACGTCCACACTTTGGTCATCAGTCAGAAGCTGTCTGATGGGAGCGAGGAAGCAGGACCCCACTGCAGCTGGTTATTTAATGGTCACCTTCCTCATTGCCCACTCTGGGCAGGATCATGATTTCATCTGACAACTTTGGCATGTGAGTGCATCTCCTGGGGATGCAGCACGTGCAGGATGCACTAGGTGGTGGACTTTGTCCTCTGACTCCAGCAGAGCTTCTGCTTGGTACAGGTGCCTGAAGATGCACGTGTAGGTCAAGCATTAGGGCTATTTCAGGTACCCCCAGACTGCAAGGTCTAAGACCACCTGTGGACTTACTGGCATGAATCCACAAGTTTTTCTTCTAAAATCTAATTATTGCCTCTGCCCACCCATGGACGTCTCCATCCCATAGCCTACCATGATGAACCAAAAAGCTGGCAGGAATATGGGTATGAATAAGGAGGGTGCAGGGGTGGGATGAGACGGGAAAGTGTGCTCATGTGGGACTCTCAGTGTCTTGCTTCTCCCTGATTTGAGAGTTTTGAAGAACCAGCATTGCAAATAATGTGAATGGGGATCCTGGTTGTTCTTCATCTACAGGCTGCCTGCGTGATGCTTGGGAATGGAAGAAGAGTGAAAAGTGCCCTGGAGGGGGTCACACCTGGCTTTTCTCAGGACGGTGGTGGTGGGGTACAAGCAGATTATCTGTGGTGATGCTTTTCTTTTGACTGTCCAGAGGGATGGAGGTAGGGAGCTATTGCCAGCCTAGTGGGAGAGGTGCTTATTTTAAAATTCATAGCTTTGGCTTTAGTCACTTGAAGTTGGACTTCAAATGGTAACACCAAGGTTTGAGATTTTTACAGTCCTGGAGACTGAGGTAACTCTCCAAACCTCCCTCGCCCTTGCCCACTTCCCACCCTGGGTCCGTGGCACTGAATGAGTTGCTTTCCGTCCTGCAGCAAGGCCATCTGGGACCACTTTGGCCGGGGCAGGACTGTGTTTTCTTGCCCTCCAGCCCCCATCCAGTGGGTGCTGGCATCCAGCCCCGGCCACCCAGCCCAGCAGTGGCCCTAGGGACTGCTCCCAGTCTCTGCAGCCCAAGGTGTGGTGGCAGGGTAAGGTACCCTCTTCCCATCCTCCACCATGACCGGGAGATGCCTGGGAGGGTTTCAGCCCCAGAGGGACCGACGGCTGCATCCCTGGGAGAGGTTAAGCCAGGTCATGTATGTGCGAGCTGATTGTATTCCAGACCTATGCTCTAAACCTCCCTGTTTAGCAATGCTGTCGTCAGACAACTTGTTTTCCCGATTCTATAATTACCTCGAGGAGCTTCCCCTCCCCCTCTGGCCATGTTTTTAACCATCGGACCCAGAAAAGATGAGCGAAAGGGCCAAACGCAGAGAGGGACGGAGGGGAAGGGGCTTACAGAAGAGCAACCCTCCAGTTGCCAAGGCTTACAAAAACACCATGTAATTTCATTTCTTGTTTCTGGAAAGCCGGCGGGAGGAAGGCAACTTCCTCAGTAAGAGATCGCAATGGGCAGGAGCCACTGCCCAGTTATGGTTTCCTTCCTTTTGAGAAACCTGCCTCCCCTTGTCTGCCTCCCCCTTTTCCCGGGCTGATGCTGCATGCTTGCAAAAGATCAGCGCTGGCAATTATTATAAGGTCCTGGCGCTGGGTGGAGAGAGGAACCGCTGGCCATTGCCCAGCTGGGCTTGTGCCAGGCTATAGGTACCATTGCGATGTAGGTGCTCAACAGGGGCTTTCTGCTCCCTGCTCTTGCAGGCGGGTTGCATGAGTCTCTCCAACCCTTTGCAGTAGGTTTTTTGCTGGTGAGCACTGTGGTGATGAGAGCGAAGCAGGGCCAGCAAGGCTGGGCATCTCTCCCCAGATGATGCACCTCGGTCTCCTAGAGTGGGTGACATCCTGGCCAGGAGGAGCACCTGAGAAAAGAGACTGAGGGGCAGTGGGTGATACACGGGATGTGTCTCCATGCTATGGATGTTGTCTTTCATCTCTCTACTTGCTAGTGCTCCCCTGCCCCAGCACCAGCTCCTGACCCCTACCCTGGTCCTGGCAAAGGGATGAAGAGGATGGGGAGGAGGACGCTGTCTGGAGAATGATGGCTGTGGGTAGCATCTCCATGTGGCTGGACCTCGCACTGATGGAGGAAGGAGGTTGCTCACTTGTCTTTTGCTGAGGGTCAGAGGGACACAGGACACCAGTGAGCCTCCTGCATCAGGGACTACTTGGGGGTGCCATGCCCACCTTCCAAGCTGCAGCCCTGAGCCAAAAACTAGGTCCGAATGCATCCTGAAGGAACCTGCCAGTATCAAAATAACTTGTGCCAAGGGCTCTCGCAAGCCTGAGGGAGTCAGGCAACAAAAGCACAGTGAGGGAGGGCAAATTCATGTTTGTGAACTGCTGGGTCAGGGACAGGTCAATGATCGCATCCCCTAATTCACCACATGATTCCTGCAGCATCCCCCTTGGCTGGCACAGAGCGGCCAGCCGGCCACTGCCCCTGCATGACCTGGTGATGGTTTCCACCCCAGTGGAGCCCCAAGCGCAGCTGACAGAGCGGGTCACAGCAGAATAGCCCGCTAGCATGGGCAGGGCACCACTTGCCCAGTAGCAGTGGGAGATGGAGGCATCTCCCTTGCTGGGAGCCATTGTCACTGGCTGCCAGCATTATGCACCCTCCCTCATAGGGACGGAGGTGGCAAATGTGGGGGACCACGGACCCCCTGGGGAGCTGCTGCAGGAGCTGCTTCCCAAGAGTGGCTCTTAGTGGAAGGCTGCTCCTCTCTCTTCCAGCCTAGTTGGAGCATGCTTTGAATTTTATCCAACCTCTGACCCACATCTGATAATAATCAAACCATATTTGTTACAACAACAAGGCTTGTTAGGAGGCTGGCTCCGCTCAGGGAAGGGGGGGAGGGGAGAGCACTTAGTTAATGCCAGTGACCTCATCTCATGTGATGTCATTCAAAGGAAAAACACTGAAGTCACTCACATATGGCTCAGCCTGGGGTTTTTCAGCCTGTAAAGCTTCAGATTTTCAAAGGCACAATACATGTCCCCTCCACCCCCCACCTCGCTCCTCTGCTTGCTGTAATCCTGAATGATTTTCTGGAGGCCTGGGCTGAGACCAATAAACTCGTAAGGAGCTGTGTGGAGACGTATTAAGGAGTCCCGCGGGTGGGAAGCGGGGGGACAAGTAATTCTCTCCCCCAGGACAAATACAAGGAAGAAAATGCATCAACCCCCAACCTGCTTCAGAAGCCACTGCTGATGCATAGACCCCAGCGGGACTAGGAAAGCCCATTCCTACATATTCCCTCTTGCTGGACTTCTGCATGTCAGAAGGCTTTGGCGGAGGATGCATCTCCTCCAGACTACTGTCCTTCTCCACTGGGACTGGGCAGATAACTCCATCGACGTGGCTGTGCGCAGGTGTGAGCAGCCCAGCGCCAGCCCCTTTCCCCGCCAGCTGTTGGGACCCATTTGCCTCCAGCTGTTTGAAACCATTCCAGGATGAGCATCCCTTCTGGGTGATGCTCTCAGTGGAGACATCAAGAGGAAAGATGAACTGGTGGTTAGGGACCTGCTGTCTGGTCCCCCAGCTTTGCCTGCAGCAGAGAACCCCAGAGAAATTGTTTAATCTTTTCTGCCTCAGTTTCCCCCTTGGGAAATGGAGGTCATGGCATTCCCCTTCCTGGCACTGGGGTTCAGAGTTAGGCATCCCGCAGGGGATGCACGTTGGTCCGGCCGGGAGCAGCTGTGTGGAGGGGGCAGGATGGGGTGCAGCCGTGGGGTGCCCATCGCCGAACGGGGGGCAGCAGGCAGCAGGGATGGAGAGCGGTGCTGCATATCCCCCCTTCGAAGCGGGGGTTTGATCACACACCATCCTAGCTGGTGCTGAAATGAGGTGCGGGCAGTGGCTTCCTCCAAGTCCCTGTCCCCAAATTAACTCCGCGGGGCCAAATCCGGCGGGGCCACCCACCCACCCCCTGCCACAGCCACTGGCTTGCGAGGGGCTTTGGGCGGGTGAGAAAATCGCAGTTGCGCCTTTAAGCGGGGAGCGAAGCATATGTCAGGCCCGGCGTTCTCCTGCGTGTCTGTGTGCTGAGTAAGGAATGCGGTCGCATGCCTGACCCGTTAGCTATGAGCGCTCTATGAGCGCGGCGGTGGATGGATCAGCAGAGCTGTTGCTCATGGGCTGAGCTCATTCAGGCTGGAGCAGGAGCCGCGCACGCAGGGAGCAAGAGGGAGGACAGGAAAAGGGGGCTACGCCGGCCCCCCGACCCCACTCGATTTTTTTAATGCCTTTGATTTTTTCAGCCTGAAGGCTGGAGCTGGGGGCGGCTGGCGGTGCCCTGCCGCCGGGGGGCTTTTTTTGGTTTTTTTAGTGTTTTGTTTGCCTGCCAGCTGTTGTTTTGCTAAGGCGAGAGGTGCCCCGGCGAGCTGCAGCCCAGCTGCCTGGATGCCCGTGGATGTAATGATTGCTCCCTCCGAGGACCAGTTCTGGACAGACATGCGCGAGGGGCAGATGAAGCTGAAAATAAGGGTGCGGAGGATGAAGGAGAGCAGGGACATGAGAGGTTTGTCAGCCGGCCGGCTCCTTTCCTTCCGATGGGGACGGAGGGGGAAGAGGGGGCTGCTCAGAGCCCTGCTTTGCCTGGGGGACGGAGATCGCCTTTTCCGAGCGGCCGATGGGGAGCGGAGGGCGATGGCTGGTGATACAAAGAGCGCAGGCAGCTGGCGAGCAGGGAGAAGGAGGCGAGCGGAGAGCGTGCGGAGGGGGAGCGATCACCAGTTCCCAGCCACAGGCAATGTGCGGAAGCGCTTGCAGAGGCAGCGCGACAAGAGCCCTGGCGGGCC
>NW_009650072.1:670656-674668 GCF_000708025.1 Charadrius vociferus | reverse complement strand
CAGGTGAGAGGCTGCCTGCTGCGGGCAGGGGCATCTGGAGCAGGCAGGGCATCTGCAGCGGTCCCGGCATTGGTCAGCTTTCCAACCTGGTGTGGGGTCCGGCGAGGCTGCCTGGCCGTTGGGGGACCTGAACCCTTCTTCATCCAGGCAAGCTTGGTGAGTGAGTGGACAGAGCAGAGGAGGAGGAGGAGGGATGGAGGAAGGCTGTGGGAGCCAGGGCAGGCTCTGCCGCTGGCATCTCTGCTCTCTCGGGAGCCGGTTTGGAGGGGTCACCGAGGCTGCGGGCATCTGTGGCCCGGGGAAAGGGGGGTGCACAGTGGGAAAAGGACGAGCAAGGGCGGTGAGGTGTGCAAGGAGGAATCAGCTGAAAGAGCCCTGCGCTGCTGCCTGCACCCGGGCAGCTGCCCGACGGAGCCATTTCGCTTCGCTAGCATGGTTGCTGACTGCCTATCTTCAGGAATATTTCTTTCAGAAGGGGGGTTTGTGGTATTGCCACCCCCTGGGCCAGGGTGAAGGGCAAGCAGAGGAAGGGGTTATTAACTGGAGCAGCTTAAAAATATGCCGAGCCTGGAATGACCTAGATTACCAAAGGGTTGAATCAAAAAACTTCCCCTCCATCACCACTTAAAATGGGAGCCTGCTAAAAGTGCTTGACAGGTTTTTGTGGCATGAAGTACATAACCCAGTGGTGGTGTCATCAGTAATAAGTCACTCCTGGAAATGACACATTTTTCTTTACTTAGAATGAGTAAGGCTGGTCCAAAGCAGGCACAGTCACCAGAGGAAAATCAAGCCCAGCAGCTCGGGGAGCGTGTCTGTGGTTGTGTGGGTGGAGGGCTTCCTTTCTGATGCTTTTCCATTTTTAAGGATGTTTTCCGCCTGTTTGGGAGAATGGGAGGGGGGGTCTGTGACCAGCCTGCAAGGCCGGGGGGGCTGGTGTGGGTTGGGAGGCAGCAGGGTGATAGAGCAGCAGATGGGCAGAGGCTGTTTGGGGTGACCGTTGGGGAAACGGGGAATTCACATGAATTCATAATAGAGCTGATTCATCGGCTTTCTCATCCTCACTGCTTGGGGGAAAAAAAAAAAAAAAAGGAGCCAGCAGTGCGGTGATGAAATTTGGTGCCAAGTGAAGGTGGGGTGAAACCTGGGCTGGGGAAGAGCACAGGTGCTGGGCAGGGGGATGCGGGATGGGGACAGGGGACTAGGTGAGCACCAGACACCTCTTTCAGATGGGTGGAAGTAAAAGAGCATCAGCCAGGAGAGGGCGAGTTGGCCAGGCTGCGGAGCACCGGGATTTCACCCAGGTGGGTGGGAAGGGCATGCAAGCAAGCAGTCTGCGCACATCAGGCATCGCTGGCAGGGCTGTGGGCACCAGGTATTTCTGGCAGAGCTGAGGAAAAGCAAAGAGGGTGGCAGTGCCGAGAGGGGAACAGCGAGGATGGAGGCAGGGGGAAAACTCAGAAACGTCCCAGGCAGCAGGAAGTGCTGACAAAGTCCTGGAGCTTCCCGGAGTGCAGTGAGTAAGGGTGGCAGTAAGCAGTGTTTCATCACGCCGCCCGGCTTAGCTGCCGGCACCAACAGGCTCCCACCCAGCACGAGAGCCAGGGAGACGGCGGTTTGCAAAGAGGGATTTTCCCAGCAGCTTTGGGGGTTCACGTGCGGTGTGCCTGGCCCCTCCGCTTTCCTTCCTTCAATTCAACCTGCTGCAGAGATGCTCAGTTGAATGCTAGGGCTCACTACCCTGCCAAGGCTGGGCACGATACAGGCGAGGGGTGGGATTTTGCGGGTCCCCCTGGCTCTCATCATCTGCCATGACTCAATTTAGCAAGGTGGTTTAACACCCAGGGACGTATAAGTCAGGGCACTGGGAGCAGCGTGTCCCCAGGGGGCTGGGGTGATGGGGAGGGGGCATCCAGGCACCATCCTGGCCACTGAGCCAGCACAGCAGTGGGGGAACCATGCTGGTGTGGCGGCTGCTCCAGCAGCAGCCGAGGCGCGTGCTCGCTTGCATGCCCCGCTGCCCCTCACCACGTGCCGCCCTGGCAGCAGCTCTCAGCCACCGCAGGCATTTTAATGAGAGCTGAGCAGAGCCAGGCCTCTCTCAGCCCCTTTGGCCGCTGGGAGCTTTCGGGGGGCAGAGGGTCTCCAGAACAAGCACAGGTGCAAAACCCACTGGTGGGGCTGTGGGCTGCCACAAAAGCCCCAGCACCTGCACAGGGAACGGGTCTCTGAGCAGCTCCAGCTGCTGCTTCTTAACATTTGTTACAGGAGCAATGAGGGTGGGCTATAAAACCACCTCTTTAATACCCTCTGTAGGTTTCCTGCTAGCTCCTGGTGGGAGAGTTGGGTGTGAGGATGTGGGGTAGCTGCTGGCCCAGGTAGGGTTTGCAGCTCTGGCTGTGCCTGGTCCCCTCCTCCTTGCTGCCACAGGCTGGTGGCACAGTGGGGTGACATGTCACCTCTTCTTCCCTGTTTCCTGCTGGGGGGCTTTGGGTTGGGTGTGCTCCACCATGCACATGGTAGGCTTGCGAACAGGACATATCACTGCTGCTTGGTGTGTCTTGGGGAGGAACATTTAGGGGAGGGAGGGAGTTCCTCCCTCCCCTAAACATTCATGGGGCTGGGGGAGTTCAAGAGGTGCGTGGCTCTCCCAAGTAGTGGTTTGGGGGTTTTGTGGCAACTTGCAGTTGTTGGGGCACAGCATCGAGGCCAGAGCTGTTGGGTTGTTTCAAGGGACTCTGAAGGAGTGAGTCCATGGGTCTGGAGATGAATGGGCAGTCTGCAGCTATCGGAGTGAAACGTGAGAGGGTTTTCAAGCCCCATAATTTCCCTCTTTCCACTTAACACCTCTAACCTAGAAAGATGGCCTTGGTACAGGGAGCTGAGATAGCCCTGCTTAGTGTGTCCCATACCTCCCTTTTATCCCCAGCAGCATTTCCCCTAACATTCAGTGCAGCTCAACGGATTGTAAATCCCCAAAGCCGGAGCTAACCACCAGGAGGAAAATGATGCCACACCATGTCCCTGTCCCTAGCCTGGACTTTGTCACCTTCTGTGTCACCCTCCCTGCACTACCACTGCTGCCTTGCTTTGGCAGAGAGGGGAGCGGGGCAACTTGCAGGTGATGGGTGATGCCTGAGGTGTTATCAGTGTCCCAACCATGAGCTGAGTGTCCCTGGAGACCACCTGAAGGTGACAGACAAGGCAGTGGACGGGTCCCCAGGTGTGGCAAGGTCCTAGCTCGGCAGTCCAACACCTCTGTTCTTCCGCCTTCTGATCTCTTTCCATGCCCAGCGCCAGCGTTGGGGCTTTTTGTTCATTTTCGTTATAGCCATCTCATGGTCTTGTGCAGCCACTGGTGCAAAGAGAGACTGACAAACGGGCTCCTCACTGTGCAGTTTGCTACTGAAGGGGAAAAGTCACAGGGCTCTCCAACAGTTGGAGCAGGACTGGTACCACAGGGGCTTATTCAAAGATGCTACTGGCCATCTCCCCCGGGGCTGATGGATAGGCTTGGGAAGGATTCCCGGGCTGGCTGCCTTCCCTCTGCGGCATCTGTTCTCCTGACAAATCCCGTTTCACTGGGAGGTTGTCATGGATGTTCAGCTGGAAAACGTGCAGAGGGGAGGGCCTGGCAAAGATGAGGGTGGAGAAGTTGTGGAGTTTTTCCCCCTCCTCTGTTTGCCACCAGAGCCGTGCAGAGCAGGGCTGGGACCTGGCCCACAGGGGTCTCTGCAGGACAGAACCAGAGGTGGAAGGGAGGGTCAGAACCCCCTGAGTGAAGCCCCGGATGGGGGAAGAAACAAGGTTTCAGTTGTCGAGCTCTTTCTCTGGGGGAAGGTGACAGCACTCCCCTCCCTCCCAAAAGCTGCGTTTCTCTTCAGCCCCACCTTGAGCTGGACACCACTAAGAGTTTTTATGTCTCTGGGGGCATTGCTGAAGGAACCCCCCAAAGTCCTCCCAGACACCTGCCTGATGCTGGTTCTTGGCACCTGCTTCCTCTGTTTTCAGC
>NW_009650072.1:663729-670597 GCF_000708025.1 Charadrius vociferus | reverse complement strand
TCAGCAGGAGCAGTGAAGGCATCCCCACTTCTGTCCTGTTTACCTGTGCCCAAACCTTCCCCCCAGCCCCTCCTGGGCCCCAGCTCTGCTTCACGTAATTGCAGGAGGCAGGAAGACGCTGGATTTTCCAGGGAATGGTTTTGAGAGCCCTCAGGAGTACTGGAGCAATGAGCAGTACACAGAGCTGTGCCACTCAGGGACCAGCTCTTCCTTAGCAGGCCCTTGCCAGGCTCGAGGGGAGCATCAAGAAGAAACCAGAGATCCCCAAGCACCCACTCCACGTCATATACAAATCCTTCCTGAGCTTAATTCCCCACGTGCCAAGAGAAGCAGTACTCCTGGCACCAGCACTGCGAATAAGAGGAAAGACTAGAAAGACCCAGTGCTGCTCTGGCTCTTTACCCCATGGGGCTCTGCTGTGCTCTCCCAGCAAAAGCTGGGATCCAAGGCCTGGGGTATAGAGGGGGGAAAGCCCAGGTATCAGTTGGACCTCAGCCAGGGACATTCACTGCCTTTGGGACTGTTTTGAAGAGCTGCTTTGCTTTCTAAAAATGAAAGGCATGCTAGAGCAGCCGGCATGGGGTGGGGTGGGCTGAGTGTCACTTCAAGGTTGCGATGGTGTCGGGTACCCAGCCCCTTCTCTAGGGTTTCCCCCAAGCCCAGGCTGCCCTCAGCAGCTGCAAGCATGGGGGAAATGAGGACAGGTGGGATGGGAGCATGCCCGGGCTCTCAGACACAGGGTTGAGGCTTTGTTTGGGACAAGCAGGGCGAGCCACAGGCATCATTTCAGGTGCCAGCATCCTCTGGTTGCTGGCAACATGCTGGGGTAGGCACCGCAGCCGAGGGTGCTGCTGCTGCTGCTACTCTCTGCAAACATCCCCACCTGCTTTGCAGACCCCTCTGCCCCTGCCTGGACTTCCCCTGGCAGGGCTGGCAGAGGATCTGCTGCCGCGCAAGTGCCGGCAGAGGCAGGCAAGGGGGAGAGAGCGGCGTGCCCCAACCTGCTTTAGCTATGAGATCACCCCGCACTCCCGGCTTTTAAAGAGCGATATGAAACCGTACATGGCCCTGGGTGTCTCTTGATGGGTACAAGTGAGCGCAAGAGGCTGGGGACCTGGGACAAGAGCAGGCACCAATCCCTGGGGCTGCGCTTGCATGCACTCTTCTCCTCAAAAATGTGCTGGGTTCCTTCAGAAAAAATCCTGTGTTATTTTGCATGAGTCCAGTGGTCAAATCTGCACCCCACTCGACCCCATGTGCTGCAGGCTTCCCTAGGGGGAGCTGAAGGAAATATGTCCTGCTGGATTTCTGCTTGAGCATCCCCCAGGCATCAGCAGCGTGTGCTCAAGCACGGGACTAAGCAGGGAGGTTGCACGTGTCAACACAGGGCTCTGGCCAGTGATTTACACCCCTTGGCAATGGGGACACAGCACAGGGATGAGCAGTAACTGGAGCTGTGCTGCACCTGCACTGGGCCTCCTGCTTTCACTCTGATTTAATGTCCCAGTTGAGAGGTGATGTCATTTCGGAGGGAGCCAGAGAAAAGGAAGTGCTAGAGAAGATAAGGTGCTTTAACTCTACCCCTCCCGGCTTGGCCGTGTTTTGAAGCTGGGAGCTCTGTTAACTGCCAGCCAGGAAAACATAAGAGAGGGGAGAAATAAGGTTGGTTGGAGAACACCTTCCTCTTGGGGCAGGGAGAGCTGACACCAGGAGCTGCTGAGATGGGGGGTGACCTTGGACGTTCCCAGGTGATGTGAGCATAATTTTATGCACTGCTCTGGCTTCTCCATCACCTTCACCTCCCAAACACGTGGGGTGGGTTGTTTGCAGTACCAGTCATTCATCGCCAGAGCCTGGGTGCCACACCAGCAGCCAGGGAGGTGCTCCACACGGGTCAGCAGAAATGCTGGAAAGGTGCTGGAGAAAGTAAATTGAGAATGTTCCAAGGCTGCCCTGCTTCCAAAGGGGAGAGAGACTGAATGGAAAGATCATTACCAAAGGCTCATTAACAAGTCCAGATACCTGGACTTTCTGAAGGATCTTGTGGGGGCATCCTAGTCCCTCTGGCAGTCAAAGGCAGTCAAGCCCCAAAGTCATCTCTGCCCTTCGGGTGATGTCAAGTTGCATCTGCTCATTCGCATGACTGGGAAAACATCAGGGGAGACTGGTTGGGCTGATACAACCCAAGGTCCTCTCCGTTGCACCAAGCTGCCACCCAGTTGTCCTCAGCTGGAGGGGAGGGAGGTTGGGCCACCACTAGCCAGACCCAGCTCTACCTCACAGAATGGGATCAGTGAGTAAGAGCAAATCGGGATCACCAGTGGCCTTATGCAACCACGCAGGACATTCGACAGCACTACGGGTTTTCCAGCTCCCCGAGCTGTCTACCATGCAGGTAGAGCAATGCTTGCTGCGCTGCTCAAGTCAGTGCTCTTGCCACTTGACCAGGAGGCTGGCTTTCAGGCAGGCTCAATCACATTTAATCTGTACTTTTGACCATGCCAGACACCATGGTGATGGCTCTGGCTGTCAGATGCCGCCTACCACGGCCCCAGCTGGGATGCACAAGCTGGGTATGACTGCCCAGCAGCTTGGTGAAGTAAATTGGGTGCTGCTTGCTGTCACATTCAGTAAGGTCCGAGCATGAAAACCAGCAATGGCCTGCAGGTACCGATGTCCCAGTCTGGTCCGACGTGGTGGAAATCATGGGCTAGGTGGGGCTGGGCAGAGGGGGCAACTCTCAGAAACCGCAATGTGTAAGTGTAGCCATTGCGGCAAGGTTTGCACTGACCTCCATAACCCGGGGAACTTTGCATCTCGGTGGGCTTGCTTGTCATCATCCTGCCTTGGCAGGTTTTGCTATCAAAAACTGATCCTGGTTGTCCTCAGAGTAGTAGGCAGCCAAGAAAAGGACTTTCTCTTCCTGTTGTTTGTCTGAATGAAGTTGCGAAGAGCAGGAGGGAGTGTGGGATGCCTCACTTGCATTAATATCCAGCTGCAGCAGGAAAAATCAGAGCTGGGTTTCTGTTCCTTTCTTCGTGTGTGTGGCACAGTCATCACAACGTGTCTGCACTGGTTATCGATGGCCGTTGGCTTTTTGCTCTTGAAAGCTCTGTTCTCAGTGTTGCAAGGTTATCGCTGCTTTGGCCCCAGCCCGGACCTAAGAGTGCCAGGTACTGATGGTCTCAGCCTTACTGCTACGAGCTCAGTGTCCCCATTTTCTCCGCAGGAGGCTTTGCCACCTTCTCATCCTGCTTCCCGGGGCTCTGCGAGGGGAAGCCAGCTGCCATCCTGCCGATGAGCATCTCCCAGCCATGCTTGCCCGTGGCCAACGTTGGTCCCACACGCATCCTGCCACATCTCTACCTGGGCTCCCAGAAAGATGTCCTAAACAAGGTATGACCCTGTCGAGGGGACATGTCTGCCCTGTCCCATCTGGGACCCCCACTATGCAGAAGGGTGAGGGCATTAAGGACTCTTCCCCTGCCCGGTGGGAGGACCACAGGTGGTCGGTCTGATCCTACCAGGAGGCTGAAGGCAGGGAGTGCATAGGCAGAGCCCAGCAGAACTGGGGAGGGTGGTCGCAGGATGAGTTATCTTATATTGATGAGCTTTGGGGTAGTCAAACTCTTCCCAAGTGCCCGTCACAAACTCAGGGGCAGGAAGAGCAGAGCCGGGAAAACACCTGGGCTTGCAGGGGGAGTTACTACAGCTAAGACAGAGATGTGGAACAGGAGTCAACTTTGCACCCACCCTCCTAGCCAGCCAGGCTGCCAGATAGCACCAATTTCAGCAACCCTGTGATCCCCTTGGGAGCGAGAGAGAGTGGGAACAAGCTGGGTTATTCAGCCACAAGGACAGGGAGCTCTAGCCAGGGGCAGGGGCTTGTTCAGGAGGTCCAAAAATGAGCAAAGTTTTGCTGTGGGAGAGAGAGGAGAAAAGAGGGACAGTGCCCTTTTAAAGGTGCTGGAAGGGCTGTGCTGTGATGTCACACCAGGGAAGGAATTTTGTTTAAAGGAAAAATAACTGCGAGAAGAAAGAAAGAGGAATTGCAGTTAAAATGCCGCTGGGCGCCTGCCTACCGCGGGCAGGAGGGAGCCAGCCAGGCGTCCTCACCCGGGGCAGGCGAGGGGGGGAGAGGGACAATGATGCCGATGCCGGAGGGGGGTCGGAGACAGAAAGGAGGGAGAGAGAAATTATATACAGGGAGTAGAAGGAAATGAAAGAGAAAAATGCCAAGAATGTGAGCCCGGGAGCTGGGCTGGCTCCGCTGAGCTGAGACTGGGCTCTGCAGAGCCTGCTGGGGTGGGCAGGAACTGGCCACTGGAGAGCCAGGGCCGAAATCACAGTGCGATCTCCTGAGGAGCCAATGCCAGGCAGGGAAACTGATAGTTTCCTTTCCTCCTCGCCTCGTCGGAGGGTTTTGTTCATCTTTTGGAGCTGTGTTTTCTGCCATCCCCACAATGTGGCCAGAAGATGCTCATAGGCAACAGAGCAGAGTCAAGTGAAGAGGCTGTGCATGGACGATGCTTCTCTTCTCCAGCACATTGCAAAGGAGAGATCCCTCATGGCAGCTCCACGCACACTGATGTGTGGAAGGACTCTTTTATCTCCATGTTTTCTCCTTACGTTTAACTCTGGGTCTTCCCTGGAATACTGCAGACCAGGCACTGACACCCAGCAGCTGGCACAGATGTTCCCTCATTTTTTATAAGCAACCTGCCCCCAGTTGTACAGGTGATACCTAAGCTGATGGGATGGGAAAAGAGACAGGGGTCAGATGAGCCATAAATTTGGTGTCAGCACTGCATACAGGTGAAGCTGGCCATAGCCCTGGAATGGAAGGAATGGCGGTTGATGTGGAGGCAGCAGTACAGACCCAGCAAGCCAGTTCCCTGATGGATGGCCTGTGGGTCAAACCTCATCCCCTCATTGCAATTTTTCATCTAACCCTATTTACCTAGGGTCTCCTTTGTGCCATTGCATTTTATTGATTCCAAAATATGGGCACTGATGGTGGCCATTGAGTGCCCAAAGCAGAAAAGTCACACAAAACAAGTTCAAGTTCAGTCCAGTGTCAGAAGGAGGGAAGAGATGATTCCCCTCACCACCTGCCTGTGTCCCAACATGAGAGCATATGTCCACAGTGAAGATCTATGAACACCTAGCACATCTGTGAGAACTCCCGATGCATTTCTGAGGGGTGTGGGAGCAAAGACAAGGGTTAACATAGGGTGCTATCAATGACTCGCCTCACTCTGTTGGTGAGATACCTCCTCTCTCCCTCAGTTGATACTTTCAAAACTTTCAGCCAGAGTTTTCACTGATTTTCTGTCCTGTATTTTCCTATTCCTCTCATAGCGGTTCTTGGGTTTTCCCCTCTGGGACTCCCTTCCAGGTGCCTTTGGTCTTGCTTACTTTGAACCTGCTGAGGTTCAAACCTGTGTCATGCAAATTGACACAACATTCTCAGCTGGTCTCTGCTGTGCTACCATCAACTAGGCCAAGGCAGCAGTGGGAGACCCACAGGAGAAAACATTGGGATGGGAAAAGGCAGGTAGTGCATGGCAAGGTGTATCTTCAGCACTCAGTGCTGGCTGAACTCAGCCAATCATTTGATCACTTCTTTCCCACCAGGACTTGATGACGCAGAATGGGATAAGCTATGTCCTCAACGCCAGCAACTCCTGTCCCAAGCCAGACTTCATCTGTGACAGTCACTTCATGCGCATTCCTGTCAATGACAACTACTGTGAGAAGCTGCTTCCGTGGCTGGACAAGTCCATTGAATTCATTGGTGAGCTTTAGTTACAAATGGTTGCAGACCCTCCGGTTCTCAGCCTTCAAAACCTGTCCTCCATGGTCTTACTCCCAGCAACCCTTGTTCTTTCACACAAAGGGGTTGAGGGTTAGGGAGGGAGGCTAGAGTTGTTTTGCTCACCATTGCTGACCACATTGACGCTTTTGTCTCTGTTTCCTCTACTGTGCTCCAGACAAAGCCAAGGTGTCCAGCTGCCAGGTGATTGTGCACTGCTTGGCTGGGATCTCCCGGTCAGCCACCATCGCCATCGCCTATATCATGAAGACCATGGGTATGTCGTCAGACGATGCTTATAGGTGAGTTTTCCCTGGAGGGCATGAAGGAGTTACGCCATTAAGCTTCACTCCAAGGAATGAAAGCAGGCTGAGCCCAGAAGGAGAGGGTGGGAGCTCCTTGAACCTCTGTTTTGCCTTGGCTGAATCCTGTTGAAACCAAACCAAACCTCCCTTCATTAAGTGCATGTAACGAGAAATGGTTAGGTGCAGTAAATTGGAGGGGGGAGGCGGTCCTAGCTCTACCCCTGGGGCACCCTGAAGCCACATGGTTCCCCAGGACCCCTTTCTTCAGAGGGTCTGGTCAGAAGGTCCTGAACAATGCCTCTTCTCCCCAAAGAGGCCAAGAGAGTAGGGGTGACCCACTGAAGGACCAAGCACCAACTGGGGCTGTCTGTGCCTCTCGGCAGGTTCGTTAAGGACCGTCGCCCGTCCATCTCGCCCAACTTCAACTTCCTGGGCCAGCTCCTGGAGTACGAGAGGAGCCTGAAGCTCCTCAAGGCCCTGAAGTCAAAGGGTGACCGGGGCGAGGGGGACACCCAGCAGGACCCAGCAGAAGTGGCCGAGGGCAGCCGGCACCCCCCCACACCTACCTCAGAGAAGGCCGAGGAGGTGCCAAGAGGCTCCAGTTCGGCATCCCCCCACAGCGACCCTGAGCGGCAGGGCGGAACCACGAAGGTCCTGTCGCCCACCGCCCTGCAGCAGGGGCTCAACGGCTTGCACCTCTCCTCCGAACGCATCCAGGACTCCAACCGCCTGAAACGCTCCTTCTCTC
>NW_009650072.1:638355-662788 GCF_000708025.1 Charadrius vociferus | reverse complement strand
GGGGAGGAGGGGTGGGGGTGGGGGTGGAGTATTTATACCCGCGCGTGCATTTTCGGGAGCGTACGCGCTGAAACCGAAGCAAAGGCAGATGAGTTTCCAGAGTCGGGAAACATAACGGTGGATGCTTAGTGTCCCTCCTACACCCACCCTGGTCCTCCCCCTACCCCCATCCCCAGCGGTCCCATCACTCGGAGACCCGCGCTTGAAATTTGGGCATAAAATTCGAGCGGGAATGGGCAAGGGTCGCAATTTTGGCTGCGGGAATGGGGCACAGCGCCTGTGGAGGGGACCACAGCTGCCCCTTCCCTGCACCCTGGTGCACTAAGCATGCTCCCTCCTGTTTCTCTGGCTAAGTATGCTAAAAATGCTGCCCTGGAGCAGCCCTATACATATATAAATATATATTATATATAATATAAAGAAAAAAAAAAAACGAAAACACACACGCAAAGGAAAAGGTAAATGGTTTTACTGCAATTTTTATTGAGACGTAAATAATATTTCAATTTTTTTGTTTTGTTTTTAATTTATTGAAGCTGTTCATTCTGGCAATGATTTGCAGACAATGTGGGGCGGTACTTTCAGCTCTATTTTTACTGTGTATGGTATTTAAATCTGAAATACGAGTTTCTAAGCAATATCTGAGGCCTGTGGCTCCTTCTATAGCTCATGTCGACGACAAAGATTTTCCCCCCCTTCCCTCTGGGCACAGCGACAAGGGGACAGGAGACTCTTCTGGGCACTTTTTCTAGAAACAAACAAGCAAACGAGCAAACCGTAAAACCTTCTTACAACACAAACTGAGCCAGAAAACTCTCTTCTGGAAACTGCTGCTGCTTCTTCACCCCTTGGTCTCTGTTTGCTTCTCCTGATCCTCATCCCAGCCATCACCCCCATCCTGGCCATTATCCCATCCCAGCCATTGTCCCCCATCCTGGCCATTACCCCATCCCAGCCATACCACCCTCCCCTTCCCTGGGCTGGCCATCCTCATGAGAGGGCAAGGAGGGAGTTACCCAAAATGGAAGGAAGGGTGCTGGGTGTCTCCTCCGGCTGCGCGGAGAAGGGGAAGGCATCAGAGGCTGCCGCAGCAGAGGCAGGGAGTGGAGGCTGGTGGTAGATGGGATTTCTTGTCGGGGGATGTCTTGCCTGCCCGTCCCAGCCCCTCGGCTCCGCCTCGCCTCAGCCACCTTGCTTGGGCGGTATGGGCACCATTTTCCCTTTGGGGGCGGTGGTTTTTCAGGCTTCCCCCATCTTTCACTTCACATCTGAGAAACTCATGCAGTGTTTGCAGGTGCCAGGACTCTCCTGGCCCTCTTCCCCTCTGGGCCAGCTCCCCTCCTTCAGCAGGTGATAAGCCAGCCAGAAATGAAGCTCTGCAAGCACACAGGGGGCACAATCGCCCTTTTTTCAGAGGTGTTTGGCTGCTTCCCCCTGTCCTGGTGGGGAGCCAAGCTCTTGCCCTCAAACCCCAACATCAGGCTTGCTGAGAAGCTGCTTTCTGGAGCTGTAGGCACTAAACTGCTGCCGCTGCAAAGCACATCTCTGCCTGCGGCTGTCTTTGCTTTCTCCCTTTTCTTGCGCTAGTTTGCAAAGCTAATACCTCAGGGGTCTCTGTTTGTGCATGTCTGTGTCCTGTGTCATCCTTGGAGTGATGTTTTTTTCTTTTCTGGGTCCACACAGTTTCTCTCCCTTTCCCTTGTTCCTCCTCTCGTCATTCGTTTCTATCTTTAAATCGAAATACATGTGACAAAACCAAATGATCTCAGGTTTAAAACTGAACACGAAGCAGAGGCGTGAGGAGCTGCAATCACGTGAGGAGGGGCTACTCGCTTCAGCTGGTTGCTTCCCCAACCACCTCTGTGTACGCAGTCGAGGCAAGTCTCCCCGGAGGCTCCTCACTCTCTTCAGGCCGGCTTTAGTTTTTCTGGTTTTCCACGGGGCCATTTGGTGAGATGCTGGGGACCTCCACATGCTCCTGCCTGGTTCTCCAAGGTGTGGCAGGGAGGGACAGGGGTGGCTAGAGAGCAGGGACCACCTGCCTCTCTCCCCATATCACTTTTGATGAGGGCGAGAGATCTCGTAGTCACCCCTCAAAAGCCCACTGCCACCCATCATTGCCTCCAGCAACCACTTCAAACCAGCTCACTGTTGCCAACCTGAACATTTCTCCCTTCTGGCCATGAAAGGACAATTACACTATTTTCTAAGCTCCCTTTCTAGATTCCAATTAGCATTTGGGTCCATCCCATGAGCTGGGCAGCTATTCAGGAGCTGCACTTGCAGCTGGGGCTCCTAAATGGGTATTAATGTCAAATCTAAGGAGGGAGGGAAAAAGGCTTCATCCTCCCTCTGGTAAGCCCCACAAGCCCAGGATTAGTGTTGCTTGCCTCCTGCCCAAGCGGCGCTGCTGGTCCCCCTTCCCCTCCTGCTGCCCTTGGCAGTGACATCTCTTCCCAAGCACTCTAGGGGCCATCACCTGCAGATCTCTGCTCCATATCGCTCAGTTCCTGCCCGTTCCACAGTCCTCCAGGGTTAGTGCCAGCACAGAGCAACTGAGCTCAGGTCAGGCAAGTTGCTGGCAGGAGCTGGTTGGGTGTAGCTTTGGGCAATGGAGAGGCGGCTAGATGACTTCCCAAGGGACTTAATAAAAAAGAGGGCAACAAGTCAACACAGCCAGGTGAGATAAGATGCTAGAGAGCTCTCATGTAACTCATCCTGTTAGCTGACACGGTGTGGTAAGGGCGCAAAAAAAACAGCTGGAGTAACCAGGGAGGAGAGGGTGCATACTGTAAATGAGACTCTAAATGTCTGCAAAAGACAGATACATGGTTTGCTTTCTGTGATTTCCACTCTGCCATCCCCTGGATGCTCCTCAGCCATGTTTGTGGCTTTAACACTATGGACTCCTCTCTCCTCTGAGACCAGAGCAGAGAGAAGTAGATTTTAAGGTTAGTAGATCATAACTGCCAAGAGACATTCATGACCCAGCTCTGCAGCCTTATTTTGGTGTACTTTGCATTCATCCTTCTCCTTTACATTGTACATGTGCACTAGAAGCTCTTTCATGCAATATTTTAAGGCTACATCCAGAAAATATGCCTTGATGGAGCAGCCCCGCCTGAGTGTCTTCTGCCAGTGGTGACCCAAAGCCGTCAGGGTCACCAAGTGACTTGCAATTAACTTAAATGATTTTTTTTAAGTCAGACTCTGTCTAATAAACCACTTTGTCCATGAATCAGAGAGATGTGAGTTATCATGAGGACGGATGTGCCGGCTTGTAGCCCTCCTCATCATCTGTCAGCCGAGTCTTTTTATGGGCTCTCACAGCCAGACAACCCAGCCCAAAGCCTCACTGAAACCAAAAATCATCTTTCAATGCCAATCTGATGAGGGTACATTTATTAGTAGGGACCCACAGTGGCAGAAGTGTGAGCAGAGATGAAAGGTCTCTCCTTTCAAGAGAGGAACCAACAAAGCTGTTCAGTACCCGATGGTTACAGCAGTGGCAATGGCTGAGCTTTCCACCACACGAAGGACAGAACAAACCATAGCTTTCCTTCAGGCTAGAAGGGACATTGCACCCTTCCCTGCAGCCCCTGCCTGTCCCCAGGGCTGAGCCCCCCAACTGCCTCCTTCCCAGCCGCCTTTCAGGGGGCTGAGCAAAGCTGGCAGGAGGGCAGCAATCAGGTTGGCAACATGGAGCCAGAGGCTTGGGTCAGAGCAGGCTCGTCCCCAGCCTTGGCAGCAGCGTCCCCAGCCTTGGCAGCAGCATCCCCAGCCCCTGCTGCCTTCCCGGCCCTTCTCTTTGTCTGCTTGTTTCTTTGGACGTCCATCCCCATTACATTTGCCCCTTAGGAGACAATGCCCCCCAGAACCCCCTCCCGCTGTCCCTTTCCCTCTCCCATCCTTAATACTAATGATAATAAGCTATCAGTGTTGTCATTGCAATCTATGAATAATAGATTTGAGTATTTATGATTATTATTATGATTATTATGGTTATGATTCTGTACTTTTTTGCTTCTTACTCTTTGTATGTTGCTCTTTGTTTCTCTGTTGTGAATAAATGCAAGGCCCCATCATACCTTCTCTCTGCTCCCCGCAGCCCGGCTGGGGCTGCGCTAGGCACAGCTCCTGGCCCTCCTGAGCCCCAGGAGGCAAACCCTTGTTAGAGGAGCTGGAGGGTGGTGCTTCCTAAGGGTATAAAGACACCCAAACCCTGGTCAGATCCATTCTCTTAACTCTTCCCTTCCCTTTCTGCTGCTCCTCTCCCCTCTACAGGTACCTGCTGATGTTTGCAAGAGGCAGGATTAAATTGCAAAAGCTTAAAGCTTTTGTAACAGCTTTAAGGAGTGTTAGCCAGGCATCCAGCTCATGGAATCAGCTCCCTCCAGGTTGGGAACCTCTCACCTTCTTCTGGCTGCGCCTACAGGCTGCATCTTCACCTGCAGGGGCTTCTTGGTCTCCCATCGCAGCTGGTTTGCAAAGCTCCCCTGTTCAGCCAAACCTGTGCACTGGTGCCCAGTTTTAGCCAGGTGCCCTGGGCTTTCTTGGCTTGAGTGTCCTCCTCATGCTGGTGAGCTCCCTCTGCCCAGGGGCAGCACAGCCTGGGGAGGACACGTGGCCTGTGTTAGAGCAAGCTCAGTGGCAGAGCAGCAAGGAGAGGTATGAGCGGCCTCCGGTACCTGGAGGAATTCAGAAAGGGGCTAGGAATGGCTCCTAACGTGGGACTGGATATGGCTTTTATCCAACACTGATAGATAGAGGTTTTGTATGCGGGCAGAATTTGGTGCTGCTTTTTTGCACCCGTCACCTGGGCTTCTTGTATAACCTGGAGGTTTCCAGATGACTGTAAGGTGAAAGAGGAGACATTAGGGGAAGGGAAGAGGAACCTCATCTACACTGTGGTACAAAACACTCTCCATGCTGTGTCAGCCCCATGAAGAGTCATTTTAATTTGTGGGGTCTAACACCTCCCTTCTCCAAGCAGCCTGTGCATGGTTTCTTGTCTCTGTCGTGACTTTGCTTCGCTGTGGGTTGGGGTCCTTCTCATCATGCTGTGCTGAACTCATTTCCGAGGTTGCTCTGAGACCACATCAGAAAGCAGGTCTCAGGTCTCGCCCCTCTCTCGGGGGACCCTGGCAGGCCCCTATTGGGGTGTCCAGTGTCACCCTTCCTACCTCACCTGCCTTTGGGGCAGCCATGGACAGGAAGGGAGCAAGCAGGTCCCAACAGCACTGGGGCTGAGCCTCCTCAGCTCCCGCCCCCGTCCCTGCAGGATCAGGCCCTTCCTCAGCAAGCACAACATGGGGAGGGGGTCTGCACCCACCCTGGTGTACCTGGGGACTACCGAGCAGGCAAGAGAGGCTCTGGCCACAAGCCCCATCATGCTCCCTTCCTCGTTGCCAATTCGGCCAGCACCGGCGTCGGACCCGGGGAGACACCCTGCCCCTGCCTCGTCTTTATTTATTTATTACCGGAGGCTGTAAACACCAGTGCTTTTCTACCCTCTACTTTCTTTTCCTTTCTTTTGTATTTTGGAACAACGTGTTGTAATAAATACCCAAATAGGTGTTTTAACAGCTGGTGTCAGCCTTGGTTTTTGAGGGTCAGACCTTCTCAGGGTGGGGCTGGAGGGTCCTTTTTGGGGATTTGGGGGGGGGCGATGGATCTTTGGCTACATTGATGGGGGCCAGAGCCTGTGGAGAGCTGGACATACAGCCAGACCTGGACACACAGCCAGACCTGGACGTACAGCCAGACCTGGTCGTACAGCCAGACTGACATCTATGCATAGGGTCCTGTGGCTGGAAGCTGCAGCTGCGCTAATTCAAAGGCTGAGGGATTAGGAGCTAAAACTTAATTGGGACATTCATGGGCCCACGGACTGCAAACTCTAGGGGTTTCTGATGGTCTGGTGTATGATTTGTGACTCTGAAGCTGTAGGCAGGCACTTGAGTAGCCTCAGTGGAAAAGACTGGCCAGGTCCTGCTTCAGATGTGTATATACAGGTGTAGGGGATGGTACAGATTACTGAGCTAAAGAGCACAAAGACATGGAGTGTTTGCATTGAAATACATTCTGTTATTAATAATTATTATTATTAATTTTTTTCTGCCTCACAGCTATGCTGTCCTCCCACCACCTTCCTCCTGGCATGGTGGCAGCATGTAGCTGCATGCATGCTGTGTACTACAGCTAAACTCTACAAACATTCCCCCAGTCCTCCCATGGCTGACTGAGCTGTCACTTCTTCCCCACGGTGGCAGCTATGCTGTGCTCAGGGGCAGCCGGTGAGCACTGACCAGCAGCCCCATTTCAGCTGGGCCGTGCTCAAGCAGAGGCTGGTGGAAGCATTTCCCCGCTCCCCCCTGCAGCAGGTTTGCTCTGGAGGGAGGAGAAGGCGTGAGAAAGCTCCCTGCAGCTCTGGCTCCAGAAAACCGCAGCACTTATTGACTTAAACGCAGAAGGGACATCCCTCCCCATGGCTGTTTTCCACAGGCCGGGCTAAATCCCCTGGTCTTTTATCAATCCACTCCCCTCATCCAACTGCAATTGCTGAATCTTTTGTAAAGCCTCTTGAAACTACTGCCATCGTCTGCTGCTGGGCTAGAAATTACACTGCCCGGCATGAAGCTTCAGCCTCATGTTAGGCTGACCCTGCTAGTGGCTTCAGAGAAGCTGTTTGCATGCCCTACTCTCTCAACCACTCATTGCCATGTGCGATGTGGAAAGAGAAAATTATTTAATACAGAAACGTGAGTGTTGCTCCCATCTCCCTCCCCATTTATCTGTTCCTGGATTCATTTTTCCAAACCTGCTGCCCTGGGGAAGATGCTGCAGCAGAGTCCCCAGGGCTGACATCTCATGTCGCTGCTTCCACAGGCACAGCTAAATCCCCTCCTGTTTTAGGGAGAAATTCCCTCTGGGCCAGGGGACTGCTGGGCCATTGGGTCACTGGCAGCGGTGCTTATGCGGGACAGGACGCAGGTGATGCTGTGGAGTACCTGCTTTTAGCTGGGGCTACAAGCATGCGGAGGCTCTGTTCCTTGGCAGACGCACCCATGGGTGCGCACCCAGCACAGCTTCCTCCCTCTGCCCCGGTGCCGAGGCTGCCTCTCCTCCCGCTCCTTGTGGTTTGCAGGGCAGAAACCATTAATGCAACGAGAAACCCAGGAACGTCCTTTTTCCAGCTCTCGGGCTTTTATTGACTCAGAATGGCTGCCAAGCCTATAAATAAATGTTCCTTGAGCTAAAAATCCCAGCCACTGAAATAGGCTGCTGGCTATTTATTTAGCTTGTGGCCTCTTTGAAAGCTTGCCAGTCCGTACTGCCTCTACCTTCGCGCTGTCCCACCCCAGGCTGTGGCCACCCACTGCGGGGGCATGGCTGAGTCAGTGTGGGGAGAAGGGGTCACAAAAAGTCAGCCCTTTCTCTGCAGGGCCGGAGACCCAGAGTGGCAGGGGCAGGCAGCCAGAGGAGCTTTGGCCCCCTGTACCCCTGCCCAGAGAGCTGGGGGGTCCCAAGGAGGGACCTGCTGGTGCGGTTAGGCAGGGGCTGAGCCAGCCACAAGACGGTTTCCTCTCCTGGGAGGACTCGGGACCTTTTTCCAGCACTGGAGCCTGGAGAAGAGAATTTATCATCTTCCGTAAGCTTTCCAGTATTAGGTGTTGTGCATTGCTTTTTCACAATTTGCAGGAGAGTAAATACTCGTGGTGCACAGAGATGCTGTGTGTCAAGACCCTGAAGGCACCCAGGAGCATGAATTGACCCCCACCCATGCACTCCTGCTTGAGTCAGAACACTCAAACCAGTACCCCAAGCTATGCTGCAGCTGTATCCTTGTTCTCTGTCCCCGGCTGTTGGGTGGACCTCAGACAATGCCGCAGCCATGTCCCTTGCTGCTCCTGGTGGGACCACGCTTCATTGACTGTCTGAGAGACACCATTTGCTACATTGGTGAGATGAGCCCTTACTAGTGCACCACACTCTGAGACCCTCCATGGAATACGTGTTCCTCCAGAGCCCTGTTGGTTGTGCATCAATACAAGAAGGGTTGTGCTTCATCCGTCCAACACTGATGGAAAGCAAAGTGTGCTGCAGACACTGCCCTACCCCCTGAGCCTAACAGAAATAGGATGCTGCTTACCTTGGGTTGTGACGACTTCGTTGCAGCTCCGTGCCAGCGAAGGGAAAAACCCTGTCACTCCCTGGAAAGCCACGTTCACTCCTGAAGCAATCCAAGGCATTAATAACACTTAGCACTTACAGGGAGTTTTGCTAAACATGAGCTAATCCTTACAACACCCATGGGAAGGAGAAAAGTAATTATTGTTATTGGGCTTGATTTTTCCTTTCCCATGTACCCCTGCAGATGGGGATCAGCTCTACCAAATCCAGAGAGCTCTGGAAATCAGAGGAGAATCCCACTCACCCCAGCTTGTACAAATAGCAAACCTGGAGCAAAGACGACAGGTTATTTGCCAAAGGCCACCAGGAGGGAAGAGCTGGAGTCGAACTCTGGGGGGGAGGGGGAAATCCTGGCCCACAATCTTACTCCTGTGCCACTGGGCTATAATTCCCCGATTGATAGGTTAATCCTGGTCCCCTTGCAGGTCCTCAACTGTGGAATGCCAGAGGGATGCAGATGCTTCATTTGGCTGCTTACTTTCCTCTCCACGATGTCACTTCACAAGGTAGTGAGATACACTGCTCTCAGATGCAGAAAAGGCTTGTGAGTATATTGGTTTGGAGTACTGCTGCGGTGAGTCCCAAAATTCCCACTCATGACCCCCCTTTTGGAATCACAGCCCCGGACCCGCTGCTATGTGTGATTGACCCCACCAACCCTCAGCCACTGGGCAAGCAGCCCCCATCGCTGTGGCCAGCGCAGTGCTGGCACCACAGGGGGAAAGGAGCCGATGGGCTGGTCCTTGGGTTTGTCGCAGCCACGCTGTGTTGGAGTGAGACTGGCTTAGAGAGCTGAGATGCTGCTGGGGTCTCTCCTGGGGCACAGAGTCGCTCTTGGGTGACAGTGGAGACCAAAATAAGGGTCAACTGCCTGCCTGGGTCCTTAGCAGGGAGAAAGGGTGGGTTTAGGGGGTTCCCTAAAACCAGCAATGCTCCCTGACCACAATCTTCTCTTCAGCTGAAACCCGTGCACTTTGTGTCTGAGTGGAAACATTGTCTGCTGGCAGTACCCAGATGATGTCATTTAGTTTTCCAGGCTTCTGGGCTGAGCCAGCAGCTTCAGCCAGTATGACTGGAGAAGCTTTATTTAGAAGAAGCCCAAGTGCAACCGAGCCCAGACCTTCACGGCACCCCTCTGCCACCTCCCTTCCCTGCTGATGCAACCCCGGTCACAGCAGGGACATCAGGCTGCCTCGGAGGAGGTCACTCTTGGGAAACTCAAAATGGGACCCTGTGGGGTGGGTGGGAAAGCGAGATGCTTCAGGGGGCAGGTGAGGGGATGATCCTCGATCTGTTCTGCCCACTGTCCCCAGGACCTGGGAACCTTCATGTTCCTCTGGGTAATGTGCATGGCCAAGGAGAACCTGTCTCCCCAGGTGCCTTTCCCCTCCTTCCAGCTCCCTGAGAAACTCAGCCTGAGCCTTCCAGCATGGCAGCAGCCACCCTCCTCATCCTCACGCTTGCCATCTCCAGGCTGGGTTACTGCAACCGAGCCTCAGGTTGGCTCTGGGGGGTTTTTAGTTGGAAAGCAAATGTTTTCGCCTGCTGACACCCCTTAACCTGCCTCCTCTCCCTCAGCAGCATCTCCTGAAGGGTGAGCGGCTAAGAATAGCCCTGCCGCTGGCTCCAGGCTGGTGCTGTTTGCTCAGTGACTCAGAGCTGGCCGGACAGGCACTTACTCAAAGGGCCCCATTACTCATCCGTCTGCATTGCCCCAAGGATGGGGTTTGTGTCTCTCACTCGCCTCTCCTTTAAAGATGTTTTATTTATTTCTTTTTAATAAAGCCTCCATCCACAAAAAGAGGTAATTATCCTGCTCTGGATTTACCGCTAAATATGTGTGCCCTGACCCAAAATGCTGCAACCTCCATCAATCACGCTGGCAACCACTCGGTATTGCTCCTGCTCACTGCCCTGCCAGGAGGGAGCTGTGTGGGCAGGAGCAGGGCAACAGAAAATGCCTCCAAAAATCACATTTCATGGCACCAGGGTAAGCATGTAAACAAAAATCCTCTTTTCCAGAAACCATCCATGTTGAATGCCGGCATGGATCTGGTTGTGCCGAAATCCAACCGGCCCCTTGGATGCCCACGGCATGACCCAGCTGCTCCCATCTCGCCCACAGCCCACACTAATTGCAACCCTCCTTCCTCTCCTCAGAGTGTCTCATCACCCAGTGGGTGCTGCGGTGTCTGCAAAACACCTTGGTGAATTAAAACAGGCCTCCATGTTAAAAAGTGGCTCCATTTCCAAACAACAAAAAGGCACCATCTTCCCCATCTGGTTTTCTCCCCTGAGGCACTCTCTGAGTCACAGCCAGTCCTGCTGGGAACAGAGCTGCATCCTGACGGCTGCACATCTGTGTCTGCAAGGCGTTGCTGTGCCAGCACTGCCACTGCCAGGGGGGGACATGGCTCCTCTGCCTGCCCCGCCGCAGTGGGGACAGTCACTCAGGATGCAGCAAGCGTGGCACTCACAGCAGAGCTGGAGGAGGTGCGTTAGGATGGCATTTTCTTCTCTTCCTGCTGCTTCAGCCCGCTAGTTCCCCTCTTTGGCTGTTCTTCAGGCTCTTCTTCCAGCACTTCCAACCCCACCGCTTCATGGCAACACTCTTCGGGGGGCCCGTTACTCCAGCTCAAGATGCTACATGAAGCCTCAGCAGCACCTGAGAGCAGACACAGCCCCTGTGATGGGACATGCCTGGGGAACCCCAAGGCAGGTCTGCTGTGTGTCTTGCAGAGATGCATGTTGGGTACAAATAGGTCTACCCTGCATGGGTGCGGGCAGCTGGTTTGGATTTGGGCTGCGGCTGGGGTGCTTCTCCTCACCACTCTGCTCTGGGTCTTTACATAAGAGGTGCTAAGGGCCTCATCCTGCACCGCAATCGCAGGGGGAGCCCTTCCATCCATCTGGGATGAGCAGGCCCCCAGTGCCTCTCCGCAAAGACCTGTAGATGAGAGACAGGGGCTCACGCCTTGGAGGAGATGGTGTCTCCAGCTCCACAGCACCCAGCTCAGCCAAGGCTGACAGCAGCCAGGGATGCAGGACAGAGGGAAGCAGGAACCTGGACACCCACCTGCAGGCTGGAAATGAAGACCCTGCATACCCTGGTAAACACGTATTTGTGTGTTCCCTCCATCCCAGTGACCTCCCCTGAACGTCAACCCCTTAGGCCGTCTGGCTGGGCATAACAGCAAAGGTGAGCAGGACCAACTGGCCAGGCTTGCTCCTGTCTCACAGACTCCACTGCCACCCCACGGCATCCATCACACTGCCAAGGGCTGCCCAGTGGCTGGTGGCAACCCCGGGGAACCGAGGGCACAGCAAAGCCAAGCTGTGCCAGAGAGGCAACAGGCCCTTGGTGGCCCAAAGCAGAGCTTTGTGGGACACCTTTCCCTGGCACCTGCCTCAAAGGCCCGCTCTGAGCAGGGCTGGAGGGAAATCCTTGAGCTGTGTCTTGAGCAAAAGCTGTGCCTTGGCCCTGCTGCGCCCCGCAGCCCCCCGCAGCCCCCGGCCTGCAGCAAGGCATGCGAGCAACCTCTAGTGGCAGCTCCCGACGGCTCGGGAGTTCTTTAAACCACCAAAATTTTGTCTGTGCAACACAAGGCGACGGGAAAGGAAGTTTACCCTCCTTTCATGTCCTTCAGGAGCGCTTGGAGCGGTGCTCAGTGCCAAACAAATGCCATTTTGCAAGCGTGCTGAAGCACCACTGCAGGCATTTAGCACGGAGAGGTGGAGGAGGGAGGGATGAAGGCCACCAGCTGCTTACACACTTTGTTGGACAGACGCAGGGAAGAAGTCCAGAGAGCAAAGCTGTCTGCAAGGCGATAGCCCACGGTGCAACAAGAGCCCTTGGCCTGGCTCTGGCTGCACCAGGCTGTGTGACATGGGGAAGGGCAGGTGCCCAACTCTGTGCTTCAGCTTTGAAATCTTTTGCACCCTACAGGTGCAAATTACTTCATAAGAGCAAGGCCATGCTGGTTCAGTGTCTCTGCAAGCAACCTGCCCTCCTGCAGCCTGTCTGCGAGGGACACATCACCTCTGGACAAATCCACAGTATCCAGCTCTCGTCTTATCTCCAGCACACCAGCCACGCATGGTACTGGGGAAGGGAAGGGTTCCATGTGCTCCAAAGAGCCACACCTGTCCTGCTTCATTCACCTGAACTGTGTGGTTCAAGTCTTTCGCATCTGTAAAGCCACTGAGGACTGGGTTTGGGTTAGGGCATCAGCAAACTCAAGGAACCAAGTGTTGGGCTGCTGACAGAGGGCTGTACAAGATGCCACAGTCCTCTACACTTCTAGGAGACCCTGCTCTGCACCCCAAAACTCCCTTACTGACATCTCGGCCTGTCCTCTTCATCAACAAGAGAGGTCAGTGACAGGTCCCCACTGCCTTCCAGACTGTGTGTCCCATCTGTGACCCACATGTGTGGTCCCCAACATCAGGAGCTGAGAGAAACTCAGCAGCAATCCTCTTTGGCTCAGGCCATCATTTCAGGGTGTGCAGGAACGCTGCTTCTGTCAGCCTGGCTTCAAGGCTTGGCTTTGGCTTTGCCCTGGCATCCCCCGGGCACAACACAGTGACGAAGCGTCTGCATTCAGGCCGAGGGAGCCTCCACGCAGCCGCCACTCCGCAGACTTGGTGGTGCCCCAAGCAAGGACCAGACGGCCTCGTCTCCAGCCAGGGAGCATTAACCTTCTCCCACCAGAGACACTCCTCAGACCTTGCTGATGCCAAGCAAAAGTACATCATAAAATCAAAGTGCTGCCAGGGCTGCCTCTCCCTGCCCTGCTTTCCCCGTTAATTGCTGCACAGGCCATCCATTAAGGACAAGGGCTAGGACATGCAGGAGATGCTCCCCGCAAGCACCTGGCACGCCTGCCTCTCACTCGCTACAAACCTCTGGGACAGACTGTCACAGATGACCAGGGTATTTTGGTCATGCAGCCCCTGAGAAGATGTCCAGGTACCCAGGGCTCTGTGATGCTTATCCCTGCTGCAGGGTGAGCCCAGAGAGCCATGGGTTCAGCCCCAGGTGCTGTGCTGAGAGCGGTGCATAAAGGGTACAGACAAGTCAGAGATATGAGAAGAGCAATTTCCTTCAGGGTGAAGGCACTGGCTGATGACACAGTGCCCATGGGTGCTGTAGCTGAGGCCATAATGTCACTGGGCCAGCACAGTGGGATCCATTCAGAGGACCACGAACTTTCTGCCCTCCCCTCTCCCCCCTTGGCCCCAGTCCTCTGGGTCACGCAGGGTTCCTGAAGTACTTTCAGCTCTGAAGTTTGCTTAGTTGTGGGAACCTGAGGAAAAAAAGCAAAATTCAGTATTCCTCTACAAATTCTGTTCACCGTGCTCACCCCACTCCCAATGCTGCAGCACTGGGCACAAGGCTGGTGCAGGGGAGGCAAAACCTGCCAGGCAAAGCAGGAGCAGGCAGCGAACAGGAATAGCTGAGGCTTAGATGCCTGATGGACTCCTGATGGTAACAGACTTCACCCCAGTGCCACCAGCATGCCCCTTGCACCACTCCAAAGCCAGACAATTAGGTGCCCAGCAGGGCAGCAGTGGGAGTACAGAGATGTCTTAGGAAGCAGAATAACCTCCCCGGGCAGGGAAAACCTTCTTTTGTGTATTTTTATATCAGAGTGGATTAACAGGGACACAGCCAGCAAGATAACCTAGATCGCTGCAAAGAGTCCTCTAGCTCAGATAACCTCTGTGATTTTGCCAGCTCCACTGCATATTTGATAGTACTCAGCCAAAGACCAAGCCTTGATCCCCCTCTTCGCCAAAAAAACAGCCCATGCGCAGAGGACTAATGAAAAAGGATCCTCCTGCTGCTACCTGCACCAGGCCAATAGAGCCGCGGAGACAATATCAAGCCTTTCTCTGATGCAGACTGGCTGCCCTTGGCTCTCACACCAAAGCTATTAGCAATGAGCTCACCCCTCTATTATCGCTGATCCAGGGAGTCTGGAGGCTCTCGGAAGCATGGCTATTGATCCACGCCTCTTATGCATCCCCTTCGGGGCTTTGGTTTCAGGAAACCTCTTTGCCTCTCCTCTCCTTGTCTCTCCTCCACAGCCTCCAGGAACGCTTGTTTGAGGGACCTTGGAGCTGGGAGTTGAGGGAAAAGCAAGTGGGACTGCAGTGAGAGGGATGGGGGTTTAGCCTGGCCAGCACCTCCCGTTTGCTGTGGCTGACTACATGCTTTATTCATCCTCTCCATATTCCTCAGTGGAGGAAGGGGAGGACTTTTCCCCCAGGTTAAGGGAGGGAAAACCTGGTGCCTTACATGGAAACCAGACCTACATGGTCTCTGCTCATCCATGGCATAGACTTTCTGAAGGCCCTGTGCCCATGGCAGTGTTCTTTTCTCCCTCTCCCATGCTTGCAGAGCTGTCAGCATGACTTGTACCAACCAGCAAACAGGCGACTGTGTCTCTGTGCAAACTCACCCCAGTGGCACAAGTAGATAAGCCTGTTAGTCTGCTGGGGAAGCACTCGGTTATGGTAATGATCAACTCAGCAGCATCCTGCTATCCCTTGAAGAACAATCCTGCACCCCTTGGGCCCCTTCTCCCACCCATTCAGGTACACCATGTCCAAGCAACCAAAGTGGCAGGGTGAGGAATAACGCTAGGCAGCTGGGGAGTCAAAAAAGACTGGTGGAGCTACAGCCAGAAATCATGTCACCTGTTCTGGGCTCCTTTCCTAGGTATGAAGCAAACAACTTGCTGCCTGGTTCCTTATAAAACGGGCTCCCTCACTCCCCCTGCATTCCCAGGAAGACTTTCAGGTGCCTGGGTGCATTTCATAAATGACTAATGAGCCATTGCAAACATTAGCACTAGTGCTGGCTGCCAGAAGCAGCCCAAGATCAAGCCCTCCCTTGCATCTATCAGCTCCACCCAGGAAGCAGACTTGCATTTGACGACAGCTAGATTAAGAAACAAGCAAACAATCGCCCGGTGCCCTGACCAGGCAAGCTCTGAGGCTGGCAGCCCATGGGAAGAAGTGACCATCAGAACAGAGAGAAAAACTCACATCTTGCTACGGCAGCCTTCACAGAGCTCCTCCAGAGATGGGGTTTGCGTGGTGGCTGTGTTTTTCCCTGGAGGCAGGTTAGGTTTAGCAGGGGGGAGTCTCTCATTTTTCAGTGGGTTTGTGAACAACAGAGCCTTGGAGGAAACCTCCACGTTCATCCAGAGTACCAGAATGCTGAGCAGAGAGGTTTTCAATTCTTCCTTTAAAAACTACTCATGCAGCCCCAGTTAGCAGATGGGACATGGGCCTTGGAGCAGAGGCCTGATCTCATGAAAGGACCAACGGGCGCACCTCCATACCCCCATGAAGATAAACTCCAAGGAGTTGTTTCAGCCAGTTTCATGTGCATGAATGATGGTCCTACGTAACAACCAGTGGCATTTTTTTAGGTGATGATTCAGTCATGGCACCATTTGATCCCCACACATCTGAGGCAATTGTTCTGGGCAAAGCTTTCTGACCCTCACCCTGCCCTCCTGGATTTCATGTAGTAGCACGTTACCACGCACAGAAGCCAGAATTCAGCTGACTCCTTGCACTTACTGCCCTTGCGGTCATCAGAGTCAGAGAAGAAAGAGGACAGGTTGCCTCCCATTGCTAACACTGCAAAGTAGACATGGAATAAACCTGACCTTCGTTTTCAGTGTTTGCTAGAGAAATCAACACTACCTATACATAGAAAAAAAATCAATGAAATGCCACTTACCTAAAGAATCCCCATTGGTCTGAACCACCTGCATCAATGGAGCCTCAAGTGGCCACCCATGCATTCTTCAGCAGCCCCAGCAGAAGCTCAGCCTTCCCTTCTCCAGACTGTTTTGGCACGGGTGTTTTTTTTCTGTTTCTACCAGCACACCAGTTCTGGCACTGTGCACTCTGCCCTGAGCTGGTTTTGGGGAGCCTCAGCAGCACACTACATTTTTTCCCAGTTGCACCCTGCAAGTTGGCTGTTGCTCACGCACCTTTCCCATGTACCGGTTCCAGAGGTGCTCCAAGAGCCAAGTGAGGAAGGGGAGAGGGTTTCCACCACACAGGTCACACCAGCCCACCGCTCAGCACTCCTCACCCCCTCCCAAAGCCTCCTTTTCTCTCCAGCAAGACCACTACCCCATCTGCACCTAGCTAGAAACCGAGTTACTGGTTGGGAATAGCTTTCACATGAATCTTTGCCCCCCAACTCCATCTCCAGGAGAAAACAGCTTTTACTGCTTGCTTTCCTTATGGCCATCAGATGGTGCCATTGAGTCTTCTTGGGATGTGAAGCCCCGAGGACAGCAGGCTGGCTCCAGTGATCGCACTGGCGTCTTGCTCCACCTCACAGGCAAGGAACAGAGCTTTATTGCCCAGCTTCAAATACGGCAAAATAAAAGAGATTTTTTCTAGCACAGGTGTTGGCAAAGTAAAAAAAATCTGGGGTTTCTGCTGTTCCAAAATACACGCACCCGTGTCTCCATTTTTTCTGTTTTTCGCACAAGACTTTTGTGTCCAGAGGAGGGCCATGAGGATGATCCGAGGGCTGGAACACCTCTCCTATGAGGAGAGGCTGAGAGAGTTGAGGCTGTTCAGCCTGGAGAAGAGAACGCCCCGGGGCGATCTTATTGCAGCCTTCCAGTGCCTAAAGGGGGCCTACAGGAGAGCTGGGGAAGGACTTTTTACTAGGGCATGTAGTGATAGGACGAGGGGAATGGCTTCAGACTGGAAGAGGGCAGGTTTAGATTAAACATTAGGAAGACATTTTTCACTTTGAGGGTTGTAAGGCACTGGAACAGGTTGCCCAGAGAAGTTGTTGAGGCCCCATCCCTGGAGGTGTTCAAGGCCAGGCTGGATGTGGCCTTGGGCAACCTGGTCTAGTGGGAGGTATTCCTGCCCATGGCAGGGGGGTTGGAATTCTATGATCTTCAAGGTCCCTTCCAACCTAAACCATTCTACGATTCTATGATTCTAAGACTTGCAAGACTGGCCATCTTCTTGCAGCTGCCTCCAGTGATATCAGTGTAAGAGCAAGTGACAACAGCACAGGAGCATTTCAAGCCTCAATTCCCACCCCCCATTAAAAAAAAAAAAGTAAAAAAACAAATAAAAGGTGGCTTCACTACTGGAAAGATTTAGAGAAGATGGACTGAGTTCACACAGCAGGGACAGAAATAAATGAGAGCAGCAGCATTAGTGAAAGCTCCCTTTCCCTCCACGACAGTGATGTGGAACACAGGATTTGCCCTCTTTGGACAGTCCCAGAGAGCAGGCAGTAGGCTGTCTGATGCTCAGGGGTGATCGTGTCCCCTCCATATTATCCTGCCTCTTCCTCCTTTTTTTTAGCACAAAGAGAAGAGACTTGTGCACCAGGGCACGCTGTTTGCAATGTGCTCATCACATTTGACATCTCCCCTCCAGATGTGGGGCCAGGACTTCTAGGGCTTTGGTATTAATAATGCTGTTTGTGGGGTTTTTTTTGCAACAACTGGAGCCTGGCACAGGCAGCCCTGCTGTCCAGCCGAGGCCTCTACCTGATATTGCAAGTATGCATGAATAATAACTGATTAGTGCTTTTCCTGGGTTGGTTTTAGGTTTTAATTGTGCAAGATGAAAGAGGAGAAAAATGCTAGCAAGGTGAGGAAGGAGGGAGAGGAGAAATAATTACAATTGCATTTAGTCAGTGATAAGAATGGCTGCTGAGTTGGGCTGGGTAGTTTCCAAGCACGGTGGGAGCCAGCTTCAATTTCATAGCATAATCTTTCCTGCACCCTTAAAATAACTTCTCCCTGCCCCCAGCGTGTCACAGGAGCTCAAGAGCAATGTGTGCCCCTTCCCTGCGCAGCCCCACGCTGTATGGTGCTTGCTTATCATCCGGAGGCTGTTTTGTGAGTGCTGTTGTCACACGTGTTGTGCCAAGGCACTGAGACCCAGCCGAGAGGGCTGGAGCAGAAAGGAGGGGATGCTTTGCAGACCCAGCCCTGTTGTCTCCTTGGGAAGGAGGCAGGCTGGGGAGAGCTAGCTGTTTGAGCTCATCCTTGGTGCCTGGTGAAAGAGCAGCTTCCCCAAATGGCTAGGCAGAGATGGGACCTCTTTATTGTTGAGGCTAATTGCTCATGTGAGATGTATTTACAGATGCAACTGTTTGTGCAGAGCGCGGCAGACAAACAGACGCCTGTTCCGTAGGCAGCCTTTGTAATCGGTGGGGGCTGGGAAGACTTTAATGCAGCCATAAGAGGCCACATTTGTACCACAGGCACCAACCCTGCACTGGGCTGGATGGTGCCAACGCGATGCTGAGCCCGTCCCACTCCCCGACCTCAGCGGGAGTGGAGGCGCAGAGCGACTGGTCCAGCCCACTGCTTGCTCTCACCCTCGTTATGTGAGCAGGCTGAGGGCACACAGCTTGCTCCAAGCTGGGCACACAGGACCTGCAAAGCAAACACTTGGGTGTGATCCCAGTCTCACCGTTATCCCATGGCTTGCAAATCCAGGGCTGCTGCCATTTGGGCATACGGCTGTGGGGGGCAAACTCTGCCCTGTATGAGAAGCGCCCCATGCACATGCAGATGGGCTGCCCATCTCCATGGGCTGCCCATCTCCTTGTGCTGCAGGAGATGTGACACAGGCTCTGAGGTCAGTTCGGATGTTACATAGTGAACTACTTTACGTGCAGCTGTCCCAGAGGGAAGGACATGCCAGAAAGTTGTTCTTTGCCTTTGCAAATAACATCAAGGACTGGTTAAAAGCACCCAGGACTCCAAAAAACAGACTTACAGGCTCTTTGCTGCCTGCTGTTTTTTTTTTTCAAGGTGGAGGCTTAGGGGGAGTTTTTGCCATCTGGGAGAGAGGTGCAGCATTAGGAAAATAATACAAACCATTTCCGGCACCGTCTCCATCTTCCTGCAAAACCAGCGTGGATGAGCAAGCCCTGGCTTACACCTTTTGTTTGCAGGTAGCCTACAAGCCAACCACATTGAAAGGATATCCCTCTCCACACTTAAAAAGCGTATCTCCTTTTTCTCACCCTATACCCTTTTCTCTGCCTTGACACAGACAGTAGGATAAGATACACTTGGGGAAGAGCTTATCAGTAAGAAAAAGTAGCACCAACTAGGGCAAGCTACAAGGCAGCTGGTGTGTGGCTCCTGCTTCCTCTTTCCAAGGGGCCATTCAAATTGGCTAGTACTGGTCAGGCAAAATGAGAGCGTGAGTTTGGTTACAGCCTGTCCACAACGTAGTATCACCAGCACTGGGACAAAAGGAAACCCACACTCATTCGGCTTAGCGAGCTTTCCGACACACGCAGGTCAGCCTAGGCATACTGACCCCACGGGTGGCCAACGGCGTTTCCTAAGCTTCCTAGCTGAAACTAAAACTCTCTTGGCTACTATGCAATTCACTGTAGCATAATATTTGTATTCCCTGCTTGGAAGAAGAGAGAAATCCACCTAATTTTGAGCACTCCTAAGCAATGAAGGTTTCCAAACATTTACACATCGGCTTTCACAAGACTTTTGATGCAGAGGGAAGTTTCTTTCATTTTCCAGATGTGGAAGCTGAGGCGTGAGGCAGGCATTGCTCAGCAATACCTAATTGGGGGGGGGGCAAAATAAAACCCAGTCACCACCAGTCTCATGCTTTAACATCCACTCGTAAGTTGTTGTCTAAAAGAGGAAATGCCTAATACTTCTTATTCTTCCGTGACTGGGAGAGAGAGACTGAACTTTGGTCAGCATCCCTGGAAATGCAGACCCCCAAGGACAGATTTTTCAGCCCTCCTCCCTGAAGCTTCAGTCCTCTCTCAGACATCTGTGTACAAGCCATATTTCCCAGCTAGTTCAGGACCCAAAATGCCATAATTTTTTTTTCCAATCTGGTCCTCGGCAGGATTGAGTGTCTCATTGCAAGACTATATCTATCTTACTATTACTGGCAGCAATCAATATTTATAACCACTCGCAGTGTTTATTTATAAAAAAATCAAATGTTCCAACCAAGAAGAGATGCTGTTATTAATATCCAGCATGATTAATAATCACATTCAGAGTTGCAGGGAGGCCCACGCTGTCAGACTCATGCACTTTGCTTTTTATAATGGCTCTGCAGGAATTTGAACCGTAATATGTTTCATGCACAGGGACAAAGACGTTTTGTCTCAGGGAAGGAGTATGTGGATGTTTTTGACTTAAAGAGCCAGTGCCGCATTCAGAGCTTCACAAACACACCATTTTGATCCCAAGCCCATCAGTTTGCCACGTCTTCCCAGTGAGGGTGTATCTCCTCCTGTTGCTGAAGACCCAGTTCTGAGCAGCAGATTTGCAGCTTGCTGAAAAATGTTACACCCCCTCTATGTCAGGGCAGCCATCACCTGCTCTGCTTCTCTGCCACCCACTGGAAGTATCTCAGCCCGGCAAAAGGATTCACATCTCTCTGCCTGCTGAGGCTTCTCAGCTGCCAAGAGTAAGATGAGCTCCATGGGAATGATGTTGCCCAAATCAAAAGAAGGAAAACCCATACAGCCCTGAGCAATGCTTTCTTTCCTCCTCCTGTTCCTTCAGCGCTACCACAGCCACTTAGGGAGAGAACAGGGAACATGAAAAGCTGTTGTCAAGGTATCAGATATGAGGCTGCTCAGCACCACACCAAATATTAGGTGGTGAAGGAGGGACAGGTGTTTCTGATGCAATAAGCCCGTAAGGGAGCAAAGTTCATTCCCACTCCTTAGTGCTCGGCTGTGCAAGGTGATGTTTGCCCACCTGTGCATTGCACTTTTCCTGCTGCAGGAGGTAATGACAATAAAACCAGAGGCAGTAAAGGGACAGAGTTTCAGAGAGACCAGAGCCTTGATTACTTCCTCATAGCTGCTTGTCCTCTGTGGCACCGCTTTATTACCAGACCAGCAAAGCAAGCCGACTGAAAAGCCAATACAAAAATCAGCTATATATGACAGACGTTGTGTGCGCTACTATCAAACACCCTGTTTTGTGCAAACCTGATCAGAACTGTAGGAGTGAAAAATAAGGAAAGAAACCTTCAGGCTTGCTATTCCATGGCAGCTGTCAGCCAGTGCTGAGCCAGTTTCGTACTGCAGTGTTTCTCTTCAGGGGTTATGGGACCAAGCAGAGCCCTCTGATAGACTGGGATAGCCCTCAGGTCCATGCTGTCTTGTACCTTTGCTTTTATACTGAGCTCTGCAGAGCTTTACACCACTGCCAGATCCTCATCTGAGGGGACTGTCTGCCCCAACTCCTTTGGTCTGGTCTGTTTAGGATCCACCTCAGCTTCCCATCAGCTCGCAAAAAGCTCTGGTGCTGCTGAGGAACACCTGGGAACAAAGCCACCCTATGCCTGGAGGCCAGGAGGAGCAGGGCATGAACTTTTTTGGAGTCCTCTTTTGCCAGCCAGGCAAAGGTAGATATGGTTGGCAGAACGAGGACAGGAGTGAGTGAATGCAGTATTCCTTGCAGTGCATCCCAGGACAAAAGCCTTACAGTCCAGATCCCACAATCCCATGGGGTGCACCACCACAGCCTTTCTGTCCAGGCTGTCTGGCAATAATCTTGCAATTTAAGTCCTGTTAGACACAAATAAACAGCAGGACAGTAATCCAGGGAAGAGTCAGTGCACAACCCTCCAACATCAAGCACTATAAACCTTCCAGATGCTCTGCGCTTCCTACCACATCTGTATGCCAAGAACTGTCCCTTGTTAAGCACCTTATATTCATGTCCTCCAGGATCTAGCAAGCCTGTTGCCCTGAACATGGAGCACCCTTTATGAATGTGCATAGGGCTTAGCACAAAAGAGCCCCAGGGCCTGCCAGGCTTGCTATTGTCAAACAAATAATGGCTGCCATGCATATTTTAGAGGGTTTAGAAACAGAAGGGGAGTTGCAGGACAACCACTGGAGACTGCTCTTGGATTGGCACATCCTTTACTCTTCAAACCTGCTCAAGGAGGGACCTGACTGGATGGGGATGAATGTGAAATACTCGGTTTGCCAGAGGGACTTCTGGGGTTTCCAGTGGCTGAGGGGAGAAGGAAAAAAGCAGTAGGTGCAACATCAATTTGTCAATGGAAAAAAAAAAAAGATAAAATAATTACCTTAGGTGAGATATAGATAAATACCTCGTGCCATTGGAAGGTACGATATAAAAGATTAATGAATTAGATGTTCGTTGTCTGAGTTTCTTTTGCACCAGTAATTCTCGTAGTGTCAGTTGCCATATATTTTCCTTGATACAATCAGGAGAAAAACAGCTAATCTGACATGACAAACTCATTGTATCAGAAGTCATCTCTGCTTTAAAACGTGTGTCATATGACTAAACACCCTACTCCTCGTACAATGCACCCCACAGTAAAATTGGATGGAGCTCATCCTCAAATGCCCTGCCAAAAGTACTCCTAACAAAGGGCAACAAGAAAACATAATTCAAATGAGGGACATCTGTTCTCAAATGTTTGCAGATAATGACTGGATCAAGTGTCTGCATAAAGGATAATTATTTTCTGCAGATGGTTTGATCTGGTATTTTAAACATTGTAAAAAAATCCTCGTCCCAGCCTCTCAGTAACGTATGTGGGGTTTTGCTGCAAGAGACCTCTTTCCTATCCTCTCTACATTTTCTAAATACAAAGATAACTAAAACTATAAACAATTAAAAGATAAAATGTAGGTGTTAAAGAAAAATATTCCCTTTGAACACGGGCAACATACATTTTCAAGTTCTGGTCTTCCATTTCTTATATTACACTGCTGGATACCCAAATAATTCTGAGGGTGAAGTTTTGTTACAGGAGAATGGCAAATTAAAGCAGTCATGTCTTGTGCAAAAGGATCCCTGGCAGGTTTCAGAGGGAACGTCAGTTCCAAAAATGACACTGCAATATAGTTTTTAATACAAAATAATTCTACTGCCTTCCCTCAAGACAGAGGGATACAAACCAGCCATGATCAAGACTCATTCTTATTAAATCACCCCTGTGACACCGCCTTAGCCCCAGGACAACGCTGCTCTGTTGAAACTGTCATCGGAGTCAGTGTGATGGCTGGAGACTGACTCATCCTCCCTGAATAAGCGGGGCCACAGGCAGGTGCCTGTGGAATGAGAGGCCCTGGGGACCCCACACCTGCAGCACCACAGGGCTGGGAGGGCCCCACAGGGCCCCCAGCAGGGCAGGGTGGAAGGAGCAAGGCAGGGGAGGAGGATGGTGGCTCAAACAGCCTCTGAAAGACGGTCCTTCCTTCAGAAAGCTGGTAACTGTAGGGAGTCCAATGAAGTAATGATCACTCTCCCATAACACAAACAGTTTTTAATTAATACACGTGTCCAAAGCATGTGATCACTCCCAGCAAATCTGCTTCTGTAAACATCTCCACCGAAGCAGGTGCTGCTGATTGGGGTATATCAGTGAAGAGGGCAGCCCCCCAGCTTGAACAGCCTTTGGAAATGCTGCTCCTCAATTATTTTCGCGGAAAGGATTTCTCCTCGTTGAAACAGTTAGGATCGTTTATATCTCAAAGAGGTGCAGTTTAGGCACTTCTGTGGGTGTGGGCAGGTATCCTCCTCTCTATTTTGTGGAGCTAGTAGTTGGTCGGTTATTTTTGCAATTAGAGCAACTGAGAAAGTCAAAGAGGAGATTCTGGAGCACAAGGTGCAACCAGTAGTGGAAAGGACGCAGCAGGTGAGGGAGGCAGCCAGCCTGTGTCCCGCGTCCAAGGCTCTGGGACTCTCTCAGGGTGAGAAGAACAGTGGTCTCCATGCAGGAGTGGCTTCAGTCAGTGCCTGGTGGCCCTGTGGGAGCTGGAGGCTTTCATCACCCTCACGAATTAACGCATTTTGCCTTGCATTGCAGGGCCGTGTAACCACCCTGCTGCCACCTCAGGGGCCCTAACATGGAACTCCCCTCAGGGAGCCTGTGGTGTAGCAAGAACTGAAGTGCTAAGTCCCAGTCCTGGACAGTGAAATCTCCCCATAAGGGGATGAGTAACGCTGGAGGGCCCCGTCTGGGGGACCAGGAGGAAGCCTTTTGAGGGGCCCCGCTCCCCTCAGCCCCTGAGGGACCCGGGCGTGCCAAGGCCCCCTCAGGCCTTCAGAGCGGTAACGGTCGCACCCGAACTACATTTCCCAGCGTGCCCCGGGCGCGGGGAGTGGTGGTGGAGTAGGAGGGAGAAGGCGGGGGGCCGCTTCCGGGTTGGCGGCTGGCGGCC
>NW_009650072.1:635960-637814 GCF_000708025.1 Charadrius vociferus | reverse complement strand
GGGGGGGGGCGTATAGGGAGGCTAGGCGTTGCAGGTCTCCGTGCTTCCCGTCAGTACAGTGTGTGAGGGGGAGCTAATACCTCTGCAGCAGAACATCACTTTAAACCGAAAGGCTTGCCAAGTGTTTAAATGGCTTTCTGTGGAGAGGAAGACGAGACCTCGGCAGAGATTAAAGCCAAATCAGAGCCACGCCAGGGGGCTTGGATAGCCTGGGATTAATAGTGCTAATTACATAGAGGCAGAAGGTAGAAAGCGCTTTGCTGATGGTTGTACGTCTGGAAACCTCAGTGCAGGAGTGGGAGATGCAGTTGATGGGAGTGACCTGATATGCTACCAGTATCCCAAGCAAGATAAACTCAGTTACTTCTTGCATGAATTGTGCTGGCGACCTACACTCAGGTGAACTGTGAATAATTGTGCTTCAAAATCGCATGAGCAGTAGGTTTATGCATCAGCAGAACCAGTATTGCAGTCATAACTTGCCCTTAGTTTCTTTACAGTAGTTCGATCTGATTGCTGAATGTGATCTTTACCATTTAGGTTACCTCCTTTTCTAATGTGATGTGCGTAGAGTACAAAATAAACTATTTTATCACAGTTGCTAGATATGGTGTATTAGAAAGATCACTCGTGTGTGTGTGTGTTGCCTTTTGTCTCCAGCTGTACTGTTTGTTGGTGAAAGTATGGCACTTGTTACTTATCTTTGGACTAGATGTGCGCAACTCTTGAGCCAGCTGTCAATATGAGTTATGTTTTGCTGTAAGTTTGACCCCTCAGTTTGATGGACTGAATGCTGAATATCGATGGCTGGGTTTTCCTCCAGCAGGCTGAGCAGTGGACATGCAGTATTTGTGGCATGTGAAGGGGTCTGTATGCCACATACTGCAACACTTGTGTCCTGTAAGTCAGAGGGCTGCAGTCCATTGTTACATGGTCTTAATGAAAATATAAATGATTAGCTTGTTTTGATTCATTTCATAACAATCACAAAGCACAGGTGGTCAGTTATATTTACTTTGTAAAAGTAAAAGCTGAAGTGTCAAAGTGCCACTGTAATTACAAAAAAAGTCAAACCCAGGACTTATGCAAGACATTTGGATGACTCAAAATGCCTCATTTATGCAGTTGTGCTTATTTTGTGTGAATTGTGTTGTAAAGCAGAAAAGAATCAAAGTTAAGTTTAGCCAAACTTTCAATATGTTAAAATGCCAGTTTTCTTATGAAAAATATTTTGGGCTTTTTGAAGTTGCTGTGAAAAAACTTGGCATTCGTTCTGTACTTTTTTTTACCCGGGGTGGGTGGATCCATCCATGTGTGGAAAAAGACTTGCCTGTTTTCCCCATTGTAATGGGAATGGATCTTGAGTCATTTGTGTTACTAGCTTGTTCTCAGCTATTTCCTGATAGGTTTCTCTCCTGACCAAACCCAGTGTTGTCCCACTGATGCTCTTAATGTTTTCTCCTTTAAAACTTTTTAAGTTCTGTTTGTGAATTTTGGGGAGGGCTATGGCAGGAAGGGGAGAGCATTGATACTTTGAAGGGAGATGGGGTAGAAGACCTGAGGGACCCTTTCTTATTCTGTCCAAGTTATGGCTGCTGTTAGCAACTTTGTGTATAAATGAAAACATGCAAGAAGCTGTTTATTGAAAAGAAAATGAGGACAGTTGTCTGCCAGGGCAGAAGTTTGAGTAATGTCACTTGCTCAGCCTCTCTTTCAGTGAAAACTTCAGCTGTTTGGGTCTCTTGTGTGAGAAGTGCTGTGGAAGAACCTGCAGAAATAGTAGGAAAACAGGACACTCTCAGTAACCAACCCCTCAGTTTGTGCTGATGTCTTGGGCCTCTGGAGAGCAAATTG
>NW_009650072.1:600569-635899 GCF_000708025.1 Charadrius vociferus | reverse complement strand
TCACCACTAATGAAAGTACTGCGATCTTTCGTATTCCTAACTGCTTTGGTAACATGTTGGTTTGTAGCTACAGTTTTCCATGCGCTTGCTCACGAGAACCGTTCTTGTGAGTCTTATGTTATCGGTTGTACTTTCTTAATGTTTTGGTATGAGAAACACCCCATCTTTTAACTTCATATTCCTGAGAAATTAACCTTCAAGTGCAAGTGTGTGTTAAATTAGGCAGCAGTAAAAGTTGCTTCTGTTCTAGATCTCTACCCTTCAAGCTCACGTCGCATTTATCCGATAGGTGATTTACACTGAGATCTGCTTTATTCCTTGCTGGTCCTCCCCTTTACTTGTGGTCCCTTGGAAAGTGGGGGAAGGGTAAGTTCTAATCATACCACAAAGGGCAGCAGCCCAAGTGTCTCTGATCGCCTCAGAGTGCTTAATGTACAAAAAAAGGAAGCTGAAGCTTATAAACAATAGTGAATTTATTACGGATTAACAAACAGCTATAGGCTTACGTGGTCACACAGCAAAACTTCTCTGGGTGCTGCCTTCTGTTCAGTCAAGTGCTTCAAAAGCCGGTCAAGTCCTAGGGAAGAAAGCTGAAAAAAATGAGCTGCTGGCATGTAACAGTGCTCAGCCCAAAGTCTTTTCTGTGGTTAGTTTGTATCTTTTACCCTTCTACTGAATGCAGACTTAATACTGATACTGGTGAAAGACTATGGTTTCTTCAATGCATTCTCTCCATTTAGAAAAAAAGACCATTTTCAGCTTTTTTGTTATACGTACGATATATTTTCAGTGCAATTTTGACTAGAGATCAGTGCTGCTTAGTTGCTTTGCTAACCAACATCTGATAGAGATCTCCATTACCCTGTTTGGAAGAGAATTCAAACTTGTGTGTTACAAATAGCATTGATCTGCTCTTGAAATTCAAAGACAGGCATTGTTCCTTCAGTTACGAAACTTGCTTTTAAATTTGTTTTAAAATCCATAATTAAAAAGGAGTAAAACATATTAATGGTACTGGTAAACCTTACATGGTGTCAGTTATTTTTAATCTCCATCTGTGATGTCTGATGCTGTAATACATTTTTTGCTAATAGAGGAGGATTGTGAACTATTATGTAAGAAGGGGAGAGAGAAACTATTTTGCCAACAATTACCTGTTAAACACAAAACATAATTTGGGTCTACATCTGTACTATAAACTCTGTAGTTTAGCAGGTTAATAGACTTTGCTAATTGAAACTAAGAAAACTGCAACAGTAACACAGTTGTGATGGCAAAACACTTCTGTAGATGCATCTTAAACTGGGAGAAAAACTACCTCTGCAGGAATGAGCTGGAGAGCCTTGTATAGGCTACTTGAAAAGCCTTCAGCATGTAGACAAGCCCTATAAAAAAGGACTCTTAGTGAAGGAAATGGGCAGTGGGGGAGGTCTTTTATTTTTTCCTTTGCACGAAAGCTTGTTTCCATAGACTGATGGTATTCCCTCTCGACTCTTGCTTCAACGCCTCTGAGCACAAGAAAAAATCTGCATCCTCAAGAAGTGAAATGCTACCTCTAAACTCTTCAATGAAGATTATTTTCTGTTGAATGTGTATCAGTATTTTCTCTGTATCAGAGGACTGTGTTATTCCAGGATCAGTGTAAGCATCTCTTGTACTTGTGAGCTGCAGTGTCCATCCTTTCACTTCTGGTACCAGTAAAATATCAGTGCCCTTATCCATGTGGCTTGGTTTCACTGTGGCACCAGGGACTTTTTCTGAAGGAAGACTGTGGCATGTAGTGGCTTGTTAAAAATAAAATCTGAGATGCAAAACTTCTGATATGTAGTAAAACTTATTTCTTCTGGACAACAGGGTGTCTAACTCTTGCGGGGGGGACTTATGACAGTAAGAAATAAGCTGTGGGAGTGTGCTAACTTCATCTTTCTGCCTTTCTGTGCCTTAAGGAGGCTTTACAAAAATTCACAGCTCTTTCTCCCAGACTTCATTAGCGTGTAAGTGGAGTAAGAGAGAAAGGGCTGTGTGCAATAGGGATTCATCATGTCTTTAGTTTTTCAGTTGTAGACCTTTCTGTCCATATTGTCATACCATCCACTGCTCAGTTACCTGTTCTTTCATATGTTGCCCTGATGACTTGGAAAGGAGGACCTAAAATGATTGAAGGCTATCCTCTTCTCATATCCCACATCTTCAGCTTTGAGGATAGATAGAAAAGCAATGGCCTAGAAAGATCAGGAAAATACAGATGGCAGAAGAAAGAAGCAAATTCCTGATTAGAATATTTGTGCCTGAAGACAACACAGACAAGTTCGGTCTACTCAGGTGTTCTGTGATCCACAAGACAGAGCAAGAAGCTACAGCTGTAAACTGAAGACTGTCTAATCAAATGTAATAGCCTTTACACTTGCAAGTTTTATTTTGTAATGTCAGTTAGTCCATTATAAACACCACATGTATATGCTGCCTTGCGTAGTCTTCATCTGATCAGGATAAGTAGTTGGAAAGTATGTTGTATTAAGACAGCACAGTAACTACGCAAATGCAGTCTTTTCAAGTATATGCTGTACTTGATGATTTTTAGCAAACAGTGCAAGAGAACTTCTCTAGGTCTGCACACTGCTAGACTTGTCTAGTACAGAAGGCCTGTGTGTCATGGGTTTATTTTATTTAGCTATAATTGTCAGGGGCTTAAAATAAAGCTAGCAGGTTTTCCACCTATTTTGGATATAGGGTTTTGCCACATTATCCCAACAGTGATTTTGAAGGCTAGAAGAAAAGTAACACACGCTGCTGTTTTGTTGTCTTCCATTCTGCATTTATGGAAGTATCTTTAAGAAATTTCCTCACAAGGCCTTAAGGCACTGTCCAGTTCAAGATAAACTATGGTGAGCTATGAGTAATATTGTTATGCAGAGAAATCCTACCCTTAAGCTAGAACAGCTAAGGACTAGATGCGAAAAAAGCACACACGTGTTCTAGTTCTGAGTCAGTAAAAATCAAATATGCTAATTTTTCAGCTGTTAGACTAAATCTTTGTTGCTTTTGAACAGGATGCATTATCATAGAATATCTCTATCCATAGAAGTTGGAAGGGACCCATAAGGATCATCAAGTCCATTAATCATAAGGAATGCGTCTTGTAGTGGGAACAGTGAGAAATCTTGCAGCATACTTTGCTTGGCTGGTGCATAATACAGTTGAACTGAGTAAAATACTGCTGTCTTTGCCTAGCAGACCTTTATATAAAAAGGTAGCTAATGATTTTTGTTCTAGGTACTGTTTGAAACTTCCTAAAAATAGCAAATATTTCTATAAAAAGGAAGAACACTGGAAGTTCTTCAGCTGCTGTAACCGTAAGGAATGCTTTCCTCTTTCTTCCTTTCAGTCATCTTCAGTGAAGAAAGGCTCCTGCCTTTATAAGGCAGTTTTTCCCCCCTAGAAACTCTGCTGCAACCTTTCAACTTTCACAGCTTGCACAGCATTTGTTCTGTTTTTTAACTGACCTCACAACAGGTGTTTCCCTTGCATTACATTCCCTGCAAATTCTTGGCTTCACAGGCCATTTTCCCTACTTTGAGGGAGCTGAAAATAACTCAGAACTGGTAAAGTAGACATGTCCAGTCCCGTTGGGCAGGGAAATATTCACATGTTCCTTATTTACTTCTATTTATAGGTGTAACATTACCTATGGGGTCCTTGGTTATTCTTCCCAGATAAATCTAGGTCTGTCTGTGAGCCACTTGCACTCAGTTCACTAGTTACGTATGAGACTTCAATATTATTTCATACACTTACCAGACATGAGCAGTACCTCTGCTAAACCAGAAGTTAGCTGTGAAAACAGCTAGTACAACATAGTCCACAGGTAAAAGAATATCTCCATTAAATATTAACTTGTAATATTCATTAGTATAGTAGTGGAAGGGTGCTGTTAGCTTGAAACGTGAGTTTCCAGGGCTGTCATACTTGTAGAAAAAGTGTCAGGACTGGATGAGAGCAATTTAAACTTTTCAGGCATGTTGTTCCCTTATGTGTCTCCGGTTCGAAAGTGCTTGGTTGTATTACTGAGATTGTCACTGTTACGGCTTTTCTGCTGTAATGCAAAACAAATTAAAAATAACTGCAGGGCCTTGCTCCCCGAAGTGTCCTGGTATAGTTAATTATTGATTTCTTGGAGAAAATGCCAAATAAATCCTGCATTTTGAAACCTGTGGTACTTTAGCAAACCACAGAATTTGTATCAGTTAAGCAGTTACTTTCCTTTGGTCAGTACAATGCACATGAATACCGGTTTGTTCTTCTGAGAGCATTCTTTGTCCAACAAGGATTTTATTGAGGTGCAAGAAGAGTAGATCAATCTCAAGGTCCCTAAAGTAAAATGAACTATTACTTTCCTTAGAAATAGAGTTGAGCTTTCTACAAGTGTAGCAATACTGCTTCCTTGCATCTCTGCATGTTATCCTCTTCTCCTTTGTGCTACCATCAGTATTCTGGAAGGCTGATAGGTTAAGATGAGGTCAGGTCTGACTGAAAACTAATCTCTTTTTATAGCACTATGGAGCTGGTGAGAACATAAAGCTTAGGGATCATTCTTTTTGATGGCAGCAAGGACTTAAATCAATTGAATGTAATCATGTAGTAATGTGATTGTTAGTGCTAATTACTCTGCAAATAATTAGTGATTTTCTGATGATGTATCCTTTGGCTTGAACCGTTTGGAAGAACTGCAGAATGTCTGAAAATAGGAGATGCTATGACTAGGCTAGTATCTCGAGGCAGGTAATGACCTCGGAGCACTGTCAGAGTTGCTGTTCTGCTGCATTACATTCAGTTTATGGCTGAACTATAAATATACTCATAGCAAACTGGATATTTATGAATAACGCAGAATTTGTGATTTGCTCTGAATCAGGTTTCATCTACCTGAGAAAAGTGCTGGTTCTGTCATGGTGTGAATGTGAAAGTAGGTGGTATTTTGGATGCCTGGCTGAATCCAGCAGTCTGATTCAAGAGAGTTTTCAGGAAGCTTGGTTCACGCATGATGGCCTACATAGCTTTGCCATATTTCACTGGCAGTTTCCATCTGTTACATCTACTGGATGTGGGCCCAGAGCAAGCATACTTGAAAGAGTAAAATTAATAAGAGACTGCAGTTTTTAGATAGCTGTATATACAAGTTTGAACTTGGTCTTGTCAGATCTGCATGTTCTGCAGTCATTGCTGACCTATTAAACAACTTTAATGTGTGTCTCTGCTAGTGGAATGCTGTTGAAGTAATCTTGTGCATCATTTTTAACCCATGTTTAGCCTTCTACAATCAGTGATACGATTGTGAAACTTACTTGCTAGGTTCAGTTTTTAAATGTCCTTCTTAGCAATTTTTCTACCCATCTTATTATGCAATAAAAAAAAAAAATACTGTGTTCTTCACTGTACTAAGCTTTATAATGAATAAATGTAATTTTTTAAAAATCTGTGTTTGTAATCGTGTTGTTTATACTATTATTGGAGACCGTTATATCAGTGAGACTACTTAAGGAAGAACTGTTGCTTCATGACTTTGTTCCAGCACTTCAAACAGTGGCACTCTAGGAGCTTCTCTGCTCCTGAGGCAGTGTGCAATAATTTTAAATAATTAAATTTTGGAGTTAGAATGATGAGTATAACTGTAAATAGCTGAACAGCAGTACTATAATTTTAGCATTTGGAGGGGGGAAAATGGCAGTTTTGTCTGGAGTTAGTTTCTCCAGCCAAGAGAAACTGGTCAGGGTGCAAGTTCTTCACATAATCCACAAAGCTCTGTTTCTGACTGTGGAAAAAGAACATTGAGCACACATTAAAAAAAAAAAAAAAATCAGAATTTAGATACAATTTTCAAGGCCCTGAAGAATGTCAGAAATTAAACTGGAATCAAGACAGGAATGATTGTCATAGATCAAATTCTTTCTTACTCTGAACATTCAAAGAGTAAATCCATTAAGCTAGAATGTAAGCATGCAGAAAACTGTATTTTTAACAAGCATCTTATGGGCTTTGTTGGTTAGGGCAAAGTCAAAATAAAATGATCCAGGTCTAGTAACTCGATCTTCAGAATATATCTGCATGCCTTTTTTTTTTTTTTTTTCTTCCCCTCTTTCTTCACTGTTCAGGTTAGGAAGGTGTTCATTGGCTATTTTATCATCAGTGTTCAGTGACTGGATCACTGCTGTCCCTTCTCTACAGTGAAATGTGTAAGTAGTTGGGACTTTTACCCGAGAAGTTTCCTAGTATTTATACATAAAGCACAGAATTTGTGTGAAACAGGTTGCATAGAAGTTGAGGCTGATTTTTTTTTTAACTGCTTCATTTTACAGCCTTAATGTTCCTTCAGTCTAGAATTTCCTAATTTACACAACTTATTTCTTTTGTATGGTTCTTCATAAAGCAGCAGGGAGTTGTTCAGGAAAGGCTTTGTTCCATACACTGTATCTTAACAGGTTATGCAAAACTGGATAGAGATGTTTTTTTACAAGGAGGTGTTTTGTGTCTGCTTTGTGGATGGGCTCAGGTTACAGAGTTAACTCTGTGGTTTCAAGTTTGTGGCAGGTATGATAAATGGCTTTCTTTTCAGTCTTCTCTCCGATGATATGCAGGTATTACTGGAACTCCAGTCTATAACCTTCATGATTGTCATGCCTAATAAAGTGTTAGTGTGTGACTGCTTTCCATCAGATACAAAAAGGATGGAGTTTGTAGTGAGGGCTAATAACTTTCATTAGACCAACAGATGTACTTGGGAAAGAAAGAAAAAGCTTCAGGGCATACTTATATCTCTTGTTTATAGACAAGAGATATCTGCAGTTGATAGACTGTTTTGAACAAAACCAGTCAGTACTACAGCTCCATGTCAGCTGGAGAAATCTCACCTGCTGATTTAGCAGCGGGTGGTACCTTTTTAAGGAGCTGACCAGCATACATTCAAAAAGCCACTGATGGGCACTGGTCTTGCTATTTTAGGTTTTCTGAATCTCTTCTAGGAAAAGAAAGAGATTATTAAATGGGGGTATTTGCTGGTTCTGGTCTAGGGTATCCAGATCCTCTGATATACCAAATCCCTTCCAATGTTGTCTTTTCTTTTGTTCTGTGAGCCAGCCTTTCTTGGTTCATTAGTGATTTCTGGGTGGAGTGCATGTGCTAACCTGCAGTTCTGACATATTTACGGGTCTTGTCTGTGTCTCCTTTTTGTTGTAGCCAGATAGTGCCATTTTTTGAATTAGCTGATTTTTGAAGTTTGGAAGAAGTCTGACTGGTAAGAGATGAACAGAAGACATCACGAAGGGGATACTTCAGCCTAATGACTATAGTTGTTTTTTTTTATTCAAATCTAGTCTTAATCTTGTAATGTAGAGGGTCTGTTGGATGCCCCTTTGATGCTGGATTTTTCAGGCATAAAGGAGTACCGCTTCTTCTGCCCAGTATTCCTGGATGAGCATCTAACAGTAGTTGTTCTTATTGCGTCTCTCCCTCACTTGATTACTGTGGTTCTGTTGGTTATGAGCAATTTTTGAAGACTAACCTGAAATTTCAGGATTTTTTCGGATGTATTTATTAGTATTTCTTATTACGCATATGATAGGCTTTTACCATGTGGTCTGGCATGGCACAGGTTTTAGCTTTGAGTTATGGGTGCTCTTCAAAATGTTGAATTTGGTGATTTGCATTCTTATAACCCCAGAGTTTTTGTAATGAGGTTGTCTCTCTTGCCCCACCCTGCTGAATATGAAGGTACTGGCTTGAGTCACTTGAGCTTGTTGAGGCTTGAGCTGGTGGAGCAAAGTGCTGTGAAAACTCATCTATGAAAGGGGAGATTCGGTGTTAATTTTCGTAAGGCACAGCTAGGTATTTAGCTGCAAGTTTATAGGCAAAGTGGTTGGTTTACTTTTTAAAGGGTTGCCTTCCTGTTTTCACAGAATACTATAAATTGGTTTTCTTGTTTTATTTTTTTTTTCTTTTAGCGTTTATAAGTGTTTTCCTTGCTGGTTTCAGGCAGGATGTGCCCAGTCATCCACTAAAATGTAGGCAGCTGTTCCTATATGTGGTGTAGCTTTCCAGGTGGGCAAAGTATTATTTACAGGTTCACAGACTTGCATTTTCTCATTATTGTTAATAGAATCAATGCTTTTGTTTAAATCAAGTTCATCTTGGTTTCAGGTAGAGTGAAAACTTACCAGGTTGACTGGCTGGGGATACTTGAAATTAGTGCTCTTGTTAATGGAGAAATACTTTCTGCAGTTCATGAAACACATGCAGTATAATTATCCACTACCTTGCAGGACAGAATCACTTGCTGGTTTGTTTTTTCAGTAGAAATGTATGCAGTCCTTTTTCTGAGTAAATAAAATAAATATTCTTACTTAGTAGGTCTATTAAATTCCCACGTTTAAACATTTTATTCTGAAAAATGGGCTCTTTTTTTTCTAATTGGCAAAAATTTCTTGAGAAGGAAGGAACTTTATTAATAAAGACAGACTCACTTCAACACGTCGGTTCTACTGGTTTAGGGTGTGTCAGCTCTCCACAGTATTTCAAAGCCAAGCCAAAAACGTAAAATAAATGGGTGTTAAATATTTCTGTGGGCATCATGAATTAAGCTAACATGAAGGTTGCTTAACTTCTGAATGACAACTTCCATGAAGGTTTTAATGTGTTTTAACAGATACAATTCAAATTCATGCTTTTAACTTGGTTTGACTGCTTGTGTAGAAAAGCACTCACAATAACAAGCAGTAAAAAAAAAAAAAATTAATTTTTTTTTTTTTAACCAAACCGGAGAGAGATCACCAGGCTGATGGTCCCTAGTGTTAAGAACAGCCATTGCTGTGAGATTAAGCAGATTGAATTTGAGCAAAGAGGAAGCAAATATAGGAAGGAGGAAGGTGCTTATAAATGTAATAAAACCTTGCTGACACATGCATCATAATTTCCCGTCTGGGTATAAGAAAGGAATAATAATTATTTTCCATTATTACTAAGACCTTGATATCTTTATAAAATATTGCGCGCAATAGTATCTTATATAGAATCACTGTAATTGAACTGGAGCTGTTGAAACAAACGCACGAAGGACTCGGATCTGGTGAATTCCAGTACATGCCTGACCTAAAGGAGTAATTTATTGTTCATCCAGATAAAGGTCTGTGGCCTTATTCGTCACACATGCTCATTTTGCAAATAGATGCCTGCAACATGCTAACCAGGTATCACGATATGCTGTCTATGTGGCTATTGTGACTTTTCGGTTGCCTGTGGCTGCAAACGTTATTGCCTGCCCTTTAATCCCTAGGCCAATAGTTCTTGTCCCATGGTTTGTATATAATGTTTTCTTCTACTTGTGGACTTAGCACACTTTTATTATAAGGTGTGGATGTGGTTTGTTTGGGTCTGTGACTTTATAGACAAAGGTTCTAGTCCCAGCTATGCCAAAAATCAGTATGTACAATTTGATGGTATCACAAGTTGGGCCAAAAGTTACTATTGATCAGTCTCAAGGACTAAGATGGAGAAACACTGATGTCTTCTGGATGATGTGAGATTTGAACTTGAGGGCACCTAACTACCAGATCACTGCACCCTTTGTGGGCTACACAGTACCTGTGTGGGAAAGAACCTTTTCTTTCTGCAAGGCTTGATTTGATAGTGCGATGGAAAAAGAAATATGATTGGGCTAAAATGTGCAGCTTTGTGCAAAATTGTGTCCTGTGCCATTTCCTTTGTAACTAGAGTTTGGTAACTGCCCCAAGTTTGCTGCTCTTACTATGCCAGTCAAACACTCTAGAAGTCAAAGTAGACATCTGTTAAGTGAGCTATGAAAAAGTACACGAGGCTTGGAGGAGGTCAAAGGCTGTTGTAATGGGGGAGCCAGACTGCGCGTGCAAACCAAATCCACCCAGAGCTTTTTGTTCCTAGCAAAGTGAAATGTGAAGATGTATTTCGTTTTTTGTACCTTCTTAATTGTGCGATCCACTATCCTAAATCTTATGCTTTTTAAAAAGGGCACAAAATGTTTTATTAGCTAGATGGAGAGAGAGTTAATTTCACCTGTTTTGGTATTGTTGACCAAACAATGAAGTAGACCTGGTCTGTATTAGCTAAAATAAGAGGGATAATGCATCCTAGCTGGTACGTTTTGGGTGAAAATTACTGCATCATTACGAAAGGACAGTGCCCAGATGAAGTTTCTCAAAGAGTCTAACTGAAGTTGACCGTCCCCTTATCATTTTGCTAGTGTATGCCCAAGTATATGGACTTTTTACATGCAAAAAAACCCAAGGCAGGACCAAACAGCTGTGGGAACAACTAATCCAAATTGGGTCCGCGTTCCCAATGAAAGTAATAATGTGGCTGCTTACAGGAACAGTCCCTGTGACTTGTTTCCTTAAGATCCCAGGAGACTAGCAATGTGGGTGGAGTGCACAGGACATGAAGTAAAACATATTGTGAGATAAACCTGTCCCAAAAGAAGTCTAATCTCCAAGGAAGACAATGGTTATCATATAGCCATGGGCTACTCATTAACTCAGGGTTGCTAAAACAAATATTATTCTAGAGTGACAGCCAGCTACTAACATGCAACTGTTACTTACTTTTTAATCTCATTTTGGACTTGCTTCTGTGTGCCAATTTTTTGGAGTTTAGTAGTAAAATGACAATGTGAGTATCACAGCAGGCCCTGTCTCAAACCTCAAAAGAAAGAATGAATTCTCCAATATGGTCTTGTTATAAAATCAAATCCAGAAGAATTTCAGATTAGCTAGGTTTCAATAAATACTTCTTCTGCTTCATCATGTGGAAAAGCAACAGTAAGTTAAAAAATGGGGACAGAATAAGGCAAAAGTGGGTTTAAAGACAAACGACTTGCCAGCATACTTTTACAATAAAGAACACTTTTGGCATCTTGCATAACAATAGAAGGTTAGAATACTAATAAATAGGAAGAATTTTTGTATACAGCCAATAGTTGAGCTAATTGTATGATTCACTAAGGTAAATAATACAGTTCTGTGAAGTTTAACCATCTTAGCAAGAGTACTAGCTAGGATAATACTGGTTTTCAGTCCATGCATCAAAGCTGAGTAGTCAGAGCCAGAAAGACATTTCTCTAGGGATATGATGTTGGGCAATTAGTGGCATTTCCAGAGATTTATGGAGTCTTCAGAATCGTTTCGGTATTGGCCATTGTCAGAAATGGAATATGGGGCTTGGTAGGCTGTTGTTTTGCATTATGCATGGTCCTGTGATGCAGAGGTAGACACCCAGAATGTATTTATGTAACAGCACGATAAACCTTAATCTTTTCTTCTGTTTGCAAATACCTCCCCTTTCAACATACAGGGAGTTGAAATACTTCATAAAAAAGCAATTGTTACAGAAGGACAAAAATATAACTCCCTTCTAAAAAAGCTAAATCTTTCATTCCGATTGCAAATAACTCCCCTTTGAATGTACAGGAAGTTGAAATATTTTTTAAAAAAAAAATCTGATTGTTATAAAAGGACAAAAATATAACTCCCTTCTAAAATAACTTTTGTAGCACTCATTTCCAATATCTGTTTCTTCTTACAAAAGCACTAAATGTATTAGTTGGTGATTTGATTTTAAGTTTGGAAAATTTTAGTACTAACGGAATGCATTTTCTCTTGATTTTTAAGTCAGGGTTATTTGTGCATTTGCACCTCTGTGATGTGTCTTACAGAAAGATTAAGAAATTGATATCTCTTCTTCCTTGTTTTAAATTAATACTTTTTTAGACTAATGTAAACTGTTTTCAATTTATTATTCATGAAGTCAGCTGTCTTGTTAGCATATTTCATTCTTACATTTGTTCAGAGGCCCTGAATTACAGCATCTGGTTCCTAAGGATGATGACATCACTCTCTTTTCTGGTATTTATGGTTCCCTATTGTTGAAATGTTACCTTTGGGACTGTGACTGTCATTAGACATATGTTAATCCTTGTAATAACTTTTAATGATATTGATAATGCAATGATAATGAGGGAAAAAGACGAAATTGGTTCTTGGGGGAGAAGATTTGAAATTCCGTGGAATTAAAAGTATCCCAGGATGTTAATATTGAATCACAGTGGTGCTCCTCCTTTGTTACTAGTTTTCTAGAGTTGAAAATATACCAGCTTTTTTCTTCCTTCCCAGATAGAAGTAAGAATTAAGGTGGAGTCTATTTTGTCATTGGCAGGAATAGAATGTAACTTTGGAAATAAGACCTTTTGATTATATATATGAGTTGTATTATTCATATGCTGTTTTTCTGATCTGTACTTGCTTATTTTATTGTATTATGACTCTTTTTCAAAAACAAGTATCTAGTTGGATGAGGGATGTGTTTTCAGAGATGCCAGATGGTACATTGGCCTTGGTCTTTTTGAATCTGCAGTGCTTCCTGAACAGTTTAAATACTTCAAACTTGCATAGTTCTCTTGGCTATTCTGGGCTGAAGCTTCTGAATTTTTAATAAACTTTTGTCACAATATGAAGGGGTGGTTTCAGCCTATTGTAATTTTTTTGTGATTTTTTTTTTTTTATTTAAAAAGACCCAATTCCAGTATAATGTTAATGTTTAAGTACAGTTTTCTAATTATAATCCTTCAGTAGGAATTACTTTAGCATCTGGAAATATGAAACAAAAAGATCATGGATTGAAGGTGCTTTCCCTAAATGTAATTGCCACTTAAAATTATGTAAGTGCTAAAGTGAATTTTCTTTCCCCCAGAATGCTAATGGTGAGGATCCTTGATAGAAAAGAATAATGATTACTTTTTTTGTCTCATTAGGCAAGTGCTTTACTTGGTGTTTTTTGTTTTGGGGTTGTTTTTTTTTCATATGCACAAGAGAGATCTCAGCATGTGATCTAAATACACTTTGCATTTTTGAAATTTTACAGTTAATAACCTGCTAGCTTAGTAATCCTAGCTTTATTTTATTTATCTAGTATAAATACAGGGGGAAAGTCTTGATCAGGAGACACATAAATAGAATCTAAGTATGTATACGAAGAAAATATGATTCTGTTTGGTACTGCAAGGAGTAATATATAACCAAGTCAGTTCAAACAGCTGATCAGTTGAATGCTACCTCTGATTTGTTGGTATCGTGCTGAGAATAAATCAGGTTTGTGTAGTGACTGGAAATGACCCTTTTATATTCCTTGGAACTGTTTTCACTTCAGGCTTTTGAAAACCCACTGCTTTTCCCTGGCTTCATTCTTTAGTAGGTGTTAAATCAAATTGTTAGAAAACCATTGTGTACACGTTATTGTTCATGTAGACTTTATGAGAATTTGCATTGGTTTAGCTAACTCAGTGAAAAAGATAATTAAAGTATGACAGCATCCAACTTTGAGTCTTGTACCTTAGCTCTTCCCAGTGAGATTCCATTTCCTTAAAAATACAGTAGAGCTTGACTTGTTCAGGTATTACATTCTCCAAAATCTCTTGGGGAAGATTAAGTGCTTTATCATCTAAAGGGTGACCTCCTCATATGCCAAGAGAACAAATGAGGCTGTAGCAGCTCTTATGAGTCTTTATTATTAGAAGATGTGCAGATTTTATAAATGTTGTGTTTCCTTCATTCTTCTTCCTCTGGAAGGTATACCTTTTACCAAAATAAGTCAATGAGGAAGTTGCTGACAAATTCTTTGGATAATATTGAAAATAGTTCACATATAGGAGTGGAAGGGAAACAAAGAAAAGTTAAAAATACAGTGCCTGCTTCCTCAGATGCACTGTGGCAGCAACATGTTTATAACCTCCATGATTGACTTCAGTATGATACATCTTGTCAAAAGAAAAGCTATCTGGATTTTTAGCTTGGCTGTGTCAAAGCAGGAGATACCCTTTTTACAGGGGAGAACTATCACTTTCTATTGCTCCAATTTCTCCCTCCAGTAAGTTTACTGAGGACAGCATTTTTCTTGCTACACCTTGCAATATTAAAAACCCAGAACTGATGTATGCATGAACTAGGAATGTTTCTGAAGACTGATTACCTTAAAAAAACCAAGTAATGGTGTTGGCATTTTATGTTGATCTGTGTTAGACTACAGCTGTGAGTGTTCTCAGTGTTTTAGGTGCTGCAGTAAATAAATTTGTGTTCAAAATTGGAATCATTGTCCATATGCCACAGTTGCCTCTGCTTGCTTTGTTTATCATTACTGTAGCTATGAGGGAGATATTTTTACCCAGTATCTGACAAGTGAATACAAATTTCCTTCTTGTGTGTCATTGTCATAGCTTCTTTGTCATAGCTTGATATTATGAGAACAAAAGAAAGCTAGGGACCCTAGTGAGAATGTTAGAGAGGGATTAACAGAGCCTTGTAGCTATGGAGTTAAGCTGGGCTTCTGTTTTCACTGCCAATGACATCTTGATTTATGCATACTGGGGATGTTTTTAAACACAGAAGCAATAGGAAATAAGACAGTTTGCTTCTAGCTTGTGTTTCCTGCAGGGCTTCTTGGCTTTGCCTTCCGGTTAGACCACAGCATTCGAAGCATAATCTTGTTGTTCCATCCTCTTATTGCTATTTATTTGTTTTGCCGGTTATGCAAAGCTCCGGGCTTCAATCCGTTCTCCCCTTGCCCAAACCCTCCTTGAAGATGTAAGTTGGGAATGTGCATGCAAAAAATCTCCTGTGCACATCCTGTTTTCAGATTGTGTTATTTCCTTCAGTCTTGTGCTCCTACTGAGAATGAGGCTTGAAGGATGTCTTGTGCTTGCATTTGGCAAAGTTGTTGAATGCTGGAATTGAAGAGCATATATTCATAAATGGTGTAAGAGTTGAACAACTAGCAAGGTTCTTTTAACTAATGGATGGATTAGTAGCATTTTTAGAAGTATTTTGTGATGGTACAGATGTCTAAGTAGTCTAAATTGTGGTTCAGAGTTTTGTTTTTTTTTTTTCTCAGGGTAAGAAAAAAGTAGTCTGGTAGCAGTTTGAATATTCACGCTGTCATTATGGAGCAGTGTAACCACAGATGAACTTGCACGAATACTGAAAGCAGCAGCCCAGTACAGAAATATATACTTCTCCCTTCTTAGTGCTTCATTTATTTCAAATGTGCAGATTGCTGGGGTAAGCAAGCCTGCAAAGTTGAGATGGGTTAGCTGTAATGTAAGCAATAACTACTGTGAAAACAAGCCGCCTTCCATTACCAAGCTCTTCTAAGTGGTCTGTTGCTGGTCACTTGCTAAAAGGTGACATAATTTGCAATTCTAATAGTGTAACAGCCTATTTCTGCCACCTTGAAATACTTTTGAGGGTTTCAGCAGATGCTCACTAGGAATTTATTCATATGGTCTTGCATATGGGTTTAATACGAAAGCAGAATGATTGATGGAAATTAAGTCTTATAAAAGGAGGAGCTTTTAGAATGTATCAAAGGAGTTTTACTAGGAAGATGGCTGGTGTTAACCTCTAGCCCTGTCTCAGTGGTCTTTGGTATTAAATTGCTAATACAAGATACTGATTAGGATCTTCCCATTCAGTGAAGTTGTATTGCTTCATCTTCTTTTGTAGGCTACTGTAAAACCACCTCTTAACCTAATGTAGTTACAGTGTTGATAAAAAGTAAAATATGCCTTCATCTATGTACAAAAGCATATGAGTGTAGAAGCTTTCCTGGTTCTTGAAGTGCTCTGAACCAATAAGACTTTTATTCCTACAGATGAAGAGAATTTAACCGTAATACTGCAGTATGCATTTCATCATTCAGCCTTCCTATGGTATTTATGTCACTCATTTCTAACACTGTGCCTAGAATTTGTACTGTACCACCTAGAACTGTGGTAGCTCTTGGTTTTGAGGTACGCTAAAATCAGGTAACTTTTTATTTCAGTAGTGTTTGAGGCTGGACATACTGAATGAAATGGCAGATTTATAACACATAGTTGTGTGGTTAATTTTCTTTATTTTTTTCCTATTAGAATTTCTCCACCATATTTCTCCTATTGTGAATATTTTGCATCATTATACAGGAGAAATGGTGCTAATGTTTGTTTTGTCATATAATGAATAAATCTGGCTTGGAAAATCCCTCTCCCTAATTCCTATCTTTAAAGTCTTTGTTATGGTTCTAATTAGTAGGTATTAGCATATGTATCGAAATGCAGAATGTGCAAGTACTATTTGGAAAATTAAATGCTAGGTTTAGCTCATCATTTTGTATCATTTGGATTTATTTTGAACAAAACATTAGCACGCTGAAGTATGAAAACTATAAAATTATGGCATAAAATCAACATCAATAAAAATCTGCCTTATACACAGTTTTTCCTCTCCTAGTATCCAAGCAGCTGGGCAAAACCAGAGCAGTATAACAAATGTGTTGCTCTTCATGACTGAGACAGGAGAAGGTAAATGTGGCATGATCAATGTGGCATTGAAAATGTAAAAACATTAAAGTGCTTTTATAGCACTGAGAAGGAGAAAATGGGGGGCATCACTTTGAGGAGGAGGAGAATTTTCCTCTTGAGGCAGAACAAGCATGTATTTGTTTTGCCAGTTGCAGCAATGTGCCACTCAACACAAATGTTGGTACCATTATATCTGTAATAACCACAATGATAGGGCTAGAAGAGCAGGCCTCAACCCCAGTGAGCTCTGGCTACGTTTAGGGAGTTGTGCCCAATCACTTCTACTGTGATCCTCCTGCTTTTAAAAGCTTCTCTTCTGGAGAAGGTGAGAAGGGAGGTATTGACTGCTGTGGAACTCCTTAATTTTGTTAGACTTGGCATAAATATCTTATGTTTGGTACTTTGTTGTGCTCACTACATGCTACATTTCTTGATTATTTTTTTTTAAAAATAACTTATTTCCTAATACATATTACTTTACTTTCTAGCAACAACTGAGGGATATGTAAAGGCAACCTTGAATACTTGTCTGTGGAACTGACCTTTAAATATACAGATTTACAAGGAGTAACAAGTCTTTATAAAAAGCAGCACAGTATCCTATAACAAAAATCTTGGTATTGCACAAAGACAATGTATTCTATGCCATCGTTCCCTAAGCACTTTGGGCTAACTGTACTGCCATGAGAAGTGCTCTCTTCTCACTACTCCAGCTGTGCATCCCCCTCTCTTTGCCAGTTCAAGTGCTTGAGGGATCTCATTAGGAATTGGATCCTGCTAGTGGTGCAGGTTAAAACTGATGGAAAGAAAACAGTATTTCTGTTTAACTGGGAGCAGTTCTTGATCCAATTCACTGTACTGCTGCACAAATACCTCTGTGTGGGAGAGCTGCAGGGGGAAGACTGAGAGACCAGGAGCAATGGAGGGGGAGTGGGATCAACTCTAATGGTGGTAGTGACGATTTGCTGACTTTACGTATTTGTGGAACTGTGACATTAGGTGCTATGGTCTCTCTCAGAAACTCGTTATGTACTAGACAAGATGAAACTTTTTTTTTTTTCCTATAAACAGGCTAAAATAATCTATTTTCAGTGAAGTGATATGTCCTCTGAGAAATAAGTAATTGTTCAAATGTCTGTGAAGTTGTTCCCCTTGCTTGTTACAACTGTGGATCCAGAAATGTCACTATGACAGAATGTGCTTCTGCTTGGAGGAAGTAAAGTAACTTCAAATCTGATGACCAAGTGTTATCTGTCAGAATGGCAAAATCAGGCTGCCCTGGTAAACAGAAGAGTGGAGGGGCCAGGGCAACTGCAGAAACAAGGTGCATGTCAGCTTGCCAGGTATCCTGTTTAATTGCTGCAGATCTTGTGAGGGTTTGTGGTGATGGTTTGTACACATGTGGGATTTTTTTTTTGGGGGGAATGCTAATTAGGTTGATATGCTTTAACAATTTACATAAACATAGTTTTCAGCTGAGCCTTTCTAACTTGATTATCATTGTTGGAAGAATAGTTTGTACATGAGCTTATTTTGTGCTAAAATTAGACTAGCTCTCTTTTATATTCAAGTTGCTTTGCTACAGGAGAGTGAATGCAAATCAGACTTATTCTGTATTGTTTCTTTTGTGTTCTGTCACCCTCTATGCTAATAGCCAGCAAAAATCTCAACTCTAAGTTATGTCTGTCTTTTGCTAGTTTTTCCTGCTTTTTTTTTGACATAACACTCCCTAACTGGGAATATTGTGTATCCTGGGGACAGGAATGGATTCTCTTTGTGGGTAGTCAGATGTAATCTTTTGGTAAAGGACTGACTTTGGTAAAACACATTGTCCGTTGCTGGATGCAGCAGTTATGTATGAAATCCTGTTCATTGAATATGTGATTATAGAAGAATAATGATAAATGTCCTCCCTCTTTTAGTGCCACAGATGGCAAACTCGTGCTGGCCAGGGAACTAAAGGGAAGTTAGGAAGTAGGATGTGTATCACACACACTGCCTATCACCACGTATTCCCAGCCAGCTATTTTGTGATGTGAAAATCCAGCATGTAACTTATAAAACAAAAAAGCACTTTAATATGAAATGACATGAAGTTGTTGACTAAAATAAATTATAACAAAGTTTCTTAATTCACTTTCTTTGCAAGTTGTACTTTGTTTTGTGTGTGACTCACTGAAGATAACTGTAATTTTGTTCAACCTGTTCAACCTAGCTGTTGTTCAGAGTATATTAATTCTTGTGACTCAGTTCACTATTAAAATTTCTGATTTTGTGCAGTTTTTTCTAGTAATATTTGTGCTTCCAGGATGCAAGGGGCAGTGTGTCAATACACTTGTTACAGGACCAAGCATGCTGTGCTCAGACACAGTGCTTTAGAGGTCTCCAACGTATTGTGAAATGCAGCCATGTAGGTTTATCAGGAGCAGCTGTTTTTGTTCTCTGGACGGATCCATCTGGGGCAGAGGGGGGGAGAGAGAGCACTGGTGGCTTTTAGAGATTAGCTGGTGACAGTTTTGCTTGGGAAGTGTACCAAGTTTTAGCAGAGCTACTGTAACAGAAATAGGAGGTGAAAAGGGATGATGAAAAAAACACAAGCTCTACTAATCTTTTTGTGTCAGAAGAAGCCTTCAGGATTTGGTTATCTTCATGTGGGTCTAATTGCAGCCTTGATTAGAGGAGTGCCTAACACTTCCTACTTCAGTAAAGATCTGGCTGAGCTGTTACAGACGGCATTTGGACATACAAGGCCTAGATGAGGAGTCAGAGCAGCTGTGTCCTTGTGCAGGCGAGAGGGAGGCTGTCCAGTTTATTGGATTACCTCTTGTCAGATCATGGCAATGCATGCTTAAATCCCTCGGGATAGGGAGGGAGTGTTGAAGAAGGGATGGCTTATTTTAGGTAAACTGATTTAGACAGCAGTCCATTTTCTTGTTCCCTTTCTGCTGAGAAATGTGGGAACACTTCATGAAAGGGTAACGCCCAATCTTCAAAATGTTCACATCTGGTGTTGTATTTTGTGGGCAGAAGCTGCGTGGCAGGTATGAGCTGGGCAGAGGGTGTACAGCAACTTGATTAGTTTCTGCACCTTTTGTTTAACTTCCGGAAGTGGTGGGTGAGTGCTTGCTTTTAAAGTTGTCCCTACTCTCCTGCTTCTTTCTCCTCTCATCCCTTTTCCTAAGCTTATGCCGGTTAAGGGTTAACAGTAAGCATTCGTTCAGCTTACTTCTTCCTTTTGTATTAAAGGGTAACTGTGAACTCTTTCCATAGTGAAAGAGCACTGAAAAATTTCTGGGTTTAATTCTTGGCTGTTGGAACCTTGTGTATTTGGAGAAAGTGATACGTTTTTTGTGGGATCTTCAGTGCTCTTATAGTGTATTACAGAGTTATTACTATGCTCAGGTCTTCTATCAGTTTCTTAATATCTGAAGCAAATGTTTTGCTCTCCAACTGAGCAAAAGGGACTTGAGAATAATGCCTTTCAAACAAGTACCATATTTTGGTTGACTGTCTTGGAAAGGACAGTCTTGCTCCTGCATGTCAGAGTGTAGTTCTGTACTGTCTCTTGCTGTACTTAGAGAACTTCTAGTTTACTACACAGGAATGGATTCCTCTTTCTTGGGGAGGAAGGTCTCTTTGTCCTTTGCAGCTTAGACCCTGCCGATGTTGCGCTGGTTGATCTGAGTTTGGGACCATAAGTTAGGCATAAGAGGCAAGTCAGCAAATACAATCTCTTCAGAGGAGAATATGCAATGTTTGAATTCCATAATAGACATAGAACAACTATGTGGTGTAAATGAGTAAGAACTTGTCCTGTGCATATACTCTATAGGGCTGTGACAATCAACTTGGTATCCAGATTTTTGCAACTGATACAGCTGAAGTTCTTAACCTTGTGCTTTAAGCATAATGGGTGCTTACTTGAAAATGCTTTTAAGTGGCATTTTTGAGTCCCTCAGAGCACAGCCATACAAAAAGGCTGATTTAGGCTGTGGTGCCCCTGAGGAGAAGGAGCATGGGATTTTCCTGAATCAGTTCTGCCACTAGCAGAATATTGCTGCTTGGTGCTGCACCAACAATTTGTGTCTGCACTCAGTGAACGGGGAACAAGAATACTGTGTGATGAAGGAGAGAGAGTTAATGGAGGGCAAAGTGGTACAGGCATGCCTTTTAGTGTTGATAATAACAAACTGATCATCATTGGTAGAAAGTGGTAATTAATAAATCGGCTACGACTGAATAGTCCTGGGTATAAACATAAAACTATAAAGTTTTGGAAGCTGTTCAGGAGGGGTTTATAGAAGATCACTAAATGAAGAGGCTGATAGCACTTGGGTGATTCTTTAATGTAACAAAAAACTTAATTAAAAAATTTGGAAGAAATATTTTGAACAAGTGATTGGTGTGGATTTGAGCACTTAGGAGAGCTGTACTATATCCAGCTCTCACTTGTTTCCTAAAGTCAAGGTTTATAAAGTCCTGTAGTTGAATTGTGAACTTTACAGGTTTTTTTTCCCTCCTCGCAGTGGCCGGTCTGTCCCAACCCATGACATGCGCCCTACTCAGTGTAATTGGGAACATTTTACAATGGTAATGAACTTGGCAAGAGAAGAGCCCCTTTGCCTGCTGCCAGAGTAAAGCAAATAAACAAATAAGGAAAACAAAAGAAGATCCCTCCCTGTCCCCTCGGCGGGTTGCAGGAGCGGCTGGCACCGCTGGCCATGCTGGCGGAAGGGTGGAATGTCCTGCCGTGCATTCCACACAGATGGCCTGGACCCTGGCCACCCCAGCAGAGCAGAAAATACCATGCTCTCAGCCATGCCACTTGTGATTTAATTGGAACCGAAGCTAACTTTAAAAAACAGTGCATCATCAATTAAAACTGTTTTTCTGTGTTTCCAGAAATTACGCAGTGGTTTAGGTCTCCTCTTGTTTGCTCAGGAGAAGTTGAATTCTTCCATCAGACAAACAAACGTTAGTGGGATCTTCAACTTAAGGATAACATCTTTCCTTTTTGGGGCACCTTCCCACTAAGAAAGCCTCAGTATCCCTATCTGAAGTAAGCACAGGTATCACCTGAAGAGAATAACTTTTCTCTAGTCACCTTCTGATTCTCAGCAAAATATTGGCCTTTCTGCTTTCAAGAATGATGAAATAATGTGTCCTATGCAGCAAATACCAGTGCTGTTGCTCAGGAGCATTTGGGACAGCCAATTGTACTTCCAGACTGATTTATACGTATAGTCGTGATGATGAATACTGACTCCTGATAAAACAGAAGGTAATAAACCCTGTAGTACTCTTCAAGAAATTTGCACTCACAAACTCTGAACCGGGGCTGAGTATTTTATGTATTAAGATTGACTGCGTAAGAAATGTGCTGGTTCTTGCAAGACCAGGTACTCATTTGAGCTTATCTTGCATTTTTCTGTCTGTAGCACTGAGTACAATAACAGCTTCTTACCATTAATCAAATCTGCAGGTAGCATGACACAGGAATGGCACTGTTTTCCTGTAGCTTACGTATTGTTTGATCAGTCACCATTAAGGATGCAAAACACCGTAACCTTAATTGAAAGTTACAATAATGATGCTTTGTAGTTATTTAGCAGGCAAAATCTGACACCATTAAGGAAGTAGAACACCCTGTCCTTAATTGAAGGATATGATAATGATGCTTTGTAGCCATTTAGTAGGCAAAATCTGTGATTAGTGTCACGTATTGTTTTAGAATCTGGAGAAGGACTAGCTAATGTTTGTGGGATGAAATAGTTTTAGGAATTACATGGAAAATTACTTCACCTAATTCTACAGCGCAGTCTTTACACTATGCAGCACAGGCTGGTAGCTCAGTGCTTCCTGATGTTTGGTAAGAAATTGTGCCTCACAACTGATGGAAGTATAAAAGCTGGGGTATGGCTTCCACTCAGCGTTTAATGACTGGGACAACAGTGCTGTTCAGGAAGCTAAGTTCAAGTAGTCTGTTTCCAGCAAAATATTTCAAGAATGCTATGCAAATCCATATATTAGAATAACAAAGCACAAATCAGATTGTCTTGCTAGAGGGCAATGGCAGTTGAAGGTCAATGCTACCTAGACAGCCACAGAAAGCCTTGTGAAACAGTGATGCACCCAGTGTGCCGGTACCTACCATATGCATGTCCCCAGTGCAAGAATGCAGAGGGAACGGTGAAACTTTCCAATATTCTTTGGCTTGTAAGTTTGCACTGTGGCCTGAGGTATTGGTTCATGGAGACTGTGCAGCTATGAAAGAACATAACTGTCAGCTGGAGGTATTTCCTTGGGATGAAAACAGCCAGCAGCTGTTGGATGGGTGTCTTTTGTTGCCCTACCAGAGTTTGATCCAAGTTTGAGTATCGCAACATGAACCTGTTTGAAAGCTTTGTGTTTCACTGGGGCATTTTTATGTGCAGGTGGTAGTTACTGATGCATTATTTTCACACTGAAAATGAAAATGCAAAAAAACAGCTCCAAAACCAGCAGTACATTATAAGATTTGGTGTGTTGCTTTTCCAATATTTGTACTTCAACCTGCAACTCTTAAATTCTTACTGATAGCGTTACAAACCTCCACAAGACTAACTTGTACAGATCAGTTTGCTTCGCTTTTACATAAACGTGGTTTTATCATACAAGTTTCATGCTAATGTTGGCTATGACTATGCTAGGCCTCTAATTTACTATGAAATGTTTTTTCCTCAGTTTAATGTTGCTTTCAGATACAAACAAGAGGACAAATTACTTGCAGTGCCAGATAAATGTGTATTTGACTGATGAAAAACTTTTTCATTTTTTTTCTTCTCTGTATATTTCATAATGTCTGTTCTAAAATGTCCAAAGGCAATTACCAAAACCAAATCAATGCTGAATAATTATAGGAGAAATGTACTGCCTGGAGCTGCTTATTCTGGTATCACCTTCCTGCTAACTACAATTAGAGGAAAAAAATTACATTAGTCACTTGAAAAGGGCAGCAAATCCCTGTTTTAACAAGCCATGTAGCTTTTTTCACTGTTCTCAGCATCCCTTTGCCTGCTTGGTCAAGCTCCAGAAAGAAACCTGAAAGTACACTGTGCACTGTATTGGGAATTGCTGTTTCTTTATTAGCCAGTTTTCTTCACCAGGATTTATAATTATGGTGCCGTGAATTCTGTTAACTAATGAATTTTGGGTTCTGTTCAGTTTAGCTATTCTTCTTGATGATGAATCAGTTTATTTCTTGCCTGAGTTGCTTGGGGGAACATCTGTGCACCTACGCCACCAAGGCCCTCTAGGAGAAACTAGTCTCTGAGCTCTCTTCTTTGGGCACAACCTGATGGCTGTAGGCATAATAGCTGACAGCTTCATACTGGGATGACAACCCACTGAGCAGATGAAACTGCTGCCGCCAGTGCAAGCTTCATCCAGTAGGCCACAGAAGACCAGTGGTAGTGGGGCTGTCTGGTTGCTTCAAGGGTATCCTCAAGGAGTAGAGATTTTTCAGCTTTTTGTGTGACGATTTAGTGGTAGCTGGTATTTTTCAGGGTAAAAAAAAATAGACAAACATACTATCTGTAAATGCAAACGTAACAACAGCAATGCAGCAGGTCCTAGGAAAGAAGAGCATCCCTTTGAGGACGTATGATACTCCATTTGGTTAAGGTCTGGGACCTTAACACAAGTGTGCACATGTATTTGAGAGAACATAGGCTGCTCCAAAATATGCCGTAGTTTTCAATAATGTCCTGCATAGTAAACTTTACCAGTTAGTTTTCTTGACAAACTAATGATCTAAGTTCTTGAAATAACTTGTGCATGTGAATAAATGAAAGAGCAAGTATTTCGCAACAGTATTTTCATCAGGGTTTTGTTATAAAAATGTGTAAAATAAGAAGTAACAAAGGAACCTCAAATATGAAAAGTTTGGGTTTGACTTTTTTTAGTTAAGTGCAGGTTCCCTCTTTAAACCCTGTTCTTAAATAACCGAAAATAGAAAAAAAAAACAAAACACCAAAAACTGAGAAATAGTTCATATTCAAAACATACACAGTCTCCAAAGACATTTCCAAAGCTGCTATGTCCTCAGATAAAGAAATGAGAAGGTAAGACATGGAGTAATATTGCTAAAAGAGAGGAGGATGGCTTTTTTTTTTTTTCCCCAACAGCCGCATAACCCAGTAGCTATTCAGTTGCCTTTTAGATATTGTAACGTGTCAGGGCCAGAGAGCACTGTGAACAAGAAATGGGGATTTGCAGAGTAGGAAACGTATGCAGGCAGGACTCCAGCAACCATGCCATATCTGTTGTTGGGGAAATACTGAATAAGAAAAAGTAATGAAGTGTTTTGTAGAATGTTGGATAGTATTTAACTTCTTTGTTCAGCATAACTAAAAAGCCCAACAAACGGCGGTGTTCCTGGAAGTCGTAGAGCCTGAATCAAGCGCAAAGCAGATGCCTCATAGGTGATAGAAAATGCAATCTGCATTTGGTTATGCTGAACATGTACCATAGACCTATCACAGAGAAATGAAGGTGAAAAGTTATCTACACCTCCACCTTCATTGAATCCTTCGAGAACCATTTGCTATAAGGGTGTTAAAATACTTCTAAACTTGCTCCTTGCAAGTAAATATCCTTTCATTTCCAGAGGGAGGAAGAGAATTCTGTTGTGTCCATGTTATAAATATTTGCTATAAACATCTATTAAGAAATGTTGGTGAACATGAAATAAAATATTCTGTTCAGAAGCAGAGATGCTCTTGTGAAGAACTGGATTTCAGATTTTCTTGCTGTAGCTACAGGCTACAGAGTGCTAATTTGGGATTCTAAGAGATCTGGATTTTTATTTTGAATTTGGCCATTAGCATGCTAGGTGACTTCAGATACGTCTCTCCAGTTCCTTTTTGTTATCATTTCCCATCTCTAAAATCGTTAACTCCCAGGTAAGTCATTGAGATCAGCTGATAAAATTAATTTAAAAAGACTTGGATATGGTTATATCCTTGAGATATTTAGTCTGCATCTTATTAAGCTGGTAAGAGGGCTGGAACATTGGTAGCTATGATAAATACTTAGACAGGCAGGGGGGACAAATGAGCTCCCCTTCACCCCTCGGTTGAATTATGACTTGTCTTAACACAGACTGTGGTACCAGAAAATGCAGCACACTTTTAACATTAGGAAAGTGATGCCACCAGTAACTCCGGACTGTGGTTGAATTTCATACGTCTCTTCCCTCCCCGGTGTAAGACTGGGCTATGTAGGTTGCAGTTTATTTTCAATGGGTCAGTATGGATATAGTTATCTATATGAGTTTTGCTCTTACCTGTTGATTTTGGAGATACTTTGTAGGTGTTGGTTCTACAGTGATTGCTAGCATACCACCTCAGTGATGGTCAATAACCTACGTTTACTGTTGTAGCAGCACTGTTACAGGCCTGAAGAAGGAACAATAGTCAGAAGATAAGTTAGTTTTCAGCTGCTAGAAAGAATCTTGCAAATCACGTGAAAAGTATGTTTTAAAAGTGGCTATTTTGTGCACATTTTGTACTCTTCAGTCTAAAAGGGAAATTTTTGCTTGGGTAGTAGCCTAATTTGCAGAAGCAATATTGTACACAGTAGTGAAGAATCCAAGCACTCTTGGATTCCAGCTAAATGGAAAAATTAACAGCAAACCATTTAAAGAAACAAGCTGAAAATTCTATACTGTACAGATGTATTTATGTGGGTTTCTAGAAAATTATGAATTGAATCTTTTCCCTGAAATAGCAAAAATCTGACTTTTTTCCTAAGCCATGCTGTCAAAAATGCTTATATTTTGATTAACTGGATAATAAGAAATAAGTATACTATTGTAGCCCACAAAATAAGTGATAGTGGGGATTATTTTTTGAAACGTAATGATTTCAATTCAGCTTGGCTTGTTTATACATTTTAAAAAAGGTAAGCAAGAGTTGGCAATAGAAGTACTGTTGTATTTTGTTTCTAAGTTATCTGTGAAACACTACCAGGAATTTAAGATACACCTGGCATTACAATAAGCTGAATGAGTTCTGGCAGCATTTACAGTTGGAAGCTCTAAACAGTGTTTTGAGTACTTCACTTTTCAGGGTAGATAAATCTCCTCCTTGCACCACATTTTCAAGGGAGCCTCTGAAAAAGGCAGTGATGCAGCAGCTTTGTTATAGGCATACTTTGCCATCCTGGATGGTGGTTTTTTTTTTTTTTTTTTGTGCCTAGAGTATCTCAAGGCCTGAGTTAGAGGGAGGGAAATGTGACACTCTCAGGTCCTGTGGCTTCAGTTTAGATTTCCATCTATGCTGTTGCTCAGGCTTTGAGTTTCTTATTGTTGCTTTACTAGTAACACGATAACTACGAACACATTTTTCACTAATAATTTTTCCACAGTGGTGTGGGACATGCTTGTCTGACAAGAGGAATATAACAGCAAACACCATGTTTAAAATTAGTTTAAGTCACTTGTGTTTGGTTATCTTCGTAAAATGTAGTACCCTGATTTTCATTAAAAAAAACCACTCCATCCTCACTATCAACTTTTAAATCTGTAATGCATTTGCCTGTTAGATAATACATGATTTAGATGTATTGCACGTGACTGAGGGTTTTCAAGGGCAGTTTCCCTCTGCTGTGGACTACTGTGTCTTCACATTTTTTGCAATCCCTGAGAAGGTAATTCTTTGAAAGATTCCAGTATCTAAAGAAGTGGTTTTCTTCAGAAAGGAAAGTGATTTCAGGCTGGGAGCTTTCTTTAAGAGGAAGGCCACCACTAATATCAAGGATCTGAAATATTCATTAATCTCTTCCTGACGTATAGATAAGTTATGTTTCAGTTTTTTAATTTAAAGCCATCTTTCTGCTTATCAGGTAAGAATACCACCTGATGTATGAGGTGCATCTCATTAGACTGTGAGATTTTTGTGAGAGAATGGAGACCTTTATGAAGGGGAAACTCTTCTCTCGCCTTTTGCTTTGCTACTGCCCTTTAAGCTGCTGCCCTAAATTGACAGCTATGCAGAGCTGTATAGCTTCTTAAGCTTAGCAAGTTATAAATGGTATTTCTCATAACGACCTTGGGAGGTGAATATTGAGTTTCTCAGGCATACATAGAGAAGATGGAGGGTGTTGTGCTTTGGGTCTCTTAGTGACACATTTCCAAAGGAACATTGTGCAGCCTCAAGCAAATCAAGAAGATACATGTTTACATGAAGGATGCTGCTGCTTCTATTGCAAGTATAATTCTGGAAGTGTAATGAGAATGAGAGGAAGTGGAGGACTTCCTGCATTAGTTTTTGTGGCTGTGTGAAGGGGCTCTCTAAGTTGCAGCTGTGTTGCACAACTGATAAAAATTATGTTAGGCTCGGATAAGTCTCTTGAGATGTGAACTAATATACCTCTTTGTGCTGCATGCATCGTGGTTAAATTTTTATTAACCTGGAAGTTAGAACAACAGTAATAATGGCTGAGTATGCTATTTGTCAGTGTGTTTTACCCTATGTCTATTACTTTCCCATGAAATGTATTAGTGCTAGACTATGTCCTTAAAATACCATTTACCCCTTTGGGAAAAGCTTCCACAGTAAAGTAAGTATGTAGCATGTGAATAAAGGGTCTGCATAAGGTGGGAGAAAGAAAAGGATAATGGGGGGGCTTTAACATAGTGGTGGTGGTACATCCCCCTTAAGATCTCTAGGCAAGAAAGGGAAAAATACTAAATGGGAAAGGGTTAATTTTATTTGGGAAAAGCTCAGGATATATGTGGTGTGCTACAGGGAAGATGGTTACTTAAATTCCTCTCTGAAACATCCAAACTAATTTTATCTGATTTCTAGATTTTTGGGTTGCACTTAATGATGTGCTGGATGAGACTACCTGATTAATGATTGTATTTGACTCCTGCACTATAGGTTTATAAACTGAATCAATGAAATGTTACTAAATGTATTTTATTGTCTTTTTGATGATGACTATTGAAGTGTTAATTATGTTTATCTGTTCAATATTTTGCTTTACAATATCTTTACAGTGGCTTCAGTGAGTGTTTTTCTATGTAGTCAACTTTTAGTGTTAGTTTCTTTTTCAACTTGTAAGTTTTCCTGTAAGACTTTTTTTATTACGGTGAGGGACCTTGATGAACTTTACTATAGAGTTGAAGGGTGATTTTGAGGCCAGTATGTGAGACATTTATTTAAGGTGTGAGGAGAAATTAAGACTATTTCTTTTCTGCCTTTGACCTCTGCTTTTGTGGGAGTGTGCTTTTGTACCCTCTACATAGCAGGGTAAGTGTTTTGGAAAGTGCAGGTTTTGGAAAGTGCTTTTTTTATATCTGTGAATGAGAAGTATTGCTGTGCTGGTCAGCTGGTCAGCAAGAGAGCTTTTCAGAAACAGTAAAGCATGCCGGATTTAATTAGCTCAGCCTTACTGTCTGACACTGTTGGTTTGTTTGTTTTTTTTTTTTTTTGAGTGGTCATAATGATCATTCAAATGAAATACATTACAGAATTAAATACTATAGACGTGTTGGGGGGGCGAAACATAGGTGAAAATGGCTTGTTGCTATGATTTTTTTTTTTTTTAATCAGAGAAAAGAATACCTTCTGAAAATCAACTTGATTTTCCTGTCATTGTGCTCTACTGCAGGTGTGGATATCCTGTATTAAACCAGGCAAACTAGAACAGCACTGGTTCCCAGCCACCCAAAGGGTGTGTGTTTGCCTCCGATAACTGCAGTATGTTTAACATCACATATTCAAAGATAATTGAGGAGTCCTCTACTTTCAATGCAGAGTAAGATGGATTACGTCATTCTCTGTTAAGAATATAATGCTGACATTGCCAATTAGCTAGACACAAAAGATTTGATGATGAGAAACTGGTCTTGTGTTTTAGGTTACTGTAAAAAAAAAAAACAAACCACCAACCCAAACAAAAAACATCAGAAAACTCTTTAAAAGCAGAGAGCAAAGACAAGGATGGCAGTCACACTATAAAAGCTGGTCCATTATGTAACATTAGGATGAAAAACAGCAGGGAGAAGCTGACTTTCCAGAGTCCAGCTGCTTCCCTGTGTGCAATGCTGTAGATAATGCAGGAAATAATTAATATAAACATGCATTCAAAAGAATGCCTAAATTTTGCAAGTGCATAAAAAGACATTTTAAGTTTTTCATATTCATTGCAGGCCACATATATTTACCTTTTTGTGTGTGTGTGTTGATGACTTTGTCAACAGTTTTACCTAGAGAATCAAAACATAGATTTCCTTTTCTTTAAGAAGCTCATTCAGGAGTTGACCCTTCCCCACAGGCTGTATCAGGTGGGAAAACTAAGTTTGCTATCAGTTCTTCTTTGGCTGGCTTTAAGGTTTTAATTATTTTATCTGTGTAGGTGTGAAAGTTCAAAAGGTGGACTAGTCTGCCTGCTTCAACTGCATGAGTTAGGATTCTTCTCTATCATTGGGCGAGGACAACTTTGCAGAATATGTCAGTCTTGTCAGGCTTCATAAAAAAGACCTTGAAGGTCAGATAGAGTGAGCATGCTAATTAAGGAGAAAAATGTTTTCTTTACATACTTTCATATATCAGTAGTAAATTCAGAAATAATTTGTATTACTTTTATTATAATTTCTATTTATTGCATCAATATTTCTTTCCAAGGAAGCAACTGAAACTACCATTTAGTGTTTTCTTTAGGAAACTTGTTCTGATTGGCTTTATTTAAATTGTAGTGGTCAAATTTCATCACAGCATTGCAAACAAGGGTTTCGGGTTTTTTTAACTGCTTAACCTCCTCTGCTGGAACGGTGTTTGGTTCACATCTCCCTCTTTTTTTTTTATAGGCAAGAACTGTAGACACTATAAGCGTAACTGCACTTTGCGTGAAATCTCAGGCAAGGAGCATCAGTCAGGATACTGGTGACAGAATTATTTGGTGTCTTTGGTAAATAAATATATGAAAATGATTTAACACCTAGAAAATCTTTTCAGTGAGTCTCATGTAATCTGTCATTGCAGTCCATGCTTCTAACCTGACTTCCCTTTAGCTGTACAGAAGAGGCCTACATGGATTAAAGGTCACAGTATGTGTATTGCTGTCAGAGTGCATCATTATGGCAAATTCACGCATTTTGTTCTGTGCCCTCAGCCTCTATGTGTTGTAATTTCTATGAAAGGTGGAAATGAATAAACTTGTTTTGTTTTATTATTGTAAGGTGAAACAGGCATGAATTTCTTGTGGTTCCGAGCTTTCTGTCCAGTTCTCATACTCTGGGTGAATTATCTTCCCAGAACACTCTTCTTGTAATCATGCTGTTTGCATGTAGTTCTCTGTGTAGCCTGGCAGCGTGAGTCCAGCCTTATTTTTGTGAAGTTTTGCTGTTTTAACTATTCATGATGGAGGAGTGGATGTGCTGAAAAGTGGATTTAGAATATGTTTCTGTTGACAGACAGGTCTCTCCTGTGATTCCTCAGAGGGATCTTTGGAATTTAATGAATTTTTATTCTGTAGAATGATAAATATAATTGAAGTTTTGGTTTTAAAAAAATTGTATGTCAGTTCCTGCTAGCCCTTTCATGCGATGGATGCTTTTCTTATGCTTGCAGACTAAGTGGTTCAGCGGGCGTAGTATGTCCCAGCCAAAGAAACTAAGCATATGGCAGCTGAAGTAAAAGAGTGATGAAGCATGGTGAAGCTGCCAAGCAGAAAGATACTGCTCTAGTGACAAAGCACATGGCACCACTCAGGACTTTCAGAGACATAATCTAGCTGCGATGCTTTTGATTTCTAAGGAAGAAATTGCTAGAAACATGATGCAGTTTTATCTCAACAAGACTGTCTCGGATTAGGTTAGGTGTGTTCTTGTTTCTACTGTTGCAGGAACAATTTGGCTGCATCTGTTTTTAAGTGCTGTATACAGCCTTTCCTCAAAAAAAAAATAATTACAAAAGGTGCTTCTTTTCTCAGTTTCAATGTGTTCCTTCAGTTCTGTGGAAGTGAGGCCTACCTTTCCATAAGTTAAATGTGGTCTGTCTATTCTTGAATGCAGTTATTAGTGCTGTAGGTAAACTAATCCAAACTGACACATCTGATATTTGCACACAAGCATGGCTGAAGCAAGGTAGCGGACAAAAGGAGATTATTCAGTGAAAAATGAAAATTCAAGATGAACAATCTTTTTGACAGCCTCATATGGGGGTCAAAGTGGGAACAGTGGCTTTGAAACTTTTATGTATTAGATGTCATTTTTAGACTGAAGCTTTGATTTCACAAAGAGGAATTATCAAAGCTTAATTTAAACGAGGGATTTTCACATGCCAGTGATGACAGATAGTTTTGCTTTGGCATGCCATTTTTTTTTTTTTTTTAAGGTCTTCACTTTGTCGTTAATACACAAATGGGCTTTTGGCCTCCTGTCCATACATAGTGTTTTTGTTATCAGCAATTTTGGTCCTGCTTCATGAACTATAAAAATAAAGATATGCTTCTATGTTTTGGAATGAAGACTGTTTGAGTGAGATTTTTTTTTTCCTTTAAGTAAAGACTTGATAGTTTTACCAAAAGGTGAGGTAAATTTGTTCAGGTGATGTACTGGGGTGGGTATATTGAATCTCTTCAGGTGGTTCTAAAATCTATTAATAAACTTATGTTTTGTTCTGCTGTATCTGGGCTCTTTTTTTTGGTTAACAGCCACCAACAGTGAAGAGTATAGAGGACTTCAGAGAGGCTATGAACGTCGTTTGGTTGGATTTTTTTGCCATAAAAGGCAGCCTCTTTTTTTTTTTTTTTTATTAAAAGGTGTGACTAGGATCCACCTTGAACAACCTAGGATGTGTTGTTGAATTATTTTCTTTAAAAGAGAAAGTCTGTCCTTCCCACAGAAGCATTGTGTGAAGTGGGAGGTCATTCGGAGTTGAAGCTAGTATAGCTTAGAGAACAGGAAGAATAAAATATTCAGTGTGATTTAAAACAAGCCCTGCTTCTAACGTGTGGCATTTAACGCGCACTCTAAGAAACAGGTACCAGGGGTACCATGCAGCAACGGATCAGGCCCTCTTCTTGCCGGTTGAGTAATCGCTCTGTCTATTTTTCCGGTGTGATCATTGCTGAAAAGTGAAACCGAGAGGGGACTCTGGATTACTTGCGTGTGACATGACGGTCGCAGCCTTTTCGGGGAAGGGACCGGAGGGGCGGGCGTGCGGGCCGCGGGCTCCCCCTGCAGCCCGTTGATGCCAGCGGACTTCCTGCGGAGGTCAGCGCGCTGTAGGGAGGTGGGGATGTTTTGGGTGATTTTGAAGGGAATGGAGGCAGCCTCCGGCCATGGGAACTTGCTGAAGCACTCAATGTCCTCGCAACGACTTTGAAAATCTTCTGGTGGCTGCTGCTAGGTGGGGATTTGGGGCTGAGATACAGGTTCTCCCAGCTCCTGGGCGTGAGAAGACTGAGGTGCTTCTGAAGTGATGTACTTTCCTCTCTTTTGAGTGCTGTGCTTACGTCTTTTCTACAGGTTCAGAGACCTTGCATTCAACTAGTTCAAACTTTTTTTCCTTAATGTTCCAAGCCAACATATTGTTCAGCCAAATAGTATTTATGTTGCTAAAGGTATGCCGCTTTCAGACTTTGTACAGTATTTCAATACTTAAATTACTCAGAGTTTCAGGTTGTTATGAATGTCTAAATATCAAAGTGGAGCAACTGATTGAAAATAGAAACATTGCAAGGTTTATATCAGAGAAAGTAATGTTATTACTGTTAGTAATCAATTACTAATTAAGGCATATTAACTAATTCAAAGTATTGAATCAATATGGATGTAAGCACTTTAAGTATCTTGGGTTTACTACACAAGAACATCTTGTGACACTGTTGTATAACTGGTGTAGTGCAGGTGACAAAGGAAAAATTTTAATTTATTTTTCTGGGCTTATTTTGAAGACCTCTTTTTCCATTATTTTTTATTCGTTTATCTGCTCTTACATTGCTAGAACCATGAGCTGTGTCTGCAGTGCCTTAGTGCAGCAACTCTTTCATTTCTGCACTCTGTATGTGCTGGCATGGTATTATAGTATGTAAACTTAGAAACCTATCTGATGCCTTTGTAGCCCTCATGGGGGGAGTGAGAAACAGGAAAAAACATGATTAAGCAGAACCCTGAGTATTGTAGAGGATTACAGAGAAGAAGGAAAACCAAGGAAAAACGAGGTACGTAAATGAAGCAGAAAAATGGAATGGTATAAAAGTTGCTACAATTTTCATGTGCAGGCTGCTCTTTCAGTAGAGGGCAGTACTGGTTCAAGTTTTCTTTGAAGTCCACTAGCTGAATAGTCATAGGCTATTGCGGTTGTGCTATGCAGTTCTCAATACAAGCTTTTAGGAATGGTTGAATGCAGATATTGAGTTGAGTTTGTTTGTAATAGATGACCAGAGGAGAATCGTGAATAGCTTTTAGAATATCCGTGTAAAATTACGGTCAATCTAATCTCACAAGATGAAGTTCTGTTAGTCATTTATCTATTCTTAATGGCAAGGTTGCTATATTCTTTGATTGTCTGCCCCTTGCCTAGATAAATCTTTGTGATTCTCAGTTTTCCTACTTACGAATTAATAAGTCCAGAGCACAGGAGCCAACAAACGTGCTGAAAGCAAGACCTGCTCTGGATTGCTGCAGGTGCTATCTGCTGGTTCAATGCAGAATGACTATTCTATTGCCACAAAATAAAACCAGCTTTTCATTTTATTGTTAATCCCCCACTGTGCTTGTTTTTCTACTGTGGTAGAATGCATTTAAGAGACTATCTTACTGTATGACTGATGACAAAGTGTAAATGTCAAACGCGTTATTAATTGTAAGCTCCATTTGAAGTCCTTTTTGCTATGGAGTCTATTTATATATTATAGGCATCGTCCACAAGGTGGAGCTTTAAGGCTCTGCAGCTGGGAGTGTTTCCCTCTTGACTAATAAGCAGAAAGATGAATGGAGTTTATGGAATCCCTTAAACAGGTATAAACCGACCGTTTCAATGGCTTTTAAGAAAGTGGGTGGGTTTTAGAAAAAAACCCAACAGACTCAACAGATATTTTTGGCTCTTTAATATGTCTGAATCACTGGAATTAATATGGTAAAAGAGAAGAGGAAGGATTGGAAAAAATAGTTCTCATTATTTATTTATTCTTTTGGAATTACTGTTTCTTTGCTTCCAAACTGACTTGAAAGGTAGGCAGAATTAGATAGAGAAAAGCATTATCAAAATGCTTGCTAAATCTTCATTTATTGGGAGGAGTATTTTTTTTTCCTTTTAAACAGTCCTACCCTAAAAGAAGAGGAGGAAACTTTAGATAACAGCTATTCTGATAGCTAAAAGAAAGGCAGAAAGCATTTTCCTTTCTTTTGCTCAGCTGTCTTTTCAAGAGTAAGCTATGTATACCCTTTCTCTGGAAGAGAACCTTTTTCTGTCTTTGCCTGACAGAAGTTGCATCTTGCTGAATTCTGGAAAAGTGCTACCCAGTGTTTCAGGCCGTATTTCAGTAATCAGTTATCTTGGGCTTCCCACAGTTCTTTGAGTATCTGAACTGTGTTTCATTCTATTGCCATCTTGTCGGAAATCCCCTGCTGTTAATTTTGTTGGAATGGAATTCATCATCTGCTCACTGTGCTGCTGCTGGTAAGACAATTTTATACATTAACTAGCACAGACGTGTGTGGACATGAGCTGGTACTGTGCAGACAAAAACTGGGGAAGAGCTTAGCTGGAGAGGGCAAAGAGAAGGGACTGGATGGGGGGTAGCAGCAGGGAGAGCAAAATCAAGGTCTTGAGTGTTTTTCCTGTCCAGCTTTTCTGCCTCTATCTAGCTTTTTCTGATGATAACAAATGTTAGTAATGTATTTTTGCCACACCTCTGTGTATGAAACAGA
>NW_009650072.1:553235-600519 GCF_000708025.1 Charadrius vociferus | reverse complement strand
ACTCCTATGTTACTCTCAATATGTTTAGACCAAGAGACTTTATTAGTACTTTTCTGCAGGGTCTATGTTGTCACTTCGTCCTCAACTCGAGGAGTTTCAGTTGAAGGTTGTGAAACATTTTCTCAAAGTAAATTATTTTTGTTACTTTCATGTTTTGTAGGTGATGTGTTAGTAAGCAAGAAATAAGAAATTAGTTATGATTTTTCATTTTGTGGTTCAGGAGTCTCTCTAGGTTAACGAGTAGAACCTTAAGAATTCGGAACAGAAACTGCATATCAGAAATCCAATTTTTCGCTTTCTAATACTGCTACCCCCCTGTCTGATGGTCCTCTCCAGTTTTAGGCATATGGCAAATGCAATAAAAAGCAGGTGTTATTTATGCTTAATTACAATGAGTTGAGTCTTTCTGCAGCGACTGACTAGTACTGATTTCTAGGCTTCATGTATGCCAGGGGCTGAACCAGTCTGTAATGCTTCTGCATCTTACTGGATCTGCTGCACATCCAAGTTAAGAACTCTTCTTTAAACTTCAGTTTCCCTCAGATGGTATCACAGTCATGACATGTTAAGAACTGTCTAAATTTATTTTTCTTTTGGTTCCACCTCTTTTTTTTTTTTTTTTCCAGATATTCTTGTTGTGCAATATCTTTAAGTATCAAATAGTTACTGGCTGAGTAGATTTATCTGTTGGTATGGAAGATGTGGTAGCCCATTTGGACAGTTTTATGACAAGCCCTTCCCTGTAATATAACGTTAAGTTAGATTTCTGAACCACAACCTCAGAATATATATTTGACTTGCAAAAAAATAAAGTAATATGAGCAGGGTGTTGGAGTGAGCTTGAAATCGTGAGGGTTTTTTTGCCTAGATCTTACGGGACATGTGGTTGTGTATGGGCAAGAATTCTGCCATTCCCTCCCACTGCTTCTGCCAACGTGGATGTCCAGTTTCCAAGGACTCTTGAAGTACTCCACCCCTTCTGTTTCCTAGCACTAGCAGAAAATAGCTTTCTTTTCTGAAAGCAATAGCAGTATCAATTACTTAAAAATATTGTAGATGCAAGCTTTTGCATAATCCTTAAATTTTGTAACAGTGAGTGGTTCTATAGCAGTCAGTTCCAAACTTCAATGACTGTCTGTAGAGTTGGATAAAGAATTACTCATTTCCCACACAGCTTTACAGAAATAGTGATTTTAACAGTGAATTTCAGGGTGAGTGAAGACAATAAAGCCTAAGGATACTGAGGGTATATTTACTAGGGTTAAATATTTGGGTTTTTTTTTTTTAATATTACACATGCCAATGACCTATTGATAAAAACACCCTCAGCAGACAGTTCAGAGGCATTCCTCTGTTGGTAACAGAATACAGTTGTCTCGGAGCAAAGATTTTCTTAGCACTTATTAGCCAAAAGATCATAGTTGCTCTATTTAAACAAACTTTGGTATGAAGATATCAAAATAGCAAACTAAAACAGATGCTTCCAGGGAATACCCATGGAAAGGGGCTAAGCGTAGCCTAACCAGCCTTAGAGAACAGAATAGGAGGTTGGCGACTGTTTAGCTGAATTCTCTTATGGTCCCTTTTCTCTGCAAGTTCTAATTTCAGAATAGAATGTGAAAGAAATGCAGCATAGCCATTTATTTAGCTTCAAATCAGTGCAAAAAAATCCCTGAGCAGCTTAGAGAGATGGGGTGATACAATGAGTTTTTAGGATAATAATGGAAAATGTTGTGACTGGGAAGATAGATGCTATCTATAACAAAGCTGCCTGTGGTTTCAGCATCTGCTTTTTTCAAGTTTACTAATTCATAGGATTACTGTCCCACCTTCTGTGTGATTATCTTACATTATTTTTCATGTTGCTTGTAGACCCTGTAGATGCTTATAAAACTGAGAGCCTTGCAATATGAGCTTTACCCTTTTGTTCCTGCTCTTAGTGTGTTCTTGTCCTGAGTTGTGATACCATTGCTCTTAGAGTTGTTCGTAGTGAATAGAGATAACTCTTTGCTGTGATGCAAGAAGTCACTATGCATTAAGTGCTAGACTGATCGTAGCTTTAAAACCAGAATTGAAAGAGGTACATGGAAGTAATGCTTAAGTTCCAATGCAGCAACCTCCTGTATTTCCCACTGCTATGGGAAATAGTGCAAAATTATTTGTTTATTCACTCACACCTAAATCTATTACAGCTTAGCTGTAACTGCTGGACTGAGCATGTGCAGTTCACTTCCTACTTTAAAAGCAACACCGTGTAGAATTTAACAGATAAAGCAGTTGTCATCCTCGTTAATCATAATACGCGTTCATTTGTATTTATTCTTTTGCTCTGTTGGCATATCCTAAAAGATGATTAAGTGTCTTTTCAGGTATTATGGCAGTCATTGTCTTTTCCCATCATCTTTCTCTCAGTCACTTTACTCCCTTGGCCTTTTTTGTGTAATTAAATTCTGGTTTTTTTTCTCTAGGTTTTCTTCAAAGCCTGACTAATTGCATGAGTTTTAAAAGCATTATTATGTATCTCTGTCTTTTTTTTCCCCTTTTCTTTTTGCTTCACTCTCAAACTCTTAGCAAGTTTGTCTGACACCTGCTGGCTAGGGAGCCATCCAGGGAAAGGTCAGTATGAAAGCTTAGCGCCAAGGGTATTATGGGATGGCATGGCTTCAGATCAGAGACCAAATTTCTCACACCATACTTGCTGGATTTCAGACTACTTTTTGTGAACCACCCTCACAAGTCTCTAGCTTTCGTCCAAGTGTCTGGTTAGTAAACCCATTGACTTAAGTAAAGAGAGTCCATCTTTCCAGTGGTAAGGGGATGGGTGTCTCCGATCATAATGGGGTGTTTTATTATGTCTCCTTATGTTGCATTGACTCTATAGCTGATGGACTTAAATTTCTATGATTTTAGTATCTAGCTCACTCCAGCTATGTTTTATTAGCTAGCTCATATTAACTAAGGTTTATTAGGTGGTCTGTAACCTATTTCAGTTTTAAATAACATGTTATTCCAGTTCATGGAATTTGGTGATGTTCTAGTAGTAGCCAGTCACTGGCTGTGAATATATAAATTGAATTTAAATAATTTGTGATGAAGCTACACCTTTTTTAATCTGTTGAGAAACTAAAGAAGGGAGGAGATAAAACAGGAACTTAAAACCAGTTCATCAGCTACAGTTATTACACAGTAAATGATTGTAAATTACACAGTGGACATTTCATAAGAGCAGATAAATCTCAATTAGACAATCCCAAATGTTTCTGGGAGGAGCTATGGATATCATCATGCAGTTAGTATATTACCCTAATGAGCAAATAGATCACAGCCCTTAAATAAAAGGAGTTGTCTGAAAAGGGTTTGAACTATTTGAAATTAGTTATGGATCTTTTATGCATTTCTCTGAAGAAGACTGGTTTCTAACAATGTGCAAATGTTAAGGAAAATAAAAATAGTATACATGATAAAAATCTGGCTAGGGTATGGCATATAGCTTATTTATAGCATTTGGGTTTCAAACTACCCCATAAAGGAGTGGTGGATTATTTTTTGTCAAGTTATTTCTTGTATGTTTTTTGGTCAAAATGGGACTGAAGATATCATCTCACAGGCAGTGTTATGATAAATGTAAATAATAAAAGGGACGGAACAAGATAGTTGACTAACTTAAAATAAATAGTAAACCTAAAGAATGAGAATTTGACTGAAAAAACACCATTGGAAGTGTGAAAGTGGCACTGAAGTGCATAATATTCCCCTTAGGTTGTGTTGCTTTTCCCACCAAAGATGCTGCTTTTTTTTTTTTTTTTAATTAACTTTCAAAGGACAAGGCCGTGTTTTGCTTAATTTTCCCATCACTGTTCTGATCATTTCCTTTGAGATGCTGGATTTTTAAAGTTCTACCTGAAGTTAGGAAGTTTTCTGTGCTGCTGCAGCTTCTCTGTAACTTCTCCTTTCCGACCTCAGTTGGGTTTTACCGAAGTTCTGCAATTTGTTCTTTCTCTTGCAGATCATTTCCTAAATTAATCTTTCTAGCCAAGAGCTACATTACAGTCTTCCTGATAGCTCGAGTCTTTAAATGGGAAACTGGCCTTGCTTACTGCATTTGATTTCAGAATAGTTTATGCCTAAATATATTCTACTCTGAAGCATCCAGCTTTATTTCAGATGTAAATCCTCTTGGGTCTTGGAAATATTGTTTCATTTATATAGCTATAATAAATCAAGTAATGTCATAGCCTTTGATATGAATAGAGTTAAAGGAATCCTGACTAAATCTTAGTAAAACGTATGAAACTGTTGTTCAGTCAAGCTTCAGTTGGAAACAAAGTAGGGTTTGGGGATTTTTTTTTTTTTTTGCATTTTTCTACTTGTTTTGGCAAAACTAACTTTCTCATGAGACATAGAAGTGGTTCTCTGAAGCTTGTACATGAATGTATAGTGTTGGTGATAACACTGTGGGTCTTTAAGAAGGACTAGTTATCTGTGAGAGTCATAGATCATTGTAGGGTGATGGTCTTAATTGAATTGGAATACATAAAGTACTGTGTTTTTGTCATGTTTCAGGTATCTCTTGCTGATGACAGGGATCAACAGGACTGAAAGCTATTACCTGCCTTTTTCTCCTGCCTCTGCTTGTCAAAATAGCCTCTACTTTGTACGTAGTAAAAACTGAGGCTCTGGCTGTCCGTTATAGCATTGTTTAAGACCCCTTTCCTTTGCCCTTTTATTGGCTTTCTGCAGCTTTGTAGGGAGTAGATTGTATAAAGCATGCCCCTGGAAAGCAGAGGCTGTTAAAAGGTTTAAGACAAATTTGTTTGAAGACAAAGAGGGCATTGAGGAGAACTGTGGAGAGGGATTGAAGGGCTTTTGCAGCGCAACAGAGCCTTGTCTGTGCAAGACTCAGCCTGCCTCTAAGTTCCAGCAGGCTGCTGAGAAGCAGGCCAAGAAAAGACTCTCCAAGACCCTGCTCCCTTCATCTGAAGTCTGCCATCTGGACAGAGGATGGCTAGAGGGTTCCTGGAACATATAGAAAGGAATCTTGAGGGCTGAAAATAAATGCCAGTGGAGACAGGAAGTGTCTGAGACTTCGGAGGGTTGGAGGAGGGGAGCTGCTTAGCATCACTGCTCTGTAGGTCACAGTACTGCTTAAGGATGAGAGGCAGATAAGGAGAGCCTCTGTGCCGCACTCGGAGGCACACAGCCCTTCCTCCAAAGCCTAAGCTCCCCTCCATTTACTGCTTTGTATGTGTGAGAGCATTTGAGTTGCTTGTTACAGGGGTTCATCTGACTGATTTGGATCTTTTTCTCCTTGTAGGAAAGGGTGCTTAAAATTGTAGCTCTTGGCATACTAGGGATTTTGAAACAGAAAAGGTTTAGAGAAAGAATGGTGCCAGCTGGTCTTAAATTTTATCTTGATGCTGCTGTGTTTGAGTTGTCACGAAGCTGTGTGTTGCTTCAGCATGGTGTTTGGGGTCTGTTGCAGTCAGGTAAAATGATGTTATGAGTGGACTATGCTGCCCTCAATGATTTTTCTCATGTAGTAAAGGCAGTGAGGTGGGATATTCTATTCATTTAGTGTACTTTAGTAAGTGTCATAATACTGGAGAACAGTATTCTTCCTTTCTGGATTATGGGGGTGGCACGGTCTTTGTACTCTTCTCAGAATGGAAATGTCAACTAATCACACCGCCCATCTTTTCTTCCTATAAAAGCCTCTTGTACCTCCAGGGAAAATTCTTTGCATCACCTGGTGTGTGTTTTTAAGGATAACCAGTCAGATAATGGTGAATGTTTTTGCTTTGTGTTCTGTCCTGTAAGTATTAAGTAGAAATGAGGTAAGTTCTTTCAGTTTTCAAGATACTTTAACAATGTGGTCATGAAGCAGCTCCTTCCTGTTAGTGAGCTTTTCAATGCATGAAATAAATGACCCATCACAAGATTTCAGGGCCATTATCATCTAAAGAATGCTCTTAGAAGGGCAAGACCTTGACTCTAGAGAAGGTTAGACTATGTGGAACTGAGCTATTTACCTTCACTAAATGCTTCTGAAAAATGAAAAATGAGTGTATCCTGAAATGTTTACTGTATATCCCATGTGAAGGTGGTGATACATTTCTTATTACTGACCTTGGAAGTGGAGTGTGCATTAAGGGGCAGCACTCACTGGCCTACGAGAACTGAGTGGTTGCAGAAGGTCTTTTCTGGGTAAGAGGAGATTTCCAGAGCAGGTGTTTTATCAGGTACGTGCACTGGCAGCCGCCTTGGTGTGATCACCACAGATAGTTTATGGTTTGATTAAAATGTAATGAGGGCACGATACCTAAGAGTAGAAGGTCTAGGTTTGGAATGAGGATCATGTCAATAAAGTAATAGTAATTTTCAGGTTCCTCACTGTACTTATTTTGTGAATTAACCTGTTAGCCTCATGTTTTAATACAGTTCCCTGGTAGGATTATGTAGCTGAAAGACCATATATCTAACTGACAGAAATCTTAGTTTAGAAATTTCAATATACATATTGATCAATAACTGTGAATTTGGAAACCGTATAAATATTATAAACTTCTTGTAATGGAAAAAGTAGATCCTTCCACAGCAACATCTTCACTGCTGGAAGGTTTGTCTTGTTGTCATTTCCCTCTAAATGACTTGATATATCGTCACTTACAGTGTATCAGTAAGGACTGTAATTATTTCAGAGGCTTTGCACACAGCTGCCATTTGAATCTGTAATTAGGGGAAGCGCAGGTTATCTGTGCTCCGGTTAAATTGTTTTCCAGCTGCAGTATGTATTTCAAACTCTGTAGCACAGCATATACCTGCATACAGTTGCAAAGTGAAATACCCGTTTACAGGTTTAAATGCATCTTGCTCTTGAGGGAAGAAATAAATAGTGGATAACATGATCTCTGTGCCAGTTCATTGCCTAAGACATGTTTGGTTTTGTATTTAAAAAAAAATAAATCCTTAAATGTTTTAGGACTGAACAGTGGTAAGATGGATTCTTTCATAAGTTTAAGAGTGTGACATTTTCTTCTCTTTTGCAAGCTTTCTCCCGAATTTCATTAGTCCTTTTGTAAAGCAGTAGCTTGCCAGAAAAGGAATTTCAGTAGTTTGTCAGTGTTCAAATGAGTCATCACTGATTCTTCCCTGAAAGTCGTGTTTTTTCCTATTGTGCATATCTTTTGTTATTGTTGTTGTAAATGCCAGGATTTCAGGTTGCTGTCGCTTCTGCAGCAGTAACTTCAGAAATTTTGTAACCTTTCTTGGCTTGTGATGTGTGTAATTGGAGCACAGTGCAATATGACAACATGAAGAGGGCAAATCTTTCTTTAGATACAAGGAAAGAGCACAGAATTGATTTAGTATAATTTTGATCCAAGCTTGAAAAAAATCCCGTCTTCTCAAGAAGCTTGCTTGGGTTCATGGCAGTGTTTTTCACCTTTCTGTCACGAGAAAATATATGGACCTTGTAAATGGAATCCTTTTGCACTGTCTATAGAGAAGGACAAAGCATAGCTTGAAGATTATGACACTTAAGTGTTTCTAATATGCTTAATCAAAACTTGCTACAGTCACTTTTCCTCTTTGGGCACTTGCTGTTGCGCTTCCGTGGAGTTTGTGAAATTTGTCATAGAGTTTTTGAGGATGATGGCATTTTGTTTCACCTGCAGGTAAAAGGTGGAATTTTATGTTAAAAGATTCATGTAAAAACACACGCATATGCTTACCTTAGAGCACATTATTGCTTTATGCCTGAGCCATAGGATGAACTATCTCTTTGTTGTCGTGGATTCTCTGCAATAGCAGGGCTGCTGACCAGTTGCAGACATAAGGGAAGCAATTATTTTTTATGTGATTGTGGCAAAATATGCACGCTGGGAGCAGAAGAGGAGCAGAAGATGGCGTTGAAAATAAGCTTGATTGTTATGTGTGTATGGGAAAATCTTTGTAGTAGGTGGACTTGACGTTATCTTGGTTAGTAATTTAATCAAAAATGGTGACCTGTATTAATAAATGTCCAAGTGTTGCAGTGACATTCCTTAAATCTGGTGATGGGTATAAAATATCAATCATTCTTTAGGAGATAAGGGAAACTGAAAGAGGCAGAAACATTGAAGAGGTGAGGCAAGGACACTGGCCCTGGGTTTAGTGTTTTGTAGGTGCTTGCATAGTCATTTATTTGGCACTTGGAACTTCAGAGGTACAGATAAGGCATCTCACTTGATTATCCAGATTCTTCAGTATATGTTGTTACTTAAGTGCAGTGTATAAGGAAAATGAAATGCTGTAATAAATAAATAAATAAATGCTGACAACCTGCAACAAAGCTTTATAAGAATTGTTATGTCTGGTGTAGGACCAGCACTGGTTCATGCCCTGGTAATGATTCATAGGAAACGGAAAAGTCTCTGTTTTTCACCACTTAGGAAGAAGAAAGCTTTTCATCACTTAAACTTGAAATGGGTATGCCTTAAGGTTTAACAGCAAAAGTACAATAATATCCCTTTCTAGCTTTCACTGCTCTGAGCTAAGCTTTATCTTATTTTATGGCAACGTGGTGAGTTTTTTTGTTTCCAAAACAAGCAGATAATATATTATTGTACTAGGATGTGGAGAGTCTGGCAGCATATATCAACAGAGTAAAATTTTTCATTGAATTAGTTGTCAGAAGGAACAAATAGAACAGTAATGATTTTCTGAATGATGACGTAGCCCAACTTTTGAAATAAGAAATGTTCAGCTGTTGGTGTGCAAGGTAAATAACATGACCATAAACAGCTGTTTATGCCGCGATCAGTTCAGTATCTGTTCTGGTGACTCCACGGGTCTGAATTTAATCAGAAATGGAGATCTCTGCTAACCTTTTAAAATTTTTTTCTGAAGAAATTTGGAGTAGCTGGAAAAAAGGGAATGAGGGTTGCAGGTTGGAATGAAAGGCAGGTCAAAGCTGATGAAGCCATGCACAGTTAACTTTCCGTTGTACTACGTCTTCATAGGCCCTTTCAATTGTCAGATGGGCACCTGAATAACTGAAGGATCCTGTGTTCATGCAGGCGCTTGAAGCATAGTTGTGAAGGAGAGTACAATATAAAGGTTAAATACAATCAGAGAGTGAGTAGGGCTACAGATAAGCACTACAGATAATGAGAAATCTGGGTAGGTAGCGGGAGAAATGCCAGCTCTGCTGGAGGCAGAAAGGTTTCCAGTTATTAGAGGTTTCCTTCTTTCATCCCTTGGAGATGAACCCAGCAGTCCTCTGCCTAGCTTGCCTGTCTAGACTAGCAGAGCAAATGCTATTGTAAAGATGCTTACATTATTTCAGTACTGAAACTGAGAGTGGTAGCAGTGCCTGCTCAGGTGGCAGAGGTCTGCCATGGATCCAGAGCTGCATACTTTCATACGCTTCCGGGATTTGAAGATGTTAGTTTTGCAATATGGAATTTACTTTTCAAAAATTTGGTTTATATTCCATATGTGCAACAAGGCTGCTCTAAGGCCTGCAGTCTTTAACTGTTGCATTTTGAAACTTGAGTTGCTTGACGCTGCATGTCCAGAATTGCTTCAGCATACATCTTTTTGGACATGTACCATGCAGCTAAAATCCAGGGGAAAAAACCTTATTTATTACACTGGTGATATCCCTTAAAAGTTGTTCTGACTATATACTTTTTAAAATTTTGATTATTGAACTAGAAGCAGTTTTAGGACAACCTGTACTGTGTCTTAGTATTTTTTGGTTTTGCTTCTAGACATGACAGGTATAACTACTTTTAAACTATGTGACCGTGAGGATACATTCAGACATTTTTTACTAATTGGTCCTTTACATATTTTTTTTTTTTTAAGCTAAAGAAATGAGATTTACTCACAGTATAAGTGAATGTTAACATTTCTTGGGAGATAAACTTGCTCTATCTCTTTAAATATCTGACAGAAGATGGTGTCAGATGAACAAGGGCATAGTGTGAAAATGGCCCATTATGAGCAACTCAAGCTACTGGAGAGTTTAAACTCTTACTCAGCAACACACTGGACTATTTGACCCTAAGCAATTTAATCCATTTTTGTCCCATTTCACTGTCTAAAACTGGAGAATACTCCACATTGCAGAGATGTAAATGGCTTGGCTAATGATGTGATAATTCACCTTTGAAAATTGTATGCTAATTAGTATAGTTTTTGCTTGCGCCTTGTTCACAACACTGTAGGCAAGACTGCTTTTATTACTGTAGTTCAGTAACTTTAAGCAAAATTATATGAATTTGGATTTAAAAATCCAAGCAAAGTAAGTAAATCGACAACCACAACAATAACAAAGCATTAGATAAATAGTATTCCAGAATAGCATGTAAGGAGAATCCCTCTTCTCAATTTGTTGTGCAAGCTTTCTTTTGCCCATCTGTTGGGAATCTAAAATTATGTTTAGAGTGGGTTTAATGATTGGCTTTTGAATTAATTCTCCTGAATCATGAATGTAAACTAAAAACTCTGTGATTGTGACCTTAAACAGTGTGCTTTATACATCCAAGATTTAGGTTAAATCCCCAGTGTGTAAGCTGAAATTCTATGAAAGGGCATATGCATAGAAGGAATGGCTCCAACAGGTACCCAAACTTATCTTGAAAATAAGTTTCCCAACCTCTGTGATTGTCAGGCCTGTGTTTCATCTACTGCAGTTAATGAAGCTGTGCTGTAGTGGAAGCATATGGGTAAATACTACTAGACAGGTAAAACACATGACTGTAGTCTTAGTATTCCTTTTAAATCCTGGAAGAAGTAAAGAATGAATCCATAAAGAAGGGAACCATAACAGCAGTGCAATCTTAAGTAAACTGGGTAAGTTGGTAGAAGAGACTTCTGTGGGGAATGAGTGAGCTATATGAGATACTTACCCTCAGATGTGCTTGAAGAAAAAAAGTATTTGAGCACATGAGGGTGTTTGTGGGGCTAAACTGATGATGGTTAAGGTCTTCCAGGAACACTCAAGAGCCTTTCAAATGAAAGGGTGATACCAGCTGAAAAACATTATGGTTTTGAGGCAACTCTAACCTGTCATATGAAGTTTTGTGACTGCATTAGTTTGGCAGTCAGGTTTTCAGATTTAAACCGGTTTGCTTCTTGGTTATTCAGTTTTCATCCAAAAACCGGTTCTCTCATCTAACCTGGGTCTTTGCAGCAAGATTAGTCACTACTAATTTTTTGCTAATCTTTGGTGTCCCACCCCCTCACCTCCACTACTCACAAGCCCTATTTCCCATACATAATCCCTTTGGTCAAAGCCAACTATATTCCATGGGTGCAGAAGTGTTTATTTGCTTAAATTTGTACTGGATACTGAATTGTAGAGAGCTGATCAGTGTTTCCCTTCCCAAGTAAGCATGTTTGCACAGATCTTTCAGACCCATCTGAATTAGGAACTGCAAAAGAACAACTTAGTGGCTGGCGGATTTGTCTCCTTTTGCAGGTGTAAATGTTCAATTTCTTAAGCAAATAACTTTCTTAAATTTATAATATTTGGCAATAAGAATCTGCATTTGCAGTCTGAACTTGGGACTTAAATGAATTTCCTATACCCTAGTGTGAGAGGAGCGTTCTAGAGTCCCATCAGTCCATGAAGTGGCAAGGATAATAATGGAAGATATGAGTGAATCTTTGAGGACGCTGGGGAGGATGTGCAAAGGCAAGCTTATAATCAAGTTTGAAAGGAGATTCAGAGATTAAGGGCCTGACGCTTTTCACTTGTTTCAAATTAAAAAGACTTTAATGACCAAGCACCTAGTTGTTGTGTATCTTACTACTAACTCTGTACTCACTAACCTATATATGGCATGCAGTCTATCTTACAAAACTTATACCCTTATTATCCAGTTGTATTTCCTGTTACCTCTTTTTTTTAATGATTTGTTCTGTATTTGACCAAAATTACAGCCCTTCTTAATATTTAAAGAATTTTCCTTCCTTTGCTTTGTGAAAAGAAGCAAAAGGTTTACTTGTGGAATACCAGCTTTCTATATTGGAATCTGGGTACTGTTTCGTTATTAACAAAACCAATCTAGTTTTAAACTACTAAAAATTGCTTATAGCTTTTAGCACCTTAGTGTGAGACCACTTAGCTAAATTAAAAAGAAAAAAGGAAGAAAGGAAAGAAGCAAGTTGTGTAGTAGAAAACCACTTTTTCTGCCTGTTTTATAGATGTCAGGGATTCGAACATGCCTGACCGTGTGTAGTTAATTTTAGCAAAAGTCTCTTGCTCAGAGATTTCTCTCCTGTTCTCCCTCTGTGGTACTTCCAGACTTCTGGATTGTATCATTAGCTAAATTTTGCAGCAGAGGCTTTTATACCAACTGGGACTTCTTGGGTGGGGCATTTTGGTAAGTCATACAGTTGTTTCCTGTTCTTGGACTGAAGGGGCAGTGCCTGCTCTAAATTACCTGCTTGCTCCTCTTGCCAAGAACATCAATCTTCTCTTACTCTTTATTAGGTTACTTTATGAGCCTTCCTTTGAGACAGACAAAGTTTTGGGGCCTGATCTGAATGGGGGTCTTCATGCTCTACAACCATTTACCACAGTTATATAAATAACTGTTGTCCACGTGGCTGGTCTTAATGCTCATCTGCATGAACAGGGCAACTTTCACCTCTCACTGAAAAATTTATTTGGCCACAGTACTTTATTAACCCTCTGTAAGGACCTGTCTTTAACATTGAAACTAATTATTAAATTCTGTCTAGCTGCTTTTGTTTTTAAAACCTAGAAATAATTTAAGATAAGTTTAAAACAATGCAGTCAAGCACTGTGAAGTCTGATACCTAACTTGCATTACATTAACTCTTTCGGACAGCCCTTCCAAAGAGTGATCTGCCTGTGTTCATTTGCTCCAAACCTACTTCCAGGAAACTGCCCAAAGTGGGGGATCAAAGCAGGCAGTGTGCCAAAGGTTTGTGTTTCAGACAGTCTGGCACATGCCGAAAGCTTGGTCTTTCCTGTATTAAGCCATGGGCAGATGTCCATTAAGAATGATTAGGCAAAATTTATATAAAGGCCTTGTGAAATGTTGTGTGTGTGTTGTCTCCCCCCGCTTACTTGAGAAGTTTTGTGTGGGTGTGTATTTTTTTTCTAAATTTATAAACCTTGGCTTTTGCCCTCCTCCGGTAGAGACTGCTCACCCACCCTTTTCCGTTTCCAGGCGGATTGCTTTTCTGTTATTTCAGTTCTGTAACTTTCTCCAATGCTGTCCTGTTTTGCTTATTATGAAGTGCTTGCAATAACCCTTTCAGTGCTGCTGTCATCTTTGCCTTAAATCAGGACTGTGTGTTGTATTAATTTAAAATAATCTTCTCTTAAAAAGCAAATTAAAGACTTTTCATGTGTTACAGCTTTCTATTTGTATATAGGGAATGTGATACCACTTTCATTTGTATTTTGAGTGTTGTGGTGTCCCCACACAGCATTTTTTTCTTCTTTTCAATGCTAAGCCAAAACCCCCACTGAAATGGGATTTCTTTACAGTTTTGGCAAAGAAATCCCTTCAGCTCTGAAGCTGAGGCAGCACTATCCTCATGCGCAGAATGAATTAGCAGAATTTGGGGAAAACATTTATTTCCAGCTATGTCTCAGAATCAATTTTCCTGTTCTTCTCCACCTCTTTTGCTTTTTCATTCCCTATCCAGCAACAGTTGATATTGACCTGTAAGCTCCTTGTTTCTCTAATGTCAGTGTTTAAATTAAGCCTGAATTAGCTAAGTAGTTAAGTAGAAATAAAGTGAACCTGACTGACCCACTGTTTGGAGCGCTGTGTGATACATGAACTAATACAAAGTGCTGTTAGTGTATAATCAGACCAGAAAAGTAGACTCAAATTTGTTTCTTGTAATGATTCAATGTTTTATTGATTATCTTGGGAATTAACTTGGCCAGCCCTTAAGTGCAAGTTATGTTGCAAGACAGTGGAAAACAAGGTTAAGTATTAGGTTAGTGGGTCTTTTCCAGAAGAGAGTAAATGGTTCTCTTCAATGGTGTGACAAATTCAAATAGATTTTCCAAAACATTGGAGGGAATGGGTCAAGGATACATGTATAAAATAACACTAAATGCTGTAGAAGTAACTTCAACACTTGTGAAAAAGGCTCGGCTCTGGAAAACAGGCTACATATGGGCATGCTGTCTCCCCTCTTTCCTGACCAGCTGTGGGGAACTGCGGTTTTTTTTTGCTGTCTCCACTCTTTCCTGACCAGCTGTGGAGAACTGAGGTTGCTAGTGAGTGTTTCTTTTTAGATGTAGAAAGATGTTTCATTCATATGCAAAACTCCCCCTGGATGAATAATTAAGCTCTGAGTGTACTCTAAGTCTTTCCAAGTAGTAGAGGACTAGCTATTCTCTTCTGTACCCAGCTTTTTACTTAGTATGTACATTTCCTTATTAAATGGAGAATTATTTTTTTTTAATAGTGATTGAAACAGAGGTCTTTTAATGCTGTTTTCAAAGCACGACGTGGCTGGAAGATGGTTGAAAATGGCAAATCATCCATACTAATTTCTGTTATCTGAAAAACTGTACTGTGAGTCTAACATCCAGAATAACTGGGCCAAATGGTCGTGTTGAAATTCCCCTCAGAAGCAGAGCAGTAATTGGATGAATGTTCAGCCTGGGAACAAATAATCCATGCTAAAGTTTATGGATCTGCTTGGGGAAAGGAATAAAACAGAAGTGGGCTGTAAGAATGCTTTATTTGTCAGTAGGGATCTTAAGGAGACATAAAGATGTTTTCCCTCCTCCCATGTGTTTTTACCACAGTAATGATGATTCAGCTTGTGTATGCTCTGTGGAATGCGTACGTGCAGGGAGAGAGAAGAGAAGAGGATTTCTTTAGGTGCAGCTAATTGAAAATACTGTAGGAGATAATGTGTATAGCATATTGCCTCACTGCAGAGTTGCTTACTGCAGCAAGCTTATCTTTATTTTCATGTTGATTAAAAATAAGAGTGTTTTTTTTTATCTTTAACCAAACACATTTCTCCAGAAGGCCTCTCTGAAGCAGGAATTCATTGTTTCTGAAGTAGTTGTGTTGGCAAGTAGGCTTTCACTGTGTTTCTGTGGTAAGTTCTTTTGTCCATGATAGCATTTTGGGATCCCAGCATCAGTGTGGCTGGCTCTGGCTCCGATTGGACAGTTTATATTTAGTTGCTGGTTTCCTATAATAGCTTTCAGATGGAAATGTTAAAGAACACATACCCTTGTGCTGCTGTAATCCCTGAAAGAGCATGGGGAAGTGAAAAAGAAAAAAGCATTGATGTCTTTCGGCAGAAGTAGACTTTGGAAAAAAACGGCAGCTGCTTGCAGCAACAGAATGCTGAAATGTATTTGTAAGAAATTAGGTAGCCAGTAAAAACAAAATGCTCAGAAAATCTGCGGGTCCATCGCTTATGGTTTGCATCCAGAAAGGAGTTTAAATAAAAGCTATGGAAAGGTCTGCTTTTTTTAAATTACAAAAATTGTGATTCTCCAGTTTACAATAGTACTCAACTATTGTTAAGTAACAGTCATCAGAGACAGCCTCATGATAGCTCCTGTGTTCTATATTGCTGGTGCGCTTCCAAATCAAATTAGTAGACACCCCAAAACCCCCAGTGTCATGTATGCTTTAATTATACTGTCAGATGGATCTTTTCAGTGGGGCGTGATTTATTTCAATTAAAACTGAAGACATAAATCCAGGCTCGGAGTAAATCTGTTAAGACCACCTCTCCAGAAACTTTTCCCTAGAAATCTTTACTTCCAAGAAGAAACGAATTCAAGTTTTCGTTTGATTCTGGGTTTGCAGCGTGTTTAGAAATGATATTTACGTAAAATTTTTGATTTATTAGCTGTAACTATTTTTTCTTCTCTAAATTATTAATCAAATAAATCATTCTAGTTTTCTTTGATAAGCTTCCAAGAACGTGTCTCTGCTTTATCCAGTGCTGGTACGTAGCCGCCTGCAGGGACCTAACTTACAGCTCTTCTGTGGCCATAGAGAATCTTCCCTCACTCCTCTCCTGAGGGACAGCGGGGCCTGACCATAGCAACTGGAAGAATCGGACCTTGCTACTAGACCGCATGTAGGCAGGATCTTTGCAAAGTTGATGGTTGAGTAGAACATGAAGTTTAATGCTTTCCCATGATATATATGATAAAAGCAGAGTGCTGCTACCACTGTGGGGGTAATGTATTGGACCTGTTTGCACTCCTGACCAGTATAACTTACTTCGAGTGAAAAAATCTAAAGCATGCTGTAGTCTGGCTTGGTTTGAGCTAGTTTGCCTCAGGTGGTTACACAGCAAAATTTGCATTCTTTCTTCCAGCTAGTAATGGAAGCAAATCATAGAAAGCTAGGGATGAGAGAGACCTGTAAAGGTCACCTAGTCAGTCGCCAGCTCTGGAGCAAGATCATCTCAAAGGCCTGAAATCATGGAGACTCTGTGATCTGTTCCTGTACTTGTAAAACATGCAAACAAAAAAGCCAACAAAACAAACAAAAAACCTCAAGCAAAAAAATCTAATACTAACCTCATGTATTTCTTGCTTAATTCAAGTCCCTTTGTGATGGATAGAGCAGGAAGAACATTTTGTTTCCTTTCTTTACAGCAGTGTTGTACATTCTTGGAAGGTATTATGTTGTTTTCCTCTCTCAGTTTTCTCATCTGTGAGATAGATAATATTCTTCTTGGTGCTCCCTGGGCTCCAGCTAATTCTATATCTGTCTTCAACTAGGGTGCCCAGGGTTGGGCACAGTACTCCAGATGAGGCCTGATAGATGCTAGAATTACTTTCTATCTTGCAGATGCAGCATATTTTTACAGCTCAGTCTCATTGCCTTTTGTCAACAGTACATCGTTACTCGGCACTGGTGAGGCCCCACCTCGAGTACTGTGTTCAGTTTTGGGCCCCTCAGTACAAAAAGGACATTGAGGTGTTGGAGTGTGTCCAGAGAAGGGCTACAAAGCTGGTGAGGGGTCTGGAGGACAAGCCTTATGAGGAACGACTGAGGGAACTGGGGTTGTTTAGCCTGGAGAAGAGGAGGCTGAAGGGAGACCTTATCACCTTGTAGAGAGGTAGGGGCTGACCTCTTCTCCCTGGTGAAAAGTGATAGGACGAGAGGAAATGGATTCAAGTTATGTCAGGGGAGGTTTAGTCTGGATATTAGGAAACATTTTTTCACTGAAAGGGTTATTAGACATTGGAATAGGCTGCCCAGGGAGGTGATGGATTTGCCATCCCTGGAGGTGTTTAAAAAAAGGGTAGATGTGGTGCTTAGGTTTAGAGGTGGTTTTGTCAGGGCAGGTTGATGGTTGGACTTGATGATCTTAGAGGTTCCTTCCAACCTTAGCGATTCTATGATTCTGTGATTGTTGATTTCAGCCTGTAATTCATAGTAACCCTTTTTTCTCTCAACGTTTGCAATCTAATCAGTCCTTATACAGGTATACTGGATTACACCTAACTGTATACACTCAAGTACCTATAAAGAAATTAAGCAATTCTCCTATTTTTAGGCTGTTTTCCTGTAACTTAAATTTTCAGATGACAAATCTGAAAGAACAATGCAAAGATGGGATCGAGATGAAAATTCAGCTTCACAAACATATTGTCTTTAGACATTTGGGCCATTAAAATACAGAATAAAGTACTCAGGCCAGAGTTCTATGGGACCCTACCCATTGTTTCCCTCCGTTTAGGTACAGAATATTTAATCTTTGTATTTGGCTAGTGTGCAGTTTTCCTTTTATCCTGGAGTAGTTTCACCGAGGCCACAAGCAACAGTCATTTCAACATTCATTGTTAAAAATGTTTTTCATGTGATTTATTACTTGAGTCAGTGTCGATTTCCTCACAGACAGTAAATGATCAACAATTATCTGGAGTAATTTTTGCTTTGTGCAGTAGTTTCACCCCTCTGGTCCAGCCGTTAAGCTGTGCAGCTGTTTAGTTCACAGATATCAGGGAATAGTAGGGTGAACAGAAAGGGAAGGGAAACAGCCTCATCAGAGACAGTGCCGTTGTGTGATTTATGCAGGGCAACCTGCCCAGGACTGGACTGCTAGAGGATATTTTTCTCTGTAGCGTTCGAGCGTGACTTTAGATCTGCCCGTTTTTAGTTTTCTTAAAAGGAAAATAAACCTTTTAACTGCTAATTGTCTGTCCTTTTCCATATGTGTAGTTTCCAACTTGTTTTTTGGGGGAGAAAAAACACACAAAAAAATCTCAGTATTTGTTATTTAGGGCTTCTTGTTTAGTTGCCTTGTGCTCTGAGGGTAGTGCTGAAAATTTGAGCAATAGCCACAGCAGGGCTCCTGAGAAGGAGGGAATAGATCTGAAGCTGTGTTCAGACTGATTGGAAGAAGAGCAGCTCTCCAATAAAATACAGCTTTCTGCAAGATTTATTCTCGCACATGCGGGGAGCAGTTAAGGTATTTTATAAAAAACCCTTCTCCGTGAATTTTTGCTACTTTTCCTTGGTGGGCTCCAAGATACTGTCGGAGGTGTGTTGGGGAGGTTTTACACCTCCAGACTCTTGTTTGGCTGCAGGCAGTTTCCTCTGGGCTTCCTGCTAAGTGGCTCTGGTGGCGGTTTCGCATTGTTCCTCACTGATGACTCAGAGAAACAGGAAAGAGATCCCCTGGTGAACAAAAAGCGCAACCACCAAACAGGTGCCTGTATTCTGGTCTAGCAGAGGACAAACCACCTCATTCTGGATTTTTTCCTAAGATTCTTATCTACAAGTATGAGACTCAAGAGGAATGGTTCATACACACTGAATGGGTAAGAAAGTGCCTGCGTACTCTTTTGAATTTTCATTATTAAAACTGCGTGAAAACGGAAGCCTTTATTTTTCTTTCTAGTGACGGGGTACGTGAAATAATGACCAAGTCTTTTTGTCCCAAAAAGAGCAGAGGAATGCAGCATATGAATTATGCAGCTTGCTTAGCTTGTTTTCTTCTGCATTTTGTTAGATTTGCTTTTAAAACGTATGCATTCGGTGGGGGCAGATTAGAGTTGTCTGTGTGTTTAAGATGAAGTGGATCTGCTCAGTAAAACCACCAAAGCATTAGGAACTGTGCAATTCCTAGAGAGATGTGTGTGGTAATTATTTTAAGCATTTGCCAACGAACACCCCATGCTTTTGATACAAACAAGACCTAAACTCGTTAAATGTGATGCTTCCTGACAGGGAATACAAATGACTTTAAATTTAGTCAGTCTAACAAAAAAATTAGTTTAAGTAGTTTCAAGTGCTTAAAACTACTCTGAGTTACTTTACTAGTTTTGTGGATTTAAAAATATGGGTTTTTTTTTCTCTCTGCTGTTAAATCCTCTCAGTAACAGAGAATGTATCATTCCTGTAAAGAAAATAAGTAACTAGATAAACTAACTTCTTTAAGGAATATTTTTGTAGTAATTGAAAATGGAGAATTTTCAGGTGAAAATGTTTTTTTTTATAATTGCATTTGATTTCACTAAAGCAGATTCTTCTATGTCTGCGTATGATGTAAGTTTTATATCTCAGCACAGTATACCTGAACTGAAGAGGACTTGTACTTCCACAGCGTTGCGTTAACTGCTTATTAGTACCTGGCAGGTGACTTGACAGATGAAGAAAGTTGTTAGTCTTGGTAGTGTCTTTTTACTCTGCTGCTGCTTTTAACCTTCTGTACTGAGTAAGCGTTGTGGTAAGTGCTTCGTGGTGCAATTGGCTTAGTGCTGCATTCCTGAAAAGTCCAGGTATATTTCAGAGTATAAGTGTGCAGACTAGTCTAAAACTGCCTTGTTGCTTTAAACTCATGGTTCATTGCATGCTTAATTGGCAATCTCTGCACAAGAGAGGCATATAGCAGTGCAAGCAGATCAGATAGGAAGTACTTTTGGCAGTGTTGTTCATCTGGTCTGGACTGTTTTTTGCCTCCAGTTGCTTGCACAGTGCCACTTAGAAGGATCCTTGTCTTTGCCAACGTATGTTTAAATTTGATTTTGAAAAAGTTTTTAAATTAGATTTGGATTGGGGTCTCTTTTAATGGCAAAGTAGATGGATGCTAATGTCTTCTTGGCTTGTCCTTAATTTTTTTTAATAACAGTAAATAAAAATTCCATTATTTGACTCTATACAAAATCAAACGTAATTGAAAGTTACTATTTTACAGTATTTGGTTTTAATCTGTAAGATGAGTTTGTCACTCAATGGGATTGAGTTTGTAGTAGATAGAGGTTAAGAATATATTAGCATCAACTTGTTTTTTTTGGCAGAGGTTTTTGACCCTTTGAGAGATTATCTTAATTTAGAGAGTGAATTAAGAAATGATGCTGAAATTCAAAACATAATGGATATTGCTTATGTTAAAGGAATTTTTTAGATGTTAGTTACGGGAAGCACAATGTTTAATTCATTTGAGGTTTATTAAAAATGAATGCATGGTGTAGAACTTCAGGGAAATAAGTTGTGCAAGATCACCCTGTGGATCTGTTCGGCCTTGTTTTAACTTGCGAGATGCTGCATAATCTTTTTAAGCAATTTCACTTGTTGTGGCCCAGTGCATACCTGGCATTACATTTTATGGCAAGCATTTAACTGGAAGTGTTGTATTACAGTGAGTAAAACCAGCGGCACCCAAAGGCTTGAATGAAAAAGAAGGTTCAACTGTGAGTTTGTGGGAGACTCCAATATTATCTGATTCCAACCTGCTGATGAGCTTTCCTCTATTAAACAACAGATGCTGAGGAGTGAATTTATCTAATTAAAGAAATTCCTTTTATGTTTATCTCTTGCCTAGATAGTTTAATAATGCAAGGTAATGGAAAAAGAGCTTCAAGTATGTTTTCCTGTTTAGCCTAAACTTTTGGCATGTCAGCAGAAAGGCTTGTTTTGATCTTCAGGGATTTTTGTTTGGGACAGCGTGTTCCACTTGTCAGGTGGAGTGGCGCCCCGTTGTGCAGGTCACTTGAGGAGAGGGGAGCTCATTGGGGTGGAATGTTGTAGGGCAAATACAAGCACTGCTGGAGCAGATACCTGCACGTGGCTAAGACATAGTTACTCTGGGATTACCTTTTACAGTGTAGTGCATGAAAACCGACCTTCTCTTATTTAAAAAAAAAAAAAAAAAAAAAAAAGGCAGGTGGTTTGTACAGCCAAATGTGAGTACCTCAAAATAATCAGTGTGTTCAGAGATGTAGCTGCATAATATGGCGATAAACTTCCCAAGTATGCTCTGAACCAGACACAGTGGTGTTATGCTAAATGTTTAATAATGTTAAAACATAGAAGTCGTGCGTCAAGACCAACAGGAGGGAGTTCTTTACATCCAAAGTCACTTTGTTTAGTGACTTCTACTGTATTGAATCTTATGTTGTAAACTGAAGCTATTTAATTTGCAGGAAGTTCACATTAAAGGGTGTAATAGCATTTGTGAGGGAGAACAAGAACTCTGTTTAAACCCTCAACTTTTAAAATTAAAGCAGAACTTCTTGTTCTCCTTACACGCTGTATCCAGGTGTTCTTAAAAAGTAAATAAGCCATCCCTGACTCATTAAGTTCTCACAGATTGGTGTATCAAGCTCTAGATAGTGTTTTTGTTTTCGGTGATGCTGATATCTTGGATGAGGCAACCAAAAAGGGTGACTGTAGAAGCCCAGTCTCTAGGATACAGGGTTTATGTGAAGACCCTTACATCTTTTGCATAAAGATGCTCACTTTTCCTTTTAATAGTTCTGTCTTTGACACCGTAAGGTACTCCCCAAAACCGCAGATATTTGATCCCATTTTCAGGAATACCTTGATTCTTGTTTTTAATTTTGCTTGTAAACAAGGAACTGTAGCAAAAGTCATTGCAATAATTAGTTTTGTCTTTGGATATGATTTGGTCAGGCTCTGATTGCACTTGTAAACTCATAGAGGAGGAGACTGCAAGGGGAGCTAAGGTACTTGAAAATGTTTTCAAACCTAATGCCAGCAAAAGCTCCCCCTGCCTAGCCTTTCTCCTGTTCCACTGTATCTCAGATGGTACTACTGTAGGAATTGTACACATATAAACTGGAAACACATATAAAATCTAGAATTTCACTTAGAAACAGTGATTCACAGGTATTCTTTAAGCAGGTCTCACTGGACATGGGCATGTTTGCTCTTGCTTTTTGAAGCAGATAATGGTTGTACATGTTTATGGAGACACAGGGATCTGAGATTCATCAGAGGACACTGAGTTAGGAGACCTACCTTGTCTTGCTGAGACTTAGGTAGAAATCTTAGCTGCCACCATCTCTTTGACAATGTTGTTAAGTCAGCTTTGCTGTTATGTGCAAATCTGCAGTGCGCTGATTATATTTCTTTGCATTGCAAAGTTCCTTTTTATAAACGATCTCTTTTGAAGGTCATCTTAACTTGGGAGATATCTCTTTATTTGCTTGGTGCTGTGTTTATTGACAGTGAAAAATGCACTGGCACTGTAAGTGTTTCAGCATCATTTTTTCTCTTTGCAAATCCTGGGGTTTTTTTTGTCCCTTTAGCATTTGGAATTAGTGATAGTCAGTATAAGTCTTTGCACACTGGTAAGGTGTCAAATAACAAATATTGTTTATTACACATCTATTTCCTCTTTTTCTCCTAATGACTTAAGTTTAAGGAAGGGTGTAAATCCAAGCGTGCATTTTGCAAGACATGACCTCAACCTACCCGAAACAAATATGCAGCTTGAACTTTGGTGGTGTGATCTGAGCTTCCTGTGCCTTTTCAAATCATAATGTATGGGCCTACGCATTTCTATAACCTTTCTAGTGGTGCAGACAGAACGGTGCCCATGCTGGTTTACCTTCACAATCGCCATGCCCACTGTAGGAAAGCTTTGCTGCAGTGTTAAGCAGATTGTGCAGTTGTAGAAGTGAAGAGCTCCTTTGGACAGCTGACAACTTGCTGAGCTTGCTTCAAATATCATAGGATATACTGATAAACAGTCTACTAGCTAAAATTGCACCTGAATTGGGATTTCTTGATGATGCTGGTCAGTGAGCCACGTGATGCTTCATAGCTCTCTTCTGCTTGGCACAGCAATTTTGACAAGCCTGTGCAGCGTACACTTGGTCTGCAATATTTTCTAAATCAGTGCAGGTTTAGAAGCTTGACAACTGTCTGAAGAATATTGTTAAAACTAAGCAATAATGTCTGTAACCCTGCGTAGCTCATGTAACTCATGAGCTCTGTAACTCATGGTAATGGAAACTGAATAGCATGTGCAGTTCAGTTGGAAGGGCCTTTAAAGGTCACCTAGTCCACCCACCCCCACCCCCCCCATCTGTTTGTGTTTCACCACCCTCAGCGTAAAAAACTTCTTCCTTCTATCTAGTCTAAATCTGCCTTCTTCTAGCTTAAAGCCATTACCCCTTGTCCTGTCACAACAGGCCCTGCTAAAAAGTCTGTCCCCATCTTTCTTATAAGCTCCCTTTAAGTACTGAAGGGCTGCAGTAAGGTCTCCCTGGAGCCTTCTCTTCTCCAGGCTTAAAAACCCCAACTTTCTCAGCCTGTCCTCACAGCAGAGGTGTTTCAGCCCTCGGATCATTTTTGTGGCCCTCCTCTTGACCTGTTCCAGCAGGTCCATGTCTGTCTTGTACTGAGAACGTCAGAGCTGGATGCACTACTCCAGGTGGGATCTCACCAGAGGAGAGCGCAGGGGCAGAATCAACTCCCTCAACCTGCTGGCCACGCTTCTTTTGATGCAGCCCAGGATGTGGTTGGCTTTCTGGGCCAACTTTTATGGGCACACATTGCCATGTCACGTCTAGCTTTTCACCCACCACCCGCAAGTCCTTCTCTTCAGAGCTGCTCCCAATCCCTTCATCCCCCAGCCTGTCTTGATACCGGATCTCACCCTGACCCAGGTGCCAGGATCCTCCACTGGGCCTTGTTGAACCTCATGAGATTCACATGGGCCCACTTTTTGAGCTTGGCGAGGTCCCTCTGGATGGCATCCTGTCCCTCAGGTGTGTCAACTGCACCACTCAGCTTGGTGTTGTAGCACAAAGTAAAATGCTTAAGTGTTAATTAAATAATTTTTATCTTCTCATCATTACCATAGATGACTGCACTGCTGAATAACTGCTGTGTGGCGTGTTTTCCTGTGACATTTTTAAGTGCCGAAGGAATGTGGCTAGATCATGCATTCAGAAATCTGGCAGGGGTGAAAGCTTTGAAAATGCAGTGTTTGCAGGTAGTATCTCTGTCAGTGCCTGTGCTGCTGAAGAGCACTTGCTCAGCCTTCTTGAAAAGCTTGTGTTTGACTTGTGATGTTGGCGTTTCAACTGAGAATCCAAATCATTTGACATTTCCCTTCTCCTGCCCAGTGCTGCCCTAGGCCCTTCTGAAAATGCTCTTTGCGTTCTGCTGTGCTTGAAGATGCTTTTTTTGCTGCATTCATCTCACGACTGTGTGTACATGAAGGTGATTATATATAATCAAAGTCAGAAGTGAACGATGCCTTGAAACAAATTCAAGTTGGACAGGGACAAAATAATTAGGATTATCTTAATGATTAATGGATGCTCAACTGACTGATAAAAATATTGTTGGCCCCAAGATCTGTTTCTTCTGCTCCAAGCCACTACTTTAAACTAATGAGTCTTGATTTTGAGCCAAGCACTGAAGTTGAAAAAGAATTTATTTTTCTTGTGTTCTTCCGTCTTGTACTGACGCAAAGCAAGCCGAGGAGAAAAAGCAGTATCTTATGTTTGTTTTGCCCAAAAAAGTAGAAATCAGAAAGAGCATAAGTCTGCTTCAGAAATCTTTTTTATTAAGTACCGTTGCAACTGCAGGAAAAACAGCATTAAAGGATGTGATAAACAGCTCATGAAAGCCTGTTGAAATAGCTCATCTGGCAGACAGAAGTAGTATGAACACCCAAATATCTTATCTGAGGAGAAGCAGCTGTTTGAACTGCTTCACAGTCCTCCCAAATTACCACAGTTTCTATCACGAAAATAGGGAAAATGTATGGGTAGCAATACAGACTGTTATCCTTGGAAAGCACAGCAGAAATTTATCAGATTAAGGCCAAAAATGTAGATTATCCACTTCAGTATTTGTTGGATTTGGAATCCATTTTTTTGAGAGTCTTTTTAAGACTGCTTTATGGTGTCAAAAAACGTAAGCCAAGATGCAATATGTGAGTACTGCTGACTGAACTCTGCCTGACTTGAGGTGATCTTAGTACTTTTTTGGTCAGCTGTAGCCCTTTGTACTCATCTGTAATCTAGTTACAGGTTTGCTCTTCTGTGTTCTGAAGCTGACAGTGATTGCCATTCAGTATGCTTCAGTTACAAAGTGAGGCGGCTTCTCATGTGTCATTAAAATACCCCTTTTTTTTTTTTTTTTTTTTTTTTTTTTTTTTTTTTTTTTTTTTTGTTTTGTTTTGGGTTTTTTTTTTTTGGAGAAGCGTTACTGCAGTGTATGCAGGGATGATGTTTCAGACATTTATTTGGATGTAGACCGAGATCTGAGGATGCTCTGACTGCTGGGTGTGTATAGAGGGAGAACAGCCTAGGGGCAAGCAAAACGTGACAAATATTCTCATTCACAAACAGCAGAAGTTCCCTTTATAAAATACTTTCCCCCAAGTCTCCCACTCCACTCCCCTGCATCCCATGTTTCTGTCACATTACTGCTTGGTGACATAGCCAAATGATCAGGACAGGATTTCAGTCTAGCACTTTTTTCCCTGCGCACTGCGAGCGGTGGAGCCAGGAAGGGCTGCGAGCTGTTTCTGACCGCTGCTCCCTGCTCTATGCCTTGGGGGTGAGTTAGTGCAGGTTCTGGTTGCTGTGCTCTTCCCAGTGCTCTGCTTGAGAAGGACCCCTCTTACCTTGCTGTTGGCTCTGCTGTAGAAACTGTAGAGAAGCTGGAGAGTGACGATGAACCACAAGGGTCTTCAAAGCAAGCAGTAGGGCTGACAGTAGTCTCATTGTCACCGTCTGGTGACAAGAATTTACCATTTGCAGCAATGTTACCATGTTTTGGCATTATTTTTGTATCCTGGGCAGTCCTGCTACTGTCCACCTGAGATGAGAAGGTGATGGTATGTTTACCAAGTAGAGGGAGATGGTAATACAGTGCAAAATACTGAATCGCTTCTAGAATTTTAATTCTGAATCTTTTGAGTTAATAATCACCTTCAGGAATGGTGTTTCTTTTATAGAGACTGTGGGTATTATTTTTGTAACTGCTGTTCTCTATATTCAGCCTGGCTATTCTGGTGGCATTTGTCCCACAACACAAGACTTAGGGTCTCACATGTGTTTTCTTTGGGATTTTTTTGCATGTGTGAGCAGGCAAAAGTAGTTTAAGCATTTTTGTATTCATTAACAGTGTATGCGTAAAGATTTAAACAGTAAGCCTTATATGGGGATAATATTATAAACATAATGCTTCTAAATAGAAGATTTCATTAGAACTTGCACTGTGAGTCATTGTTGTTATATTAATAGAGCTGTTACCAAATATGGGTTTGGAACTGGGCCTTCTTCATGGTGAATGCTGCAGATGACTTAAAGAAAATAAGTATTTAAATACAAAATGTTTTTTTGGGGTAACCTCTTGGTCAGCCAGTTATTCAGATCAGTGGAGCATATAGTGTAGAATAATCTTGTAATGTAATTCTGAAACTGTAGTACCTTATGCCAGATGATATTTTAGTCTGAAAAATCTTTATTGTTTTCATGTGAAAAGGTGGTTAAGAAACAAAAATCTCATGCTGTGACATAGAAAGATGCTCATTTTAATGTGTACTCTTAAAACTGGCCTGATCAGCTAGTCTTCTACCCTTTGGAAGTACTTAAATCAAAGAATAACATACAGGAATACATGTTCATACCAATAGCTTATCTGTGTGCAGCTAACAGTAACTCTCACAAATATTTTATTAGTCTCTACCAGAAGATTTAATTCAGAACTCCAGAATGTGCTGTTGCAGGTCGTGTGTGTGTGTGTGTGTGTATTCTTCTCTCCCTCTCCACCCCCCTCCCCCTCCCTTCCCCCCATAGTGTATATTTTACTTACTGGAAATGTCTCACCTCTTGATATAAAACAATGTTGTGGTGCAAATTCAAGGAAACTGTCATCCATGCTCTTACACAGAATCTCAGGTGGTGATAAATGGTCATATTAGGATTTGAGTATTACAGTGATGATGTTCCATTAACAACCTGGGGCCAGAACAGGGAACAACAAAACACTTCAGACACTCAACATTTTTTTTTTTTTGGCACCTTCTATGCCACCTCCCTCCCACTAAGTAAACTGCTTTGTGGAGTACGTAGTGTGGTCAGGGCTTATAATGAAGGTATTATACATGCAGAGTAAGAACTTCCCACTAAAAGTAGCCATATAATTTATCTGTTGTACACCAGAACTATTTACATCCCAATTTATATCTCATTAATAATAATTAGGGGCAGTAAATTAGCTCTAAACTTTTACACCAGTAAATGTGAATTGCAGATTCAGAACATTGATATGCAATGGGCAGTTTATTTCTGCTTCTTACACCTAAGATGCTGAGGACTAGAGCTTTTTAATGGGATATTGCTTTGAAAGCATCATTGAAAAAAATATATTAAATGTAGCTATTTTAAAGGCTTTTTCAGTGGATTCAAGCTTTCCATTAAAATAAAATAGGAGCTTGTCTTCTTCCCTTACACGCTGTCAAATCATACCTACAATAATGATGATGTAAATTGAGGTTTCTTTCATCATATCTGTATTGAGGGGACTCTTGATTATGGTCTGCTCTAAAGCTAAGAAGGAAAATTAAAGCAAAACCTGTTAATGATTTTTTTAAATCATCCATTCCCAAAGCTCCGTCCTGCCAATGATGCAGGATGAACCAGCACTTTGCTTACAGCTGCTAGCTCAGCTAAAAGAAAATGTGAGTTCTTGAACCTATTCTGTGTGGGAGAGAACAGCAGCAATGCCGATGGATGCTAAAGATAACGAAGCACCGTGCATTGGCAGGAAAGATCCTAATGCTGAATGTTAGGTAGCTGGCAGCACCACGCTGACTTTATGTGCATGTCAGGTTTTATTGGCTTGGGAGCTTTATTTTGTGGCAGTTATGCAGCTACATTACTCAAAGGTGTTGAACCTATTCTTTTTGAAGATAAGTCTTTGCTTTCCCAGTCAGTTTTAATTAAGAGTATATTCTTGATACAGTAACATGGCAGTTTTCTGAGGGGAATTTAATCATTTTTTCATTATAATTTGATTTCATGGAGCTTGTTAGGGGATTTTTGTAATGAGTGATGGCTCATAGAACACTGAAGAGGAACTACATTGACTGCATATTTAAATATTTTTCTGAGGTTTTATGCTTTGTTTTGTAATATACTCAGGACTCTCACTGGACTTAAGATTATTAAAAAATCTTTTGCTTTTCAGCTCTAAAAGACTGTTCAGTCTGACCTCAGCAAGCACAATTTAAGGTAGCTATTCAGGAATGGAAAAAAATCAGATTATTTGCAGGTTCATTCCATCTTTTAACTAAAACAAGTTGATTTCTCAGTGGTTGGACTATGGCTTTTTGAGAGAGAGTGACTCCCACTTTAATGCTCTAATACTAAGCAGTTTGGATGTTAGATGCTTTCTGTGAAAGTGGATAACATACTGAACTTGGTGTGTGACGCAATTAAGTGGGGAAAGATCACTTTAGAAGAGACAGGTTGGAGCTCTGTGCTGCGTCTTAGCTTGCGCAACGCCAGGTGATATTGGGTGTCTCTGGAATTACCCAAGCATTTACTGTGCAACTTAGATTTTACATAAAATCAACTACATTGCCAAAGGAGCATTTCTCTTTTATTTGTGCTGGTTGTACTGACCATTCGTGCCATGAGGGACTTTTTGTGTTCCAGAGTAGGGTTTAAACCAAAAAATCCTGTTTTCAAAATGTTATTTTTCTAGGTCTGTAATACTGTGTGTTCCCTTTGTTTGGTTTCACTCCTGTTGTCCAACATAGAAGGGACTGAGCAGATTTGCGTAGGGGCTGATTGTTGTTTTAGAGAAGGTTTTGTGATCACAAAGTTATCTTTTAATGGTGTTCTGTAGCCATTTTCAAGCCATTTGGTATGAAATGCCTTCTGGGGAATGCCTTGAACCCTGAAACCCATGCTGATGCCTTTCCGAGGTGAACTGGAAGCCAGGAGTGTTGGAGCAGTGCAGTAGGAGCTGTTATGCACAGGACCCTGCGCCATAAAGCTGCAGGAGGTTGTCTGTGCTGGGAGTGGTTTGTTTCTTGCACAGCTTGCCTGCCCCGAATGGTCCCCTTTTCTAGTGTGGGAGCCAACCGTGTGGTGTGTTCCTTGCCGCTGTCCTCGCAAGTGGATGCAAGGCTCAGGAGGTAGAGAAGAAAAGGTAGGCAGCTATGGCAAAGAACAAGGCAGAGGAAGAACCTATTGTCTCTGGCCAACAAGCTGAAAAACTCGTTGGGTCATCTTTTTATGCTTGGAGACTCCTGAAACTGGTAGAGAGCTGGGGATTTTGGTATACGGGGAAGGGAGGGGAACTGACAGGGATGGGTCAGGGTATGTGCGTGGACTGCACTGGCATGAGCTGGAAGTCGTGGTATGTATGCTATGATGGAGGAATGTGTGATACAGGCATACGATACAAATTTATGTGGGAGGCACATGATACAGGGAAGAGAAATATTATTTAAAACATTTTTAGAGCTGCTGATTAATAGCACCCAATGAATGTTAAAGCTTTTCTTAATATAGGCAACATAAACTCTGTAAGAGCTGGCTACTGAGCACATTAAATAATGTTTTCTACCAAATTGTCCCATCCCTGTGTGATGAAAAGCTTTTAAAAAGTCTAAGCCTAGAATGAATTTAGAGCAAAGAGTTGCAAAGAGTAATCTCATGCAAAATTTTAGGAGGAGGCTAGGATATCCCATATAAAAACAAAAGGCAGACTATATATATTTCTTGGTACCCACTGGAGATAGGCAATCATGATTGTATTCCTTCAGCATCTTCTGTATCATCCATGGTCACAGAAACACTCAGACTCTGGCTAGTGAAAAAGAACGCTTAGATACTTAACTTTTGGATGTAGTAAATTATTTTAGGATTTTTTTGTGTGGCTCATACACTGGTAGCTTCAAACCAGCACCTCAGGATTTTTTTCAGTGGAGAGCCTTCTTTGTGTTCATGCTAATTTTTCCCCTGTTACTATCTGGAATATATACAATTGACAAGATCTGTCCTTCCAGACATACAAGTTAACGTTATCAAGTGACTGACATTCGAAGAAAGCCCATGTACTTTCCTGTCCTAATGAATGTTTTTTTCCCCTGAGCTAAAGACAATATTGCTACTAGCTTATGGTTTCTAAAGTGGAGGTGTAGAACTTTGTGTGCTCTGGAGAGCTATATTCTGCACTTGAAACAGTGTAGCCTCATTTATAAAATAGGGATAAAAATGTCTAGCCACTTTATAAGGAGCTTAAGTACTAATTAACTTGTACAGTTATTTAAAAAGGTGTATTTCTATGGATTTGTTGCCTTTATGTAAAGGTAAATAAAGTCTGTGCAAGGGTCTAACCATGTGAGAACTTGGGTAAAAATAACTGATTTTACATTTGTGGATAAGTCTGCATTGAAATATGAATACATTTGAAAACAGTAGCACCAAGGTGAGTAAACATTACTGAGCCCAGCCATCCTGTCGCTTACCTTAGAATAATTACTGGTTTGCATTTGAAGAACAAATCTTAATGTTGCCAAACTCCACCTTTTTCCTGCCCAGTCTGTATGTGGGAGAGTCTTTATAAGAATCTATTTCCTGTTTCCCAGACAAGGGAGGGGAAAAGCGTGTTTTCTCCTTGTTCTGAAAAACAAAAGGCAGGCAGTGACTACATACCCACTGCCAGCCTCATCGTGAGGGCGCAAACAGCTGAAGGCTACAGCGAGTTCCTTAGTTGGACCCTTGGCAAAACGGCATGTTGTGTCTGCGGTCTGTCTCATCAGGATTTACCCTCAAAGTTTTATGAGAGAGAAGCTGGCCAAAAGGTGATAAAAAGAGCTGGACGTGTAGTTTTTATTATGTTGCTTTGACGCAATCTTTGAATCATTGAACAATTGTCAGTGTCTTTCCCTTTTCCTTGCAGGATTTCTTCCCAAACCCCTTGTTTTGAGTTTTATGGATTAGTTTTTATCACAAATTTTTAAGCTTTGTAGAGTGAGTTTTGCAAGAAGCAGAGGATGCAGGGGCAGGGAGGGAACTCGTGCTTAAGCCACTTACAAAGTAATTGTAGCACTTTCCAAGTGCAATGCTAATCAATTTGTAACAACAGTAAAGACTGCAGGCTAAGAACAGTAATTTTTCTTTTTCTTTTGACTTAAAGGGATATTGCCATAGGTGTGGTAGTTCTGTTTTTCCAAGACCAAGTCTATTCATTTAGATTTTGACAGCTATTCCAATTCTGTCCCATATTATGTGAACAAGAATAGCTCCAGCCTTTTCCCACCTTAAATTTTGAACATTATTTGTATATGTGCATTGTGATTTAAAATAGTACCAATTGGGACTGCTGTGTTTTAAAGTCAACTCCACTGGTACAGATTACAAAAATAAATTTTGCTTTCATAGAGGCGGCATCAAACAAGTTAGAGTACATGTCCCCTCTTTTTGCTCTCCTTTTAAGGTAAAAAACCCCCATACTTTTGCTCTCTGTGGGAGAAGTTTGTAGTCAATAATGCACTTTGTGATCAATAGTGGAATCACAGTGCTCAGATACGGGACAAGTAGTAGCGCGTCACTGTGTATTGAAGAGGCCTATGAATAAATAACAGCTCTCCTAAAAATGGTTCAAGAACTAAAAGCAAGGTTTGGGGTTGTTGTTTTTTGTTTTTTGTTTTTTGTTTTTTTTTTTTCCCCAGAAAGTGGTTGTGGAATTATCTGTTCCCTTTTCTCTGTTATGCTCTGGAAAGGAGTTGTGTGTAAGTTTGCTGCTTTTGCTCTGTCGATCAGGTTACACTCTGACTAGTGGTTCTGATGAAGGGCATTGGGTGGGAGGGAGAGTTTCTTACTGTTTCATAGAAATTTAGTGGACTGAATAAGTAAATTGAGCTTTTGATATTTTACATGTATTGAAAATCTGGATAGATTAAGAAGTTTTCAACTTCACTGCTGTGACACTGTCAATAGGAAATAAGAAGTGTGAATTTCCACTTCTGTATGTGCAGGATAGTTTATCATAATACATCTGCTCTATAGCATGAGTAAGTATGATAACGATGAGGCAGTTTCTGTGTTACAAACTATATTGCAATACAGGTTAAATATTTTCATTGTCGTGTTCTTGAAAAATAATTGCAGTTTGTCTCTTCCCCTGTAAGTACAAATTGGAATACAGCAATGCAATTTCAAAACAGATCCATCTCCGAGGATTAAAAAAAATGTTTATAAACAAAGTGTTTCTTTGAGAGCATGCTTCATCTCATCCTTAAGACAGTGATTCCCTATTTGCCCATGCTTCAAGCTTCATACACGCTTCAAGATTCAGACATAAAGAAAATAAAGCCTGAGCATTATTGTTATTGCTTAGAGTGATCCTTCAAAGGGCAGTCAGAAAGTTGCAAGACTGGGATGAGATTATTGTCTTCTGGTAATCTACGACTAGTCCTTGAGCTGTTTTCTGACACATGAGTGTGCGCTGAACAACTTCACTTGGATTGCCCCTCTCCAGTCTCAGGTCTGAGTCTCCTGTTTCTCCAAGCGTTTTCCTGTGTTCTGGAGCACTTCTGACTTACTCTTCTGGTGGTATTTAACACCACGTCCTGACAGCATGGAACAATGGATCAAGTGTAATTTTTCTCTGTATACAGTCTTATCGCTCTCATTTGTGGGAACCAATGTAGTTACACACACTGGGCATTGTTCTTCGCAAGTGCATGTGTGAAGCTATTAGCATAAGCATGTCCTTCAACGGTACAGCTAAGCCACTGTCCTGGCAAACCTCCCCTGGAAAGACTTCCTATCCCTAGCTGGGTTTCTGCTCTTTCTCTTATATGTACAGTGACTCTGAAATTGCTCCATGGTGAGCTGCGTCACAGGGTTAAACTAGGAGAAAACGAATGCTGTGAAAATGCACCATTTCCGGTTGGTTTGGGCAGGGAGAAATGAATGGGAATAATGCTCTCTGAAGAAGCTAGCTGATAGAGTGGCTTAGCTGTATCACCAAAAGATGCCCTCAGAGGGTTTCAGAAGATCCTAGCAGCATTTTGTGTTGGTAGACTACTAAAGAACACTGCCAAGAGAGGGATTGATGACCTTTATTTGTTGACTGCATAAGCACTTATTTAAATATTAGTTTACTGTAAATGGGTTTGTAGAAATTAAAAAAAAAACACTTAAGTTTTAGAGCATCTGAATGTAAATCTAGTTTGGTTTCTTGGTATCCATTCAGCCAATTTTTGAACAACATTGCAGCTTTTGGATTATCTAATATTTGCATAGAGCAGACATTTGTTGCCTTCATGGAAATGCAAGGCTGTTTGAAAGGTTACACAAGTAGAACAAACGTCAAGCTGCTGATCTGTTTCTCATTGCCAGCCTGTTTTGCTTAAGCAACAATCTGCTAATAGAAGTTGTGGTACAAAAGCAGATGTGTACAGTACAGGAGGACAATCTGGCTTCCTTTGTTGCATGGTGAGAGAGCATTGGGCTTTCAAGTTTTGTTGGAAGTTGATTACCTGGAATTACAAATGAAGCCCCAAAGAGGGTAAACTGCAGCTTTCGCTTTTAGTAGAGGTGTAACATGTTGAAGCTGGGAAAGGTCTGCGAGTTCTGACTTGCATAATGGCAATCTATTAAGCCTTGCATTTCTCATCCGTCAGGCAACCCAACAATCCTTGAAGTATATGGAGTGTGTTTATGGAAAGGGTGAGGGTGGGTAATGTTTTTCAGTGTGTTCAGGTACAGATGGATATATTTTCTCTGAGTTCTGTATGTTAAAAGTAGCATTGTTAAAGTGAGACAAAGGACAGTATTGAGGGAGTTGGAGGGCATGACTGGTTTTGGGGTCTTTCATTGCTGCTCTCTGAATATGCTCCTTGTGAAGTATGGGAGGAGGCATTTGCTCTTTCTGAGTATAAGGGGAGGAGGATGAGGAAGGCATTGGAGACAGCGGGCAGCAGAGTGGAACTGAGCGGCTTTCCACACTAATGGTCATATTAGCAGATGATAAGACATACTCATTCAGGTTTTAGGCTGTATCATCTTCCTCGCTCCTTTCTGCACAGTCCCTTGGGTCAGATAATTTGACTTGGATCAATCCTGCTCTTTGCTCAAGGGTATTCAAGGATTACAGTGGAAGCAACGCAGTGATAAGGAGCTAATTTTATGTGGAAGGACATAACGTTTTTGCCATGTGCTCTCCATTTGTTTCTTACAGCCTAATTTTGAATGATCATGCTGTGGCTTTCCCCCACCCCCGTGGTTGTGAATGAGAAAGCGAAGAAAATGGATTACAAGAAAAACAAGCTGTTTTTTTTTTTCTCCTTGAGGTTTTTAATCAAAGGAAGCGCAACCTATGTGGGATGAAATGAACCTAGTTGTTACTAAGCTGATTAAATATTAATAAAACAAGGGCTATATTATATTTATAGCTATTCTGTCAGGAGAATGTAAATAAATTGATGATTTTGTAGACTTTTCTTTCCTTGCTCAAATAATGAGTACTAGCATTCTTTTGTCTTAGGATGCAAATATTTTCTGAATTTCAAAAAGTTAGAAACTTAAACATTTTAAACTTGCAACATTATTAAATGAAAAATACTCCTTTAATTTGTTGGGGATTGAAGAGCCAGATAAAGTTCTGCCTGCTTGTTCATCCCTATTAAGATTTTAAGAACAGCTCCAGATCTTTTGATCAGTTGTGCTTACATTGTCTTGAGTAAGCACTTGGATCCCTTCTAAATTAGAAAGGCAGAGAAGACCTGTGGTATTTAAAGATTGGAAAAAAGATTTCTAATAATGAGACATAAGGAGGTTTTTTTTAGTTTCTCAGGAGGTCAAGAGGTGAATATAATATCTAGCTAATGATGTTAAAAAAAAAAGGCGGGGGGGGAGGAAGAAGAAAGCTGTAATCTAACAGAGAAAGGATAACAACCATAATTGGAAACATAAATGGATGTTAAAGCTGGGAGGTTTCAGATATTCAAAGGACATGCATTTTAACAATGGATGTGATCAGCCATTGAAACAAATTACTGAGCAAAATAACTGATTTTTCTTTCTTGACAGATACAGAAGTTAAAAACAGATGCCTTTCTGGAAGGTGTGCTTTAGGCTAATTAAGCTTTGGATTCACTACAGGGGTAACTTAGATGGAAGGCAGAGAAGACTTGAAGGCTGGTTCTGACCCCAGAGCCTACCGCTCTGGTTACTGTGGTGTGCTGGCATATAGCATACCTGAGCATCTCAGGTCTGGTAGCTCGTTCTGTGGTCTGCACCTAATTGCCCCTGCTTCCCCGAGGGCCCCTGGAAAGGAACTCCGGACAAGGGCAGCTGCCCTGCCTTGGCTCCTGTCTTCTGTGGGCTCCCGAGCAGGAGGTAGGTGGCTGCAGTGTCCCCTGCACGTGCAGCGTCTTTGATTTGTGCAACCCCAGTAAATCAGGCTTTTCAGGGAAGCGTTGGGTAGGTACTATGGTGTACGAGCCTAGCGTGCCACTGGAGGAAACGTGTGAATCACCCGGTGGAAAAGTTGGGCGTTACCCACGTATGTTTTCTCTCTGCTCCAAATGTCTTCTGGCATTGTTGGTTGGGGTATGAAGAAGGTTTTTGAGAGTACACCTGCACTGGAAGAAAGTCAAGTGTAGTTACAGGCAAAATATGTTCTTTACCAGTATAGCTTGTTTTACTTGGACAGCTCAGAGCCATGGGTGAGGAGTGACTTCTGAAATGCATGCGCAAAGCACAGGTTTCATAGGAAATGCTGTGTCTACAGTAGCAGCTGCTCTTTGCTAGCATGCTGTATTTGTGTAGGCAAAATATCTTCTCTGATCAAAAAAACACCGTTTTCATTGTGGAATAATTAGTACATGTAAGCTATGAAAACCATAGCAGGGACACGACTCTTTAGTTTATCTACATGGTTAAAAGAGATGAAGTCAACCCCAGGAAGGGGTGTGCAGTGCTGATTGTACCTACCTGGCAGATCTTGTCTCTATGTACATTTTAAGCTGTGATAAGTATTGCATATTTTGTCTTGTCTTTAAAACTACTGTCCCCTGACAAACCATTATCAGTGGAGACAAAGCAATAGTCATATGAGGCGAGAGATAAGAGCTGTACATTACCTGCATGTTACCAACAGCTGAATCCATGCTGATTGATTCCTGCTCCAACTGGCTCTTTAAAAGGTAAAGTTTAATCGAGGAGGCTTGTTTCCTGAAGGACTTACAGAATCCTCAGGCAGTGAAGCATAGTTTCTTGTCTCTTTTCTTTTGGTGTAGGAAGTAAACAGTCATTGCGTAGCGCTCCCCCCTGCCCTAGACTGCCCTCCTCTATTAGGTGGAGCAGAAGGACTTGATGGGCTGCAGTGCCGAGGGCTGTTGAGCGGCCTGGGATTACAGGGCAATGGGTGTCTGTCACTGCTCAGCTGATTGATAGCAGGGCCTCACTTCTCAGTGGTATTATTTCTGTGTCTATTCTGTGTTTTGGCATGCACCCAGATTATGATGGAGATGGATATTGACTTCAGTTAGGTGGATTTTTACCAGTTTCTTTATAAATTTGGTCACAGGGAATGGCAAGCGGAAAGGTACTTCACACAAGAATTGCTAGTCAACAGGCGTACAAGCAGTAGTGCTAGCACTTATAGCTGTGGTCAGGTTCCAAATATGCATGAACACTTGCATATGCATACAAAGGGAAGCATAATTTGTGGAATAAAATATTTTATTGCTTTCAGAAACAGCAACATGTTTTGAGTGTTGTCTCATTAAAAGCAATAACCGTACTTTTTTGTGATAAAAGGATTATTTTCAAAATTTGCATTTAGTTGGCCATGTGTTTATTGTATAAATGTAGAGCATGTATTGGGAAGCAAATTTTTTTCTTCTACCCTGTAGAGCTAAAATACCATGCCCTCATCCCCTCTCCTCGCTGGCCCTCCGAGGAAGCTGCATCATATTGATCCTGGTTCTTAAAGAGGTTAAGTTCCAACCTTTTAATTTCCAGTTTAATGTAGCACTTGAACACACATGAATTCTTCTGAAGCTCGTAATTTTCATATGCATATCTAACAGCCTTGTTGGGTGGGGAAGGCTGCAACTGGATCCTCGACAGCATTCATATGTTCTTTTAGATTTTTGCACTGAGCATGTAGGAGAGCAACTGGGAGCAGGTTCTATATTCTGTATTTTACCATCCTTCAGCCAAAGTAATGAAAAACTGAATTCTGAAGTATAATCAGAAGCTTGGATACAGAGTGCAAATCGACATACCAAGGTTAGCTTTTGAGTGCTTAGTGGTTGCCTTAGCTGTTCTGCATCTTTTTTTAATGTGACTTGCTCAGGTGTGGTTACCCTGAGCTGGCTGACTCTTTATGTGTACGAGGAAAACGATATAAGGCTGCATCTGTTCAGAAGAATTTTGCATGGTTCATCCTTCTGGCCAACCTATGGAAGAGCTTGTAAAGTTTAGATTATCTTTTCAATAATCTGTGTTTTATTCCTGGTGCTTCTGGTTAATGTGTGTTAACTAGAAATGCATCCTATTTCTTCTTTTGTCAGATGTTCAACTATCCATTTTATGAAAAATCAGAAGAAACTTCTTGACAATTCCCTTTTCTGTTGAATGCACATTTAGAAGTGAATATTTTGGAATCAGCATGCCAAATATTTTATTCCTGTTTTACAGTCTTGTCTTACAGAAGGTTAAGGCAACTTTGGTAAAGACACGGGAAGAATTATAGCGAAGAAAGCCGAAGGGGAAAAGTTAATATCTGTTTCGTAACACTAACAAAAATAAAGCTACTGAAATGAAAAATAACTGTTCCTTTACTAAAGTAAAAACAATGAGAAGATTGGTGGTGCTGCCCATGTGTGGGTGTGTACGTGTTTATGTAATGTGGGAAAAAATTTCTAACAAACTAAGAATAGTGGTTAAATGTTTGTCCTCTTGGTAGTATCCTAGTCATGATGCAATTCTCAGCAAAATGTACTATAATTATACAGGGAAGTTGCTATTTGCATAGTGGAACACAATGTATTTTCCATAGTTTCAAATCTTTTTTAGAGCAGAACGTCAAAAGAGAAAGGTTCATGTACTGTGTATTGGAGCACATTTGCTTGATGCATATAATGTACCTTCAAAGTGCAGAAGTAGCTCAAGATGTGGGATGAATACATATTTGCTTTCACCTCCATAAGAAGCCTGCTAAAATATTTCAGGTAGTATGTATCACTGATTTTAGATAAAATCTGATACATAAAATGCAATATGTATTTATCTTGCTTTAGAGAGGGACTTAATTTCACTCACACCTCAGAGGAAGTGGTAGCAGAGTTGGACTTTTGAGAAGCCTGGAGTTGTCCTTCCCCTCCCTCTTCTGTTATCACATCGTATTTGTCTCTCCTCTGGCAGTCACCTGCCTGTGCATCCTCACAGTAACACTGCAACTTCAGGGCCTTTTCTTAGTCATGAAGCAATTTTCATCAAGCATTTGAAAATTGTCTTTACTCTGTTAATGGTGATGGTATTTCTCAGTAGCTAAGTAAAAATTATGATAGTGTGACATTATCACCCATTGATCCTAGTCTCACTATATACTGGTATGGATGAAGTCCTGAAAGCAAGTAGTTTAGAAAAAGTATGCAAAACAAGACATGCAAAATGTAGATTATAGTAATTTCTTTTTTTCCACTGGAGAATTTGGGTAGAGACTTACTTAGCAAAGTTCATGCAGAATAGTCTTGGTAGACACAGTAGTGTGTTCTCAGTTTTTCTCCAGTACCTTAAGTGTGACTTTTTCTGTGCTTGAGAGCAGGTAAGGCTAATTTTCTTATTGCATTGCTAAAACATGACAAATGGCAATCTTGTCTAACCAGAACAGCAAAGCTCTTCTGTCAGCCAGTGCTTTTCTTTGTTTCCTAGTAAGTCAACACCCATACAAGAGTGGTAATGTACTATGAGGGAAAAGGTGTAAATCTAGCCATAGAACAAATTCTAGGCAAAATGGAGATTTTAAGCCAGACAGCATCACAAAAGCTTTATACACAGCAGTGTGGCTCAAAGACAGGTCTGTGCTTAATAGTGTTATTTTTAAACCCATGTATTTTTTTTCCTCCAAGATTGGCTTAAACTTGGGGCTCTTCCATTGTGCATTCTACATTGTCTTTTCTTTTTCCTTGATCTGATGAGATTTGGGTTCATAGAATTTTCTTTTATTTTATGGTGTTTCTCACTCAAGCTGTAATCCATGGTTGCCTCTTCACCAGGGTTTACAGCAGTGCAAGCGTGTCACAGTAAAAAAAATACTTGTCCTGTAAAGCAATAAGCTAACCATAATTTGGAAGTTCTGTCATAAGTAAACCTTATCATGACCTCTGTATGCTGCCAGGGATGGGCTTTTTAAAAAATTGCTTTCAGATATTCTGAGCCCAAAAAGGAAACTTCTGATGGTTTGAGATAATTCAAGTAGTTGTGCATTTTTGTATAAAGTGATTTTATATTATTTTTGTATAAAGTGATATTTTTCCATAAATGTTACTCTTTTCTGTGTTATTTGAGGTGTTGTGTTTTGGTTCTTTTCTTGCCTACTAGCATGATTTCACTCAGTGGCTAACTATGTTTTTTAGAAACAATGGATATGATACAAACCCAACAATCCTTTGTATACAAAGCTTTTTTAATCCACCAGTTCCTTACTGAATAGAATCATAGAATTGTCTAGGTTGGAAGAGACTCTTGGGATCATCGAGTCCAACCATCTACCCTACTCTACAAGGTTCTCCCCTACACCATATCCCCCAACACCACATCTAAATGGCTCTTAAATACATCCAGGGATGGTGACTTAACCGCCTCCCTGGGCAGCCTATCCAATGCCCGACCACTCTTCCTGTGAAAAATTCTTTCCTAAATAGACCAGTGTGCTTCCAGCAGTGCCTTAGTGCAGTGCCTGAAAGTCTTAACCTTAAATTGTATTATCCTGCCACTTTTTGTCCAAATCTGTGCAGAACTGGTGGGAGAGGGTTGATCTCAAGATCATATGGTCATGTTGGGTTTTGTAAGATGCTTGGAGTTTTACACCATTGAAGTGTGAGATTCAAATCAAATGGGTAAGTGAATGCACTTAAGCTATGTTCTTTATCAGAAAATCAAAGCATGAAAACTGGCTATATTTTTCTAACAAGATTTAGGAAAATTACAAGCAGGTTACTTCGGCTATGCAGTTTTTTGTGGCTGTGCCTACATAAGTAAGTGTATGTCCCACATGCAGCCGAGCTCTCACACAGGCAAGACTGGCGAGTGCAGCAAAGGGCTGCTGTGAGTGTATTATGGGTTCTTGTGTGTAACATCCTGACTATAAGCAAGTGTCAAGAATTGTCCTATAAAATTTCAAGTTTGTTGTCTTTTTTTTTTTTTCAGTAATTTTATAAATCTCTCATTTAACATACTGAAAAAGAACTGTTAATGTTTTAAAATGGCTTGAAATGCTTAATTAGCGGTACGTTAGATTTGAGGATTGCTCAAAGGTAAGATCTTGATGCTTTTACTTCCACGACTGTTTGAAATGCAGCTGTGTAACTTCAATACAGGTGAGTCCCTGTGACAAACTATTTGTTAGTGTCTTTCTGTAGCCCTGTGTCCATCTCCAGTGCGGGCCTTCACATGCAGACTGACCAAACAGGTTTTACTGCAGAGCTGTGAAGTGGCCCCTCCTCTGGGCTGAGCTGCCGCAATGCAAACAGTATTTACACAGCTTTGCGAGGCTGAACGACTGTGGGAAATTTTTTTTCATCTGTTTCATAAAATTGAACTATTTCAGGTTTTAAGTTAGGCACTTCATGGCATCGTTTGCATGGCAGAAGCTGTTACTGGCTTCCTGTTACTCTGCTCTGTGCTGGGCCTGGGAGGTATAAAGAAATCAAATTAGCCGGGATGCAGCCATGTGTGTTCTGAGTTGTATGTGGAATGCAAACGTGCACTGGTCTGGGTGTGAACCAAGTTAATTTTGTGACTTCTGGATTTTGTGGTCCTGCTCTTTAGAAGTAGTAGCTAAGGAATTATTCTGTAAGTGCCAGGAATTACAATGAATAGTTTCCTCTGTTTAATCTTATATAATGTAAGCTGTGTGTGTTATATTTTGTAATGCATGCCTGGAGAAAAATCTCCTAGAATGAATTTCACACTTAATTCATGAATTGTTTTTCCCCTTATACTGTCATCTAAACGTGACGTTACCAGATAAAATAATTTGCTGTACTGAAATGAAGCCATTCTTAGCACCAAGGAGGGAAACTTGTATTTCCTTAGCGCCACTCCATCTGTCTGGGAAAATTCTGCAAGTTCACTCCCAGCATCTCCCCTTTTTCCTTCTGTGCCTTTCCCACCCAAGCATAGATAGTCCTGACCAATAACAGTGCTGACACAGATACCCTCCTTTCCTGTGCTGATTACACCTTTGACTCCTCAGTCTAGAGCTTGGTGCCAATTTGCAATTAGGGTTTTGTTTTCCGTGCCATATTTACCTAAGTCTGTGAAAACAGTAGTTGTGTTATAAAACTTACAGGGAGAGTTCTGTGTATATGTAGCAAGTAGCTCCAAATATGTTAAACAATCCCTGGGGAGAAATTCTTAGCCAAGTTTTAGAAGTTTTACCTCTTTATATGAAGCTTGAGGTCCAGCCTATTTGGGGGAGGGAAAGAAGAGAACAGGAGCCTTTCATTTTAGCTTTTCTGTATGAAATGTATATTGCACTAATGCTTCCCTGGAGTGCAGCCTAGTTAAACTGCAAAATTGGGGCAAGAAAAAAAAAAAAAAAGGAATGGTAAAATGCGAGGTGAAATTCTCACTACTGTTATCTCAAGGAAGGAACTAACAGTGGCTGCAATGATATAAATTAAGCATCTCAGTCTTTACAGTATTCTGAGCACCCCATGCAGCCTATCAGCAGGTACTCTGCTTAATAAAACTTCATCCTCTGACTTAATCTGTGAGATGCAATGTGTTGAAAGACATCCTTTTGGGCACTCAGAATGATAAATGCATTAGCTTCACTGGCACACTTTACTTGTTTGTGTTTTCTTCTCTCCTCATCCCGCACTGAACGAGAAAAAGAGATTTCATCCTTTCTGAGATAGATGTTGCCTTGTCACTTGAGCTTCAGTGTCACCTGGAGCTATTGCTGGGCTTTTGCCCAGCAAACTTTGTCTATATGGAAGACAGTTTTATGAGGGTGATAGATTTGAGCTGTTGGTTTGCAAATATTTTCCAGTTCATTGTTCCTGTATATAGTAGTGCCAAGCGCATTGTTTTGCAAACTAGAAAGAGGAAAACTCTGTCTCCTGAGGCTGTGTCATTGTGTTGTTTTATTATTTTGGAATGAACTATGTAAGAAAGGTACCGTATAGGGACTGCTTCATCCGTCACTGAAATAGGGTGCTATATAATGGTATACAATACCTTAGTACAGAAAGCAAGGAACCTTTTCAGTTGAAAGCAGCAGAAACTTTAAGCAGAATGCAGTAATCTTGGAATTTACCCAGGATCCAGAATAATAACTTTTAAAAACAGAAATTATTTTTATCTTTGGTAAGTTTTCAGGGTTACTACAAGCTAAGGTCTGAATCTGATGTTTCTCTCCAACTGCACAGCAATTCATGGACTCACAGCCTACTGGCCACAAACTCACCTGGAACAGCCACTCGAGAAACAAGTGACCTGCCAGTGTGTGTTTTGCAGAGGGGCTGCACTTGAGGTGGGCTGACTCAGGAGGACTGATTGAAATGCAGGTGATAAAAATAAACTCTGCCCTCTATTTCACATCACTTCTCCATACAGAGTCTGAGTGTGACCATCCCATCCTTTCTTGATAGTTCGTGGGTACTTGTTCAGTGCTGGTAGGGTTGAATATCTCTTGCTCAGCTGCTGCTTATTGCTGCTTCTTTCAACACATTCATGTTCTTCAGCTCTCATCAGTACGCACTTCTTGATGAACCCAGCTTAGCTTCACATTTCAGAGGATTTCAGAACAATAGATGTGCCTACACACATGCCAGAAATACAGTACCTTTGAGATCATGATTTCTCTGATTGGTATATACAGCAGCATTCACTTTCCTTTTTCTTTTTTAATTTTCTTTTTTTTCTTCTTTTTTCAGTAAAGTGATACTTGATGAACCCTTGGTTCTTCTCATTGCTTCTTTCCAAAATCCAGTAATATAAACTCTTTGAAGTTCCTGGTGAAGCTTTCCTGATATCTTGAGGTATTTTGCTGTTCTTGCTGCAATTGATTGTTTTTCTCACGTTATGGATTAAGTGAGAATATCGTGTGCCACTTTCCTTCTGCCTATTGCAGAAAAAAACACAACCCAGTATTGATGAATCCAAAAGTGGTGGTTGCAGGATAGACACTGACTTCTTGTTACCAGAGATTTCAATAAAGCAGCAAATGTAGGCACGTTGTCACTTACAAATGTGCTGCTTTTAAGCTCCATCTTTTGTGCACAAAGTTTTGGCAATGTGTGTGGCCACTGTTGATAAGGCTTGTATCACAACACTCTGTGTGGTCAGGAAGACTGATTTCTCCTGTTACTATCTCAAGAGTGGAGCTGAAAGTATACCCTTGAAATCTTTTATTTCTCCCTTCGCTGTGACCACCTCCAAACTACTTTTTGAGACTGAGACAACTTTGACTTCAGTCTGTCTTCTGTCCAAAATCCGTGGCTTTACTGTCTATACGGAGGAGAGCTGCTCGTGACATCTTTGCTGCAGTGTGAGGATGACCAAATGGAGAGTAAATGTAATCTCAGTGTAAATACCGCTTAGAGGCAAGCTAAAGGATAAAATGTTTTCATTGCTGATTTTTAAGTGGTTCCAGAGACCTGGGGATGTACTGTGAAGTAACTGTGAGGAAAGGGTGCTCGGCTAGGTGGTATCAGGGCACACTACAGTTAAACAAAAGGGCTAATGAGCTAGCAAAATTGAAACATCGTATGTCAGGCAGGGACATACAATAAACTTCAGTTTAATTTAAAACAGAACTTTACAATCTGATGTTACAAGGCCTCATTTCTATACATATAAATGCTGAATTGTACCTTAATCACAATAACGGTTATGACTTTTTTTTTTTCCCTGATGTTGTTTGCTTGTCTGGGTTGATATGATTACTTTCTTTGCCAAACCTCTGGGTACTAGTATATATCCATGTGGTGGCTGCTTTACACTTAATTTTTATGGAACCCTAAAAGGGGCACATAAATATGTAATTGTGTAACTGCTGCTTATAACATCATTATAAATACAAAGCATTATTCATAAAATGTATAAATACCATTCCTTGGCTTGGTAGTTGGGATCAGTGTAGAAAACTTTCCATCAGTGTACTATATAGCCGTGTGCAGGTGGCGGGAAACAGAATTCCCCTCTTCCCAGCATACTGTTTTGTGCCCTTACTGCGTGCCACTGGCGATCTTTCTGTTTTGCTGACATGTAGGTCCAATACAAGTCATTAAGCTGTTGGTAGGTCCATTCAGAGATATTTCTGTTCGTGTTTGTGATGGATATGCAACTCCATGATCTTTGAAGCCTGGCTGGTACGTAAGGGATATGCTAGAAGCAGTTTGTCACTGCTGAAGCACACTTGTGCTAAGGTCGCATCCACCAGTTGTTACATGCAGAGAATATTGAGGAAGCAAATGAAAAAGAAGCTCCCCATGGATGTAAATAGGCAGGATATCGGATGGCTATAAGGCACACCCTTGAGGAAGTGCAGATATGCATATGTAGAGATCAGACCAGTAGCTGTGTTCAAATGAGTATGTTGCTTTTAGACCGAGTACTGCTCTTTCTAGATGCAGCCAGCTTTCAAGTAAACCCATTTGTGTCTGCACATGTGCTATAAATCTTGAAGTGTGAGAATCCATACTGCATGCGTGTTTTAAATTACTCATGTTAATGCCATATAAATAAAGTGTACGTTCTTAAGTTGTGCTTCCTATAATAACCTTGTTTTGTTTTTATTATTTCGAGCATTTCAAATTGACTTTGAGATGCTGGGTTTTCCCACAACTTGCATAAAATCCAGCACTACAGGTAAACTGTAGCATCCAGTTGATCCAAAAAGGGGATACTGCTTGAATGAAGGAGAACTGATGGGTGGAGGAAAGGCTGGAAAGGGTGCTGTGGAGGTGTATGGTTGAGGGAAGGGAAAGGAAAGCACCGGTTTGATGTAGAATCTAGCAGAATAGAAAGTGGGTCATTTATCTGGGTCAAAGTAAAAAGATACCAGGTTTAAAAATTTTATTTCAGTTGGTCTATCAGTTTTAACAACAGAGCATCAGTTCCTAACCTGTGTGAGATCATTGAAGCGCCATCTCCGAAGAGTGAATGTTTAGCTGTCAGAGTCATGGAGGGGCCAGCTTTTCTAAAACAACTGTAGCACCACAGAGCTGTATTTATTTTGGTTTGACCCCTGGATTTTTCTTTAATTTACTTTGGATAGACAGACTTTTAATAAAACTTAAGCTGCTTTATATCACAGGCTTGTTGTTTTTAGGGTGGTTTTTTAACAAACAAAATTCTCTCTGTGCAGATTTCACTGGTGAATGAAATGAAGGCAACTGCCCTCTTGGCAGGTGTCCTCCCTCCCTTTGCCAGGACTGTTGCTTTTTAATGTTACTGTGACAAGTCGCTGTTACTTGGGGAAAAGATTGAGCAAGCATCAGGTTTTTCAAGGGTTGGATAATCTGTATGAAGCGCTGAGTGGAAAGCTGAGCTGTGTTCAACTGCAGGCTTCCTGTGTGCTATCAGTGAAGTCATTCAAACTCCATCTTAAGTGGATTGCTCGGAGAGTGGGAATAAAAATACCTCCTGCTTCACAAGGGTGTGGAGAACTAACTTGGACATGGGACTAAACTGCCATACACCGCTGCTTGGGTAGATGCTTTGGGACTGAGAGCAGCACACTGTTCCTCCGAGTTGCATCATGTGGCTGCAGTTTCTTGGGTTTGTGCAGATGACAGCCATGTTCCCATCCGCTTTGACCAAGTGATGCTGGGTTGGTGACGGCAGGAATGGCATGATTTGCGCTAGGTTTAATTCAACAAGTCTGTTGGCCTTCTGTTTACAGGGGAAGATGCCTGTTTAGTAAATGAACTGGAGTGTTTGGCAATACCTGTCTGGGGAACTGCCCCTTCCGACTGCAGCCGGCATTGCAGGTGTACCTAAAATGGCAAACCCACTGTTTTCTCAAAGGTGTCATGGGTCGGGTTTTAGTGTGTCAGAATAAGTCATGTCCTCTGGGCTTTGTGTTCTAGGTCATGTTACCTCACACCCATCACGTTTTGGCTCTAAATGCTACATCAGCAAGCCGTGGGCACAGCTGCCTTTCCAAAAGGTGTGTGCGGAGTGGTGGTTATGTGGTGTGGCAAAGGAGCTGGACATTCAGCGCCTTTCTAAGGCCTGCTAGGAAAACTCGTGGCAAAGTGGTTTCTCCATGCAAAACTGGTGGTGTGTCACAATGGACCTCGTGTTTGGGGCTGGTGCTTAATCATTCATCCTCTGAGGACCATTGCCCAGGTTCCTGCTCTTAACTCTGGTCAAGGTGGCTCTTGCTGTTTATGGTTTTGCTCTTCTTCACCTTTCCTCTGTTTAAACCCTCTGACAAAGGTCTTGATGTCGTTGCTCAGCTGACATTCACTATCTAAAACTGTGTTTCTGGCAGAACATATTTAGCTCTGCTCTTGGGCTAGCCCATGCCCTTGTTTGTCAGAGTCCTGAGAGAGCAATGCAAAGCCTTGCTCATGAAAGACGTCTTTATTCCCATTTCTCACCAGGAGTCCAGCATTGCCCTGTTACGGATGGGGTCTGTACTGCAGACAGCAGCTTGTTTGCCCCGTGTCCTGCAGCATCACCGTCCTAGCAAATCTACTTTGTCTTGCATACTTTTTGGCTGCCAAAAGAGGTGGCAGAGGATTTTATTACTGATGGTGGTGCTTTGGTGGACTCTATTTAGAGTCAGGGCCGGGGCGTTTCCTCCCTCCT